>NC_044030.1:66377898-66680928 GCF_900496995.4 Aquila chrysaetos chrysaetos
GAATAATTGACGTGAAGGTAGTTACCTAATAGCCTAAGAATGTGAGGTTTTGAAATGACAGCTGCAACCAGCCATGTAGGAAAAAGCTTTTACAGTGCTGTCGCCTGAAAAGGCCCCATTTAGTTTCTCATAGAGTTTGTGTAGAAATGTTTTTCCTTACTTGGGAACAGCTGACATTTCAAGGCAGCCCTGGAAAAAAATTTAAATTACATTAAAGGAAGAGAGGGTTTTTTTACGGAGTTCATGAATTGTAAACCCCTGAAGTTCAGTTCTGCTGTTGTCTCCCTTCTGCTTTGACTCAGAAGCTTGAAGATTCTTACGCTTTCAATTATAAATATGGTGGAATAGTACATGATTACTGTAATTTTACAGCAAAATGCCCCAGCAATTTCAAATTATGATTTTATAGTAATAAATAATACCTTAAATTGTTCTTCAAATATCTGAGGTAAAACCTGATTCTGCTAAGGCCAATGGCAACTTTCATTGACATCCTGAAGGTGAGGATTTTAAGAAGGGTTTGAGAGAAAATCTTTAGGGACATGAAGATTTGTTAAAAATATTCTGTACTTTTAACCTATTAGTAACATGTTGAAATTGGTTGGACCAGTGATTTTCTACACAGCCCGAGTATGTGTAACATAAGCAGTACAGTGATTCTACAGAGAAAGTGCCATATTTTGTGATATTTAGCAGGACTAGATATTCCCTCTCTTTTGTTTGGCCGAAGAACAGTGTGCAGGCTGCAGAGCAACTGTACCTTTCTTGTGCTTTTTATGCCTTTTATAATTTTAAGAATTCCATTCTAATCCTGCATCCTAAGTACCAACTAGAGTGACTATGTGGCTTAGTGCTCTGCACAAAAACTGGCCAGGCTTTGTACAGCAGGCAGGAACATTCCCTGCAGTAAATAATGCCAAGGAAAACCACATGCAGGATGTGTGCTTCGGTTCTCTAGACCTTTTGTAGTCCTAGAATGGGTTTGTGCCAGGAAGGTTTCCTCAAATTGTTCTATTATGTCTCACAGACTTCTCTATTCTTAAACAAATTTATATTTCTTCTTAAATCAGCTGGAAAAGTATTTGGAATGGAACTATTCTCTTTCTCTGTATTTGTATTTTACTAGTACAATTGTGTGTTAAAAACACCTTGTTTTATTATTCTCTTCAGATTCTGCTCTCTCTTGAAAAAGAATGGATTTTATTTAAATATAGCATATTCATGGAATTTATCCATACATAGTCTAGGAATCTACTGCAATCATAAGGAATTGTATGTCACTAAATCTAGGTTTGAAACCTCATATTGGGGGGGGGGAATTTACGTCTGGCATTGGGATTTAGGAAGTCGTCTAAGCACATTCCAAATTAAGCACTGTGATTCACCTGTTTCTTATGATACTTTCTAGCCCTGTTACTTTTTAGGCTATGCTTTCATCTTACAGCTTCACCAGAGTGCCTTTGGTCTTTTTTTGAACCAGAGTTGCAAAGGTCAGATGAATATTTTATATCATTCTTCAGTTCTCTATTTCTGCATAAAAAGAGGAAATGAAAATATGTTTTTCTCATATGTTTGTATTCTATGTATAGTTGAATCTGCCACATTTTTACGTTGCTTCTCACCGAGTACTACTTTTTATTTTCCAGCTTTAATATATAATCATGAGTTTTGAAGTGGTATCCACATAATATCAATAATAGTTGAGAGAATTGACAGACTATCCTCTTTGGTAAATTTAGGCCAAATCTAAAAATATTGCCTGGTCATTTATTAAACAGTGCCAAAACACAAGAGTCAATGTACGTATCACAAAAATATGCAATAAAGGAGAAAATAAGGGTGGTAAAAGGACAAGTCTTTTCACATACAGACTATTAGCACATCTAGAAAAGTTTTGGGCTTAAGATCTGTGACCTTTTTCTCAGCATAATTTATTCTGGCCAGAGTGCTGTGCAGAACCGTTTAAGTGCCTAATGCCTATTGATTTTGATACAGGAAGTTGTGTACCTAAACTGGAGGGGAGAATCAAAATCTCCAGTGCCTTGCTTGGCAGTCAGTATTTTAATTTTCCATGAGAACAGTCTGAAGGGAGTCCAAAAAAAGGTATTAGTTTTCAGAAGCAGTCAAATGGAAATGAAAAATTAATTTACCTATCTGCTTCTCTTTTTTTCCCCTCTATCTTATGACTGCTGAATGTGAACCAAGCCTATTTATGCTTAGTAAGTTAGCTAATGTGCTCTATTGAGAAATGTTGCACAGGTTCTTAGGTAAGTCTGTATGCCATTCTCCGTGCCACAACACACAGAAAATCTAAACTATTACTTGACTTCTGATATGCTATGCCTACTCCCTACTGTACTGACCAATACTATGTCATTATCTTAAGGTGTTTTCCTGGCTGTATTAATTCATCAGGGTCTGCCTATGTTTGTCTCTTTTCTTTAGAGTCTAAGGTCTTTGAGATAGGGATTGAGTTTGTTGTTGCTGTTCTGTTCAGCAGCTAGCAGAGTAGACTTATGGTCCCTAAAGTGTGCAGAAAAGTAATGGTGCTGATAACAGTGGCATGCCCTTGGGGATGCTGTCTAAGCGTTGAGAGTTGTCATTCTTAAATCTAAAAAACCCATATATTTCCCCTTCCATAACTTCTGATTATCTACATAATTTGCTCCATTTATCATCCAATTTACAGATGTTTCTTTAAGATTTTAATACATCCAGATATTAGTCATAAATTAACTTTTATATTGCTTGCCTGCAAAACAATTTTGAAAGCTGAATGGAATTGGTATTATTATTTCTACCAGAATGATAGGGATGAAGATATCTGAAGAGGTCATTATATAATAGTTTGATGCAGGATCACATACACCCAGACAACTTTATGAAGATTTTTATGTAACCTAACTGACCTGTCGTGTATAATATCCAGTGAACAGGATAATGTATTCCAGTTTTTGGCCATCATTATCTTTAAAATGGTATCTAGGCCAAATTCCCCTGGCTGCAAATTAAGCAAGCTTCTCATCTAAGCTCAGAGGGCAATGGAGAATAACACATCAGTGTATTTTTTACATTGGAGGAGCCACCAAAAGCTGTTGTCATTTTTTCCCTGGTCTTCCCTTGTTGAGATTAAACATGAGCTTTATGGATATTGGCAACATCTTTGCTTATTGGGACACTTTCCATTAATGCCCAAACAAGGTTATGTTAAGTGGACCTCACAGAACACAGGTTTTATATAGATTTTCCAGTGTAAAGTGTGGTGACAGAAGTATATTGTGGTACACAGAGGTTTTGCATTTTAGTGATGATCCATTGGCTCAAGGTGTTCAGGGGTTACTGTTCTTCACCTTTCTTCAAATATAGTGCCCCAGATTGGTACGTTTTTTAATCTGGAGGCTTTCCCAGTTCAGATTAAAGAAAAAAATGCAGCCCATTTCTTGTAGATAATAATTTCTGCTACCATCTCCAAAAGTGAAATTTTCCTGTGCTGCAACAGCATTGAGACTGCTGTTAGGTGAAACTGAGTTGTGATCCAACGTATCATTACATTAATTTCTTCTTCGGCATTAGTAGTTCTGATTATTTTCCAAAAGTATTTTACTCAGTGCTTGTTTCTTAAATGCCCTTGTTCTCAATGTCCAGGTTATCAAGGCCACTTGCATGCTAATCCATCTGTCTTAAAGGTTTTCAACCTTTTTCTACTTATAAAATCGACTTTTCCTGCTTTACTTCATGTCACTAATGGAAACATCTGGCATGAGACAGTCTGAAGGACTTCATGAAATATGTGCTTTTACAACTTGATAGAAGTTTTAAACTATTTTTACTTTTGTCCATGATTTCTGCTTCTGCCAAATATTAACTGAATCTAGCCCAGGTATCCCTATGTCATTTCTGTATGCATCACATAAAGAAGTATCTAAGTTTTGAGAAACTCAAGATAGATGAAACCTATAGCATCCAGTTTCAACCTGTGTCTGACCAGTTATTTCGTCAAAGAAAGTGATAATGGTCTGGCAAGGTTTTAAGCTATTTTGGCTGGTTATTATCAGCTTGTCCTTTAGATTCTTATGAACCGATTAGCGATTTGCTTTTAGTATTGAAGTTAAGCTGGCTCCACCTCCTTTTTCCCACTTGGCATTGTGTGCCCTTTCCAGTGCCCTGTGCTCTTACCGTTATCCTGCAGTTCATGGGAAAAAAGTCACTCATGATTTAAATATTATTTCAGCTAGTTTCACAAACACACTGGGGTAAATTTCATTTGGTCCTGCTGATTCTCTATCAAATACTTCCAGTATCATTATTTGGCCACTTATTTTTTTAATGGCTTGATACCTGATAGTATGACAATGCTTCTATTATATTTATATTAAAGGAGAAAATAGAATATGCTGTCATTATTTTGACAAATGTCAGAAGGTGCTTTAAAGTTTTTAAACAGGCTTTGAAGTAGTTATTACAACTGGGAAAGTTATTAACAAGCTTTTACAGTAACTCTGAATTATATTGTTTTTAAGTAAACAAATATTTTTTGTCTGCTTGTCTTTTGGATTATAATGTCTTAAAAGTATTCAGTAATTCCTAGCTGTAACATTTTCAGTGCCAGTAATGAAGAGATTTCAACAGGTATCTTATGTAATATGTGTACCTGGGGTGCTGCAAGGGTTATAAGCCAATTTTAGCCTACATAACATGGCTGATAGAATATTCTGAAAACTAGGCTCTTCTGTTCTTGTTACTGTTCCCTAGGGAAACAAGGAGATAGGTTCACTAAATTCTAGTTTTATATGCTTGTGCGAATGTGCTCCTTGGCTTGGAGATAACCATGTGAGCAGTGCATTGTATATTTTCCTCAGTGTTAACTCTTTGCATACTCCTTTTGTGAGAAAGAGCACCCAGAAGAGCATTACTTAATTTGTCTAGAAAATGTGTTTAGAGTTTTAAAGTATGAAGACTTTTTAGTTATTCAGATAGGAATTTATACTTTTCACTGTTACTGAAGCAGAATTTTGAAATATTGCTAATAATCTCTTAAAAGTCTTGTGATATTAATACATGCGAGAGATCTACTTATGAATGATTCAGAGCTTCAGCATAGACACTAAATATTCTGAACGTATAGAGAAAAATCAATCAAATTTGGTTTACACTTTATGGTGTAGATTTACTCTGAACTGTGATCAACCTAATCCATTTCTCAACACTAATTTGTAAAGATTCAGCCATTAGGTTGAATAGATTTTGGTTTACTCTGAACAGTTCTTCTCTGATATAGGTTCAGGTCTGCATCAAAGATGAATAACCTTGTATATTTAAAATAACATAGATAAATAATAAAACGATGTGGATCAGTTTGGCCTTCATCTCAAAGTCATGCTGCTCTGAAAGAAGGTAACAGTAGTGTTAACTCGGGCATTTTTTAACTATGCTACTTAGTGCCAGTTTCCTACTGGCAAGTTGTCACCCCTGCAGCATCCTGCAGCATGTGGATCCTCACCCTCCCCAGCAATCCTCTAGGGTAGCAGGCTCAAGCATACAGTAGCATCTGGTAGGCTCAGGTATATGGTAATGGTGATCTGGAAAGGGCAACTAGCTTCAGAACATGTGCAGTTACCTTTCTGTCACATTTAATCTCTTTTATTAGAAGTACTCTCTTTGATTCTGGGGTCAGTGGATGAAAATGTTTTAGGTTTCTTCATTAGAACTGAACAAGGCTTCTCAAAATAGATAAATATATTCATGGGCAAACATGAAAACAATTGTCACTTCTGAATACAGTAAATCTTAGAAGATTGAGGCAAACTGTCAGAAGAAAATCTAGGGAAATCTGAAATCAGCTCATATTGATCAGGTCCATAGAATCATATTCTAAAGTGATGTTTAAACTTACCTTAGATCACAAAGTAAACGGTATGTCTAAGCATGCCCTTGCTTCTGTATATTGCACCATTTACCAAAACATAAGATACATGCTGAAGCCTCTGCATTCATTAGATGTTTAGAGCAAAGGTAAGCCAAGGACTCTGGGAGTGACAAAATGAAAAAATAGGTTTGTGTAAGCCTAATTATAATCACTCTGCAATACCTGTTCTGACAGAACCGAAAGGGCCCAAAGAATATGCAATTATTTAACTTCCTACCCTAAACTTAGACTTGCAGCAATTTACCAGTCCATTTTATTTCCTTTTGATGGATTACCTAATGAATTAAAAAGTTTTTCATCTTAGTTTCCACTTACTTCTATTTAAGGTCCCAAAGACACTGGTACAATTCAACTAAATGGGATATTGCTGATGCAAAATAGCCCAAAACTTGAAAGCAAAGATAATTAGGTCAAGAAGTTATCTCAGATGTGCTCTTAAACCTATTTAGCAGACAACTTTCTTGAGCAACTGTACATTGTGGATGTACTTGAGGATGTACGTTGTGTTACTTGTTTGTTTTCCTTTTTATCTTTATCTTTGATGTTCTGAAAAGGTGTAAATGCTATCTTTAAAGTGGTAATTTCTCTCTTTTGCATGTGCGTACACTCTCACACACATATTTATCATAGGCTTTTTTTTGATGTTGTTTTTTTATCCTGCTCTTCCAAGATTTTTGCACCCCTGTGTAAAGGAGGGAATAGAATTCACCCAGTCATCTGATATCTTTAACTCCATGACTCTGCAAGCACTAACACCTTTCTTTACCAGCTTTTAATTTCAGAATATCCTGATCTTCAGTAATCAGAAATAAAGAAAGAAAGCATTTGAGTTTTAATAGTTCCTTGGGATTGTTCATTCCTATTCTTACTCTAATGTGAAAAACTTGAAATGAGAAATTATTTTAGTAGCTTTAATTATATTCTATTGTTTAAATAGCTTAAAAAAAATCTTAAAATAATTGAGCTAATCGAATTTCCATTACTGATTCCCTTGTTGAGCTGGCCAGTTACTTTCGTGTTCTCCCCTGTTAAATTATAGGGTTTTTAATACAGCAGCCGTGTCCCATATTTGTACACAGTATTAAGTACAGTAACTCACTGGAGCCTGTAGGAGTTACTGGAATACAAATCTCAATTTAGAAAATTAATTCAGTTGATTCATCATGTTGGTCTTTTCAGTCTTTTTACTATGTGTGATAGATCCATTAGTCTCTTTTTTTTTTTTTACTGTTCAAAGCCAAATTTACTTTCTATTCCTAATAATGAATGTATTCTCTTGAAATTGGGATAGGGTGGTAGGAAGGAAGATAGGAGGATACTAAGGAAATCTAGTCTCTAATCACACTTCTGTGCCAGAGTTAAGCAGGGAACTGTGTCCTTTACTCGCACTCAATAAGTGCTCTGCAGGGCAGCTTAAGCAGAGGGAGCATCTACTTCTTATTCATTTTATCAACAGCTTTTTAGTATGCTTTCTCCAGGAGGAAATACATGTGTTTTGAAAATTAGGCCCATAGTTCATGTCACGTCTCTTTTTGGCTCTGTAGACTCTATTTTAAAAGTGGTAGCTTATCTCTCACTGGCAGAACTGCTCTCTGCAGTTCAATAAGGCTAAAATTTCCTGAAGTGTATAAAATGTGTATACATAAGACCTAGTGTGATACCTGCCATCCTGGCTGAGTCACTGGAGGTTTAGTCAGGAAAAACCTCCAGCAATGAACTTAAAGCTTTACAGCCTCAACTGCAAAGTCATAATTTTATGGCTGGGATTTGTGCAGAAATCCTGTACAATCTCTGAAGCTGGAAAAACCATCATCACTAGCATTATGGGTCCATTCACTGCCTCTAGTTACTAGTGAAATGTAATTTTAAGAGTTATTAAAGAACTACAGAGGATGCAATCTGCCTTTTAATTACCTTGTCCCAGAGAAACAACAAAAAGGGCCACTGTATGCATTCAAATGCAAGAAAATTATAAAAGAAATTCAGGAAACAGTGTTTAATAGTTTTAATTAGTCTGTGTGATTCACTGCTGTGGGAGATTATTACAGAGTCAAATGCAGTAGTGATTTCAAATGATGCCAGATATTTTTAGAAACCAGCAATAACGTTTTACTGCTGAGCATACCAGGAGAGGCATAGCCAGATAAGCTTCCAAATGCCAGCTGATTTGCTGCAGAGTCCATGTGAGGACTTCCCTCACCCACATACACAAAGCAGTTCACAAAGTGGTCTTTTCAGAAATATCTGGGACTTTCCAGCCTGTCCCGAAGGAAGGAAGATTACTGGCCATGCCCCTGCTTTAACAGCTATTGAGGCTAGGAAATGCCACTCTCAGGATGAGAAAAATTAGTAAATAGATTCTGCATAGCATTGCCCTCTTACACATGTCTTCACAATGTCTCTTATTCATAATTGTTATCGCTGTTCACAGAGTTATCTTAAGATGTTCACCGATTTTGTACATTTTACTTATTTCCTTGAAATGTGTAAATTATTTTTTTTCCTAGTTAAAGTGGGAAACAACTGTTAATTGAATTTCATTGTGTCAGACTTTATCTTGATTTGCTCATGAATCAGAAAGTCCTAAAGCCTGGGGTTTTTTTAGAACTTCTTTTATCTTCTTGTCCCTATTTGGATATTTTTCTCTCTGTAGTAGAATTATGTGCAATATACATTACTTAAAAAAAAAATAAGCCAATACTGATGCAGATGAATTGCCATCAGTGAGTACTTGCTAATTTCAAAAGGTGCATTGATAACATTCTGGGAATATTACTTTTTTTTAAAATGTCGTTATCTTGGCTTTGTGTATTTATGTCTACAAGGAATTTAATATTTCAAGTTTTTCTTAGGCCACTATAATACATGCAGTTTCTTAATAGCCCTATATTGCTTTTAGGTCTGCAAGCAGGGATGCTGGTATTGCAGTGAGCTAGAGAGCTGTGGCCATGTCCTGAAAATGAATTTTCAACTCTCACAATTTCCCTAAAATATTTGCATTCACCAGGCAGAATCTGAGAACTTGATCACATTTCACATTTATCTACTAATTGTTCAAACAACTAGACATTCAGATGGTCTTTTTTTTTTTTTTACTATCTAACCCCAAGGCTGAGGCTAATAAGTAAGACAGTAATCATGACCAAAAAGTTTGAAAAAAAGCTACGAGTGTCCTGAAAAGAAATGTGCAAATTATCAATTTAAAAAGTGCAAAATCAATGTGAAGACACCAACAAAAGCCGGTGTAGCTTACTGAGATAGAAACAATGTGTTAAGCATGTTGGGAAAGTGAGATACTTGTTCTTGAAATACTTTAAATACTTTTTTTTTTTGTTACAAGAAAGGAGAATTCGCTGATACGTTCAGAGCTTGTTTATCTGAAACTCTTCTTTTAGAAGGTCTGTCAAACTGCTTTTCATGTTTGTCATTGACTTTGCTTTCACCTTCTCCCCACCTCAGGCCATAGTTTTAAGCTGATAGTTTTTATGCTATAATCTAGTAAATTCTAATCCATAAAATTATGTTCTGCATGTAGCATCATATTTTGAGTTACTATCAGTGATTTCTTTTCTGTCTGTCTCTCAAATGTATTTAGAAAATGTTTTCTGACTTTTGTTTCATGCTGTCTCTCATCAGATCCCTTCGTCCCTGCATTCCTTTCTCCTAGTACACTTCATAATTTATTTCTCACTTTGGTGCGATGTTAGATCATACAGCTTGTCTTAGAGCTCCCCCTGCTGTAGGATGCCCCTATGAATTGTCTTGCTTGGTTATTCACAACCAATAATACAGCCTTATTATTATCATAAAGATTTTTCTTTGAAATTTTACACCTATTACACAGATGTGCAAGGTGAGTCAGATCATGGAATTTGGTCCTAGCCAGCTAGCAAATAACTGGTAAGAATGATTGTCTAAAGGACATAGGTGGAACTCTTGCACTTATAGTCAATGCAAATTTAAAGTGAAAATGAAGATTTCAAGTTGTTTTACTAGGTTGAATTCATTAGGATTTCTATTTCTTTACTTTTTTAAATAACATATTGATGTTATATGCTTATAATTTAAAACCAAGTGTGGTTAAAAGATAAGATACCAGCACAGTTTCTCTTTGGCTGACTGCAGGCCTGAGTCATTTCATAATAACATGGATCCCAGTTTAATCTTGTCAAGATACCTAGACAGATCTGTACTTTAAACCAGTGGAAAGAAAGCTTCCCTTTGAGAAATAAATTTTGAGACATCCAACTACCCTTGGTACCTAACATAAGGACCTAGTAACAGACATGATCTGTGAGAAAGAAAAAATATTTTAGTTCTGAAAATTTATATGTAAGAGAATTTGAATTATTTTCTGCTTCAAAATCATGCTGATTTATATACTAAATGTTTTTTTGCCTTCTCTTTCCATGATAATATTTTTTCTGTAAGTAGTGGTATTTGAGTTGATGTTATGCACAGCTACACAATGCATTTGTAAGAGGCAACCAAGAAGCAAAGAAATGTAATTTCCTGCTCCTCTTTCAGCAGTCTCATGCTAATAATGTTGCTTGAACATATTCCAGGAAGAATGTTGATGGAAAAATCAATTGTTAGGTTGGTGGACATTTTCTAGTATTGTTATAATAATAGATATTGCTAAATGCCCTGATGATCTCTCTTCCCTTCAGGGTTTGCCAGAATTGCTACACTTGCTGTTTTGTAAAAACATCTTTACATCTTTTCAACCCACCAGACTGAGAAATCTGGAACTGTACCAAGTCAAAAAGCTAAGCTGAAAATGTTTATCTCAGCGGGGAAGAAGGAAAAAAAAAAAAAAAAAAAAAAAAGGAAGTGTTGTATTTGTTTAGTTTATAGCCTTGGTAATGCACAGAGAGTTGAAAGGCTGAGACTGTGATCCTGACTGTGTTTCAGAAAGAAGTTGTGCTACCCTAAGTCCCACAGAGTTTCTTAAGTTTAACTGATGTAGCAGAGCAAAGATTTATGCAAGAATTTGTTCTGACAAAAGAGGAAAGAGGATTAAACTTCAAAATAAAAAGCACTCAAGTTTAATTTGCCAAATAGTAGTTTGTCCTTTATCAAGTCTTGTCTGAGAATTCACTATATTTTCCTATATTTTCAGGACTATGTAATATCAGGAACAGGGAGACACCAGTGCTTTGAAATGAGGGGAGGGTGCAGGCTACCTCTGATCCTAAAATGTATTAACCCAGGGACAGCCTATGCAAAAATATTTTACCTTTCAGATGCCCTGAGAACCCTCAGCAATCTTTATTACAGAGCTTGTATTCAGAGCTTGCTTGTGCATCATCAGTTTTGAGTACGGAAAACTGTCAGCAGTATTTTTTTTACTTTAAGTACATTAGAAACGTAAAATTCAATCAAGGGAAACAAAAATATCTTGCGCGAACAAGACAAATATTTATTTGAAACAGCTGTACATGAATTGTGACAAAAACAGAGGATGCGAGTAGCAAAGTGTATAAATTAGAAACTAATCAGTGTCGAAAACTGATAAAGTGAAAGGATGCAAGGAGGAATCTAAACCCAGGAGAATTAAGACTGTTTTTCAAGATTGTTAAACACATCATCTTAGCAATCCACTTTATACAGTATGAGATGAAAGCTGTCAGACTGCCAATCTTAAGAAGGCAAAAGGATTTAAGTAATATTTTTGTTCTTTAGTTGGAGAAGCAGATGGAATAGAAATCCATTTGTGAAAAAGTAAAAAGTTAAAAAATTGCAAAAGTAATCTGTACTGATAAAATGAGGGAGTTCAATCCATTTTACTTCTCCAACAAAGAATTGAAAGGTAATCCAATGACAGCACAGACATACTGAAAAATAAACAACAGTTTAATAAGGGTAGACCACTCTACCTAGAAGATAAATATTAAAAAAAAAAAAAAAAAAGAAAAGAAAAACATTGAATGACTGGAAGCGAAGCTAGGAAATTAACAGTAGAAACAATATTTACATTTTAAATAGAATAGGTAATTACTAAGTGCACTTACCAAGGTTTGCTGTGGATTCTTCCAACAGTATATTTTAGAGATATGTTCTGTTTCAAATAGAAATTAATTTAGGGCAGTTTAACGATCTGCATTATACAAGAAGTTGGTTTAGGTGATCACAGAAGTCCCTTCCAGCGTCACAATTTCTAATCCAATTTCTGTTACTTGAAGTACAGGTAGTGTATCTTTCCCTATGCCATGATACATACGGCTGCTGCCAAGGCAACTGTGAGACCTCACATAATAGTTGTCTAAAATTAAAAAGGCTTTTTATTCAGGCGGTGCTCTGATTATGCCTTCATTATGAGGAATGAAAACTAGTCAAGGCAATAGACTAGGTAGGAAAACACGACTCAGCATATCATGTATTAAATATATATGAAATCATTTAAATACTTCTTTTCTGTGTGTGTTAATAGCACGCTTCTGTTGATATATCTAAGAAAAAAAGTCTTGAAAGACATGATGACCTGAACCCATTCATAAAGTTGCTATTACAGTTCTAAAATATACTTGCTCCGGTAACTACATGTATTCAGGTTTTGTGCTAAGGAAACAGCTACTTTTTGCACCACTTCCCAAAAAACAAAAAGAAGAAAATGTTAGATAGCCTTGAATCATCCCCAAGGCCTTTTGAGTCATACTAAGTGTTAGGACCCTATCTGCAGATGCCTCTCTGCTATGTCTCAGTGTTAGTAGACACCGATGATATGAACATAGACGACAGGAGAACAACAGGGCTTCCTTAATGCAGCAAGTTGGAGCACTGAAAATTTTTGAGGTACTGCATAAGAAATGAAGAATTGTTTTAAATTATAAGAACAAATTCTGTTGTCCTAAAAGACTGAATCACCTATTGAGGTGTTTTCAGTGGGAGTTTTGTTCAGCTAGAAGCAGATAATTTGGCTCACTATCACAGTCCGCATTATACTCAGATTTATTCTTATTCTTCTCAGCTTCTCAGCACCACCTCCTGTTAAAACTGGAATATGTTTTAAAAAGAAAAAAAAAAAAAAAGACAGCTTGCTTACTTGGATATGATTGCATTATTTACTGCTGTGACATACAGTTTATGATGAAAGGCTGTATATGTCATTAACTTCAAGGAGAAAAAATAAATCTTCCTTTAATTAGAGGGAAAAAGTAGCAAGCAAATAAAATTACAGCTTGGGCATGGGTATTTGTTCATAAGCAGGTTATTGTCATCATCTATGACTGAAAAATATTGGCAGAAAAGAGAAAAATGCCTTTTACAGAAGCATAAGTTAATTACTTTGGAGCTGTATGAAAATATTACTTCCAGTTACAACTGTTAAAACTTGATAGAAAGGTAGGAATACTCTGGTATTGTACTTACTCTTTTCTAATTCAGCCGACTATTAATTTTACTTAAATATGTTGATCTCACATATTTTAAACCAGCTAAGATATTAGCACAACAACGCTTCATGAATATAGTGTTCTTTAAAATATTAATGTGTGCTTATTTTTATATGGAAATATTATTTATTGAAATATAAGTTTCTTTGGCCTTTTGTTAAGGATTTTAAGAATGAATTTTAAGTTGAATAGTAGCTTGCTTATTTCTGGCTATGATGTGATTTTGTTACAAAGTAAGAGAGATTGAAATGCCTTTTTAATTGTATATATATAGGACTTTAAATGGTGGAAGCATATACAAAACTTGAGATAAGTGTATTTAAGTTACCTAGGGTGTTTTGGAATAAAATATGATAAACCCAAAATATAATCAATGTACAGAATATTCAGTTTGTATAATCAAATTTCAAAACATATGCAGGAAGTGTCCAAAGTGATGAATTATTAGGTTTATTAGTCTGTCAAAATAAATATACCCACTTATGTGAAAAGGGACTTGTTTTGTAAAGTACTGTTGCACAGTAGAACAGACCAATGGACTTACTACCACTTTCATTGGAGAAGATCACACAGTATGCCAGGAGATCCAGTAGAGAAAATGTAGTTAAAAAGTTCATCTCCATTAAATTCTGCTTGACAAGTTAATTTTATTGCAAATTTCTAGAACAAAATCCTCAATAATTCTTCCCAACTTGCAATTATCTGAATAAATAGTATTTTTGTTAGAGCATAAAGTAAGGCAAGGTGACTCTCTTGCAACAGAATAGAGTTAAAAATGTGACAAAAATTAGACTTCATCATAAAGACTTCTGACTTGATGAAATTGAACAGATTATTTCAATCTTTATGAAATGCAGGACGCTCCTTTTATAGTTCAGACTCAGGACACTCTGCTGTGTATTAATTAAGATTGCCATCCACTTTAGTTATATGACCTCAGAGATCACATAAGAGAAAGCAAGCTGTCTTCCACCCATTGCCACTCCACTTCAGCAGTGAATCTCTCCAACACCTTTCTACCACACCTCACAATCTCAACTGGTATTCCCCCATTAGGCATGTTTTCCAACCATATCATGATGCATTCAGTGTCTCTGCCTGGTGCTGAGAAGGGCAAAGATGGGAAGAAAATCAGTTTCTTGCTCTAGTGCACTGCTGACACTATAATAAGGTATTTGGGATCCCTTGGGATTTGTTACGTATTATCCTTAAAAGATCAGTCACCTTTTAAGAGAGTCTTTTAAGAAGCACTTAAATTGTGAGTTGGTCAGACCAGTGTGAAATTTTTTGCTGAAAAGCATGTGGCTATCTCAAATATTGGAGATTTCATTCTATAAATGTATTTGTGCACTACCCCATTAAAATTTGGGGATAAAAAGAAGTATTCATTTTAATTTGAACTGTTGAAATCACATTTTGCAGAGCTGGTGCAGGGGAGAGGTTTCAATTTAACGCTCTTCCTGATAGTCAAAATTCACTTCAGTAGTAATTACAATAAAAAATAAGCATTCTATCAGTTTTCATGACTAAGAGAGTACATTGAAAATACATTTTTTGGATCAAAATGATAGGTTTCTTCTTTCTGTTATCTCAATAAATAGAAGTAACTGGTATGGTTTTAACATCATTCTGGACCTCAGAATCTTTCCTTTTGAAAACGCAGTTCAAACATTTACATCACTGTTAAATGTGTTGACTTCAAAATGGCCTGTTTTAACTCAGATGCATTCTCTTGAAAAACAGCAAGCCCTGTAGCTTACTTTTGGCTTTAGTATGTTTCCTGCAAATACAGTGCAAAATTTGGCTATTTGGTGGTACAGGATGATAGGATCATTTCCATTAAATTTTAGGAAAGTCATTAGAAATGTCTTTTTGAAACACAGAGGTGTGTATATTTTACAACATTAAGTGCTTCACTTACAGTTAAAAGTTTGACAATGGGCTTAGAGAACTCTGTGAATATAAATCTACTTCCTTCGGTGATACAGGATCACAATCAAAGATACAAGGTGGAATTATGTACGAGATCCTCCAATATGATTTTGTGCCTACTTGGCTAGCTATTGTGAAGGTTCCACTGATATCTGTGAACATAATTGTTGGCAAGAGTAATATTTTTTGAATTTTCAATGAAATTAAGTGCACAGAGAATATCACTCACAAGGTCACTGATCTTGCATGGGAGAAAGCAGCAAAGCCCACGTTTCCTGAACCTGCCTGGTCTTTACTCATTCATGTGTGTGCCTTTGCTTAGCAGCCCAGTTTGATTATTTTATATTTAAGAAGTCCCTCAACAATGAAAAGTACTTGCATTAAAAGTTTGTTTTAAAGGATTCACATTCTTACAGTGTGGTCTAGGACCCTCCATGACCGCAGCATTTTCTTATTTGGGATGCTGTATTTTGTCAGTGAAGGTATCCTCACCTGCAGGTACAAAATACCTGAGCATAATATGCAGCACAGCAATGTTACATCTGTTTTCTACAAAACTATTAAGGGCATGGTTTTGTTTTGTTTTGTTTTTAAAAAAAAAGAAAACTAAAAGCCTTTGCAGCAGAGTTCTGGGAAGCTTCACCTTTCCTCATAGTAAAAGGCTGTTCTCTTCTGACTCTTCCTTCTCTCTGATCAGTGGTGGGGAGCAGCAGACGGCTGTCCCAGGTTGCATGTTCAGCCACGAAGGCAAGCTGGTTGTGAGGTTTCACGTGCGGGACTCATCGTGGGGGACAGCAGGGACGGGGCTGAGACCGAGGCTGAAGGTGCCTGGGGAGGGCTCAAGCCTGGGCAAAGCTGGCATGGCTGCTTGATGCACCCAGGGTCCTGGCAGCACCTCTGTCTCCTTCTATTTCTTAATGGCATTGAAAGGTTTGAAAACATGGCATTTACTGCCTGGTTGTAATTCCTGCTCTGTCTGCTGAAGCCAAAAATGGATGCGGTTATTGTTGCAGTCGGGAATAGTTAAGCCATGATTTCTCTAGGGGCTGAGTAATGCTATCCATTTCTGAGTCCATTTCTGTGTTTGGCTATTATTCTGTGGTTTTGTGTTAATGACTAAATAGAACCTAGCCTCCTCTTCTGTTTTTGTTTTTTGCAATATTTGGGAACTGGTTTTGTTTCCCAAGAAAAGGCTGTGAGAGAATGGTGTGCAGGTGTACTCCTCTGTCTCTGGGAAATGGGGCATCATCTCCGGATCAGGTTGTTTCACGTCTTGTTTAGAGGCTCAGACAGCTAGAAGTGGGCTGTTGGGAAACAAGGGCCTTATAGGAATCCCAGCATGATAAGAATGCAGAGTTTTCTATGATCCACCTTATTGTTTAGACTGGGTTTTATTTTTTGTTGCAAGTAATTTGCTACTAAATCTTAGCTGTATTGTTGAGGAAAATCTTTGTACGTCTGGTTACATCTGATGAGTTGTTCCACTGGGCTGCAGGCAATTACGATAGAGACCTTTTTTCTTTAGAGTGAACAAAATGGCTTTATGCATATGGCTGAGCAGGATCAACAGTCTGCATACTACAGCTCTGAGTAGGAGTGTAATGCTTATGAATACACTATTATCTATTATTATTATTATTTTGATTTGCCATATTCATGGCAAAATAAAGTTTTAATGAGAAGTCACAATTTATGATTTGCAGTCCTGCTAACAAGTCTTCTGAATTTGTGATATTACTGGAACATTATGCTACTTCATGCAAGTGTTTGAAGGCATTATTTTTTCCATATATGTCAGCAATCATGGAAACTTTTTCCTATTTGCCTTGATGGAAACGATGCTGAGACACTGGATTAAGGACAGGGGGAGGGAAGAGAGGAGGATGCAAGAGAAGAATGTTGTTTCCTTGGCAACAGGCACTGTGCTGCTCAGCGCACAGGTGGCATCTGTCTTAAAGACTATTAAACAAAATGTATGCATGAAAATATGAAAAAAAGCTTAGCATTTCTGTGGCAAGAGAAGACTTCTGTCAACCAGCCCCCAATAACTCCAAACACTTCCAAAAAAATCTCAACCTTTTTGGTTGAGAATTTGAATAACAATTAATAGGAAATAAACATTTGTGTTTATTACTTTAAACAAAAAAAGGTCAGTGAAAAGGTATTAGAAATGAGTGAGTTCTAGTAATCACTGGTGCTGATATAGCAAAGTTATGATGGTCAGCTTTAAGTTGGGAATAATTTTGGAGAGAGGGGACTCCCACAGAGGTCAGGAGCTGGCTATGCAGGTTACAGCTTTTGATGAAACCTGGCATCACTGGCACTGGGAATGCGGAAAGCAATTTGGAAGTTGGCTTCTGTGGGCATTGTGCTGGCAAGGAAGATGGATGTTTGCACTTTTAATTTTCTGCAATGTAAAGACAACCTGAGTGTCAGTGTGAAATGAAGAGGGTATAATATACACATGTAATTTTGAGTCTATATTCTGTTCTGAATTTTCTCAATTAGTGATTCATGAAGCTCTGTTAAGGCTCTGTCCTAGCTTTGCTATTCTTCCATTAGACATATACTTGCAGGAATGAAATTTGTGTTCAGTTTGGTGTAAAGTAAGATGAACAACATCCTTTTCTCTGAGACTATACTTTTAGACAAAATTGTCTTCAATTGGTTGTCTGGATACAATTCTTTTGCAAGGAAACTTGAGTGGTGCATATGTGTTCTCGGTTATGTCTGGAAAATATGTGGCAAAGGTGGTAGATGTACATAGTGTGTGTGTGCTGCAAAAATAGCCAAGGAAAAGAAAAGAAACAATTGCCTTGTAGACTTTATATCTACATGAGCGTAGATCAGGATTATCACCCTTTTTGACAAGTACAAACATGCCTAGCGTTACTGGAATTATATGCATGAAATAAATGAAGTAAACTTACAAAGTTATTTATTTCAAAGTAGAAAAATAATATATTAAGAAATTCACTTGTCTGTTAAGAATCTAGTGGTAAGTCCATTTCTCACCTCTTCTGTTTAAGGATATATCAGGCGAGGTGAACATAAAACAGCAATAAACCAGAACCATAGTAATTTAGATTTGGCTGCCATTTGTTAGAAGGATGACTTAATGTCTACACAAAGTTCATGGCAGTGGAAAAAGAGAACCTAGGCATCCCCCTCATTCTTCTGGAATCATGCTGGCCTTTTATGTTTAAAAATAACTGAAGCAAGAAATAACTTACAGTTACTCCCAATGGCCTTTTTTTTTTTTTTGCCCTGCTCAAAGAAAATTGTTGTCAGCATTTAGATGAGATTGCTCCAAACCATAAGCAGTATTTAATGGCAGTGTTCATAGAAAAAAGTGGCATCTCTCCAAGGGTAGAAAAGGATTAGTGAGATTAGTTTAATAGTTTTTAAAGCTTGGGGAATTATTTAATAAAAATAATATTATATGTGATAATACTAGAAATATGGTCATGTGGGCTACCTATTATTTTATTTTGCATACTACTTTATGTAAGATGGGATCATGAAGTAATTCTTCCCTCCATTTAAATGAAAAAAATTATTGCCTAGCTCAGTATTTGAAGGAAATACTTTTTTACCTTTCTTTGAAGTATCCTGTCATTAGCGCCCTTTCTTATGTCATCATGATGCAATTTGGAAATGCAGTTTGGAAATTCATGTGGCTTCATAACGTTGGATTGTAAATGTGCCTCAAATGCTGTGTTCTAAAACAAAAAGCAGCTTCTGTTCCTATCAATCATTGTTTATAAGTACATCTGTAAATGTGTATATAAGTATATATTTATAATTTTTTCTCTATTCTTACATATTTAAATAACTTATATTTATATACTTATATAATTTAAACTTATATAACTATAGTTATAAGTGTACGTATAAACTTACAGGTATATAATTTATAATGCAAAGAACAGAAATTACTTAATAAATGAAAATCAGTTTTATTTGGTTTTCATAAAACTATTCTATGCTGGGAGTTTCATTATGCTTCTCAAAGAAAATCAAACTGTTCCCTTAAGCTTTAGCAGTTTATGTTATACCTATTCTGCTAACATTACAGAGTCTAGTCTTGTAGATTTTAATATATGCATAACTCTACTCATGTATGTTAGTCTTTGCTTATGAGGATAAATTAAATGTTGTGTTTGTCACACTGAAAAAACAGCTACCAGAGACTTCGTGTTTGATTTGCACTACCTCAGGCAAATATGAAAAAGGGTGGTTAGAATTAAAGGGGTCCAATCACAAAGTGTTTCAAGAGTCTAGGTTGTTATTCATTTGTTTGTAAAAGTGTCACCTTTTACGATTTTTAATAAAAAAGAGAATTTAGGCCTTTTCAAGGACAACCATTTAAAACAGTGAGAGACAGGGCTTTCAAACAGTTTTCTTCGGAGAGTCAAGGTTTCCTAACCGCTGGGATGCTTGGAGATGACACTGCCCTGGGGAGTTCTTGATTCCTTTTTCTGTGTGAAGTTTGACTGGAAATTCAATTAAGGACCTCTGGAATCTTTCTTGATCAAACTTTCAATATTTAAAATGAATACGTTTCAATGAAAAAGCATTTCTATTGTTTTTCATTGTTTTTTAGTAATGCAGAAAATTTTTCAAACATTTCTGGCCCTTTATATTTGTAAATCTGAGGTACAAATAAGGATTTTTTCCAGGAAAAGAAATTATAGCTGCCGGGTTGGTGACAGCAGAGTAATGATGTCTTACGACCCTTCTTTTCCAATGTGGACTCACTGTTGCCTTCACAGCTAGCCTGAGCTTACAGTCCAAGTAACTCGTCTTGGCATGCTAAAGATTGCTAAATGAGGCAGTCATACAGAAAATGGGAGAGAAAAATGAAATATCATTAAATAAATGTTCATTTCATAGAAACCTCTGTTATCTTACTGAGTATTTTCAAACATGGCCTGTTTGGTTTTTCAGTTTGGAAGTCCTTTTTTTGTTAATGCATCCACTCAGCATGTAGGAGGTGTTTCAAAAGCAGAGGAATGGAGCAAATCATGTTCATTTCAGTGGATGGAACTTGGAAAGAAAAGGCAGAACTTCACTCTGTTGTGGTTGGGGGCAGTCAGAAACACTGATCACAGAAACGCTAGTAAATATAGTCAGTGAACGACTATATGTATATGTATATGAATGATACAGTGATACAAACTACTGGACAGTACATACATGAGTGGACTACATCAATGCACAAGGGAAGAGCTACAGAGGACATCTAGCCCTTTGCCATGGTCCCCCACAACATCCTTCTCTCTAAATTGGAAAGATATGGATTTGATGGATGGACTGTTTGGTGGATGAGGAATTGGTTGGATGATCGCATCCAGAAGGTAGTGGTCAACAGCTCAATGTCCGCATGCAGATCAGTGATGAGTGGTGTTCCTCAGGGGTGCATACTGGGACCAGTCCTGTTTAATATCTTCATCAATGACACAGACAGTGGGATCGAGTGCACCCTCAGCAAGTTTGCAGATGACGCTAAGCTGAGCGGTACAGTTGACATGCCTGAGGGATGGGATGCCGTCCAGAGGGACCTGCACAAGCTCAAGAAGTGGGCCCGTGTGACCCTCATGAGGTTCAACAAGGCCAAGTGCAAGGTCCTGCACCTGGGTCAGGGCAACCCCCAGTACCAATACAGGCTGGGGGATGAAGGGATTGAGAGCAGCCCTGAGGAGACTGGGGGTACTGGTGGATGAAAAGCTGGACATGACCTGGCAATGTGCACTCACAGCCCGGAAAGCCAACCGTGTCCTGGGCTGCATCAAAAGAAGCGTGGCCAGCAGTCGAGGAAGGTGATTCTGCCCCTCTACTCTGCTCTGGTGAGACCCCACCTGCAGTACTGCGTCCAGCTCTGGGGTCCTCAGTACAGGAAAGACATGGACCTGTTGGAGCGGGTCCAGAGGAGGGCCACAAAAATGATCAGAGGGGTGGAACACCTCTCCTGTGAGGACAGGCTGAGAGAGTTGGGGTTGTTCAGCCTGGAGAAGAGAAGGCTCCAGGGAGACCTTACTGTGGCCTTTCAATACTTAAAGGGGGCTTATAAGAAAGATGGGGACAGACTTCTTAGCAGGGTCTGTTGTGACAGGACAAGGGGTAATGGTTTTAAACTGAAAGAGGATAGATTCAGATTAGATAGAAGGAAGAAATATTTTGTGATGAGGGTGGTGAAACACTGGAACAGGTTGCCCAGAGAGGCGGTAGATGCCCCATCCCTGGAAACATTCAAGGTCAGGCTGGATGGGGCTCTGAGCAACCTGATCTAGTTGAAGATGTCCCTGCTCATTGCAGGGGGATTGGACTAGATGACCTTTAAAGGTCTGTTCCAACCCAAAGCATTCTCTGATTCTATGATATGGGTATGTGTCCAATTACATGTGCTCCAGTCTAAACATGTAAGTCCAGTTGCAGGATTGTGGCTTTTCCAAGTACACAGTACAATTTTCAAGGTAAAACTTCATGGGGTTTTGCTTCTTTCCACTTGCTCTGGTGTATGTAAGCAAAAGCTAATGGAACTTGGTAGGTGTACAAAAGACAAAGGCAGCAGAAACACAGCAGCACTGTGTTTCATTGGGCTTTTGCAAATTTCTTTTTAAGCACTGAGGGACAGGTAGATTAATTTGCTATTTGTGATAAGCAGTCCATAGAAATTTAATGTAAACTCCAACAAGAGTGAAGAAATACTACAAATGTGACTGCCTTTTTCTTCCAACAACTTGCCACGTTTCATTCTTAAAAGCATCACTATATTTACCCTGCTTTGAGCAGGGAGGTTGGACTAGGCGATCTCCAGAGCTCCCTTCCAACCCAGCTATTCTGAGTTCAGTGTACATGTACTAAAAGAAGCAACACAGTACATAAAAGTATGTAATAAAACTTCTGCCAAAGACAGATGATTCCTAGTTGCTGAATTTTTCTTGAGAAAATTAGAACAGAGAAAATGGGTGGTCGTCTGTTACTTTTTATACACACATTATGGATTGTAATTCATATATATATGTTCTTTGAGACTAAATTTGCACAAGGCTTAAAACATTGATCAAAATGTAGTGAAGAATGTTTCAGGTGGTAAATCTTGAATGTAAATGCAATTGCCTTCTAGATGCTTTAGTATCGAGATATGAGAGATTGCAGGTGAATTCTTTCTGGTACCCTAATTGTTGATACCTGATAGAGAAAAGCTGTGTATGACTTTCAGTACTGCATTTTATTTTAATGGGAAATATTTCTCTTTTTGTATAATGAAGTGCTAGCTATTAGAAACATACTTTTCTCAGGCTCCTATGGACAAACTAAAGAACAAGAAAGTGAAGCGATTTGCCCCAAGTTGTGCAACCTTTCTGGGTAGAAACAAGAATTGAACCCAGATTTCCTGGCTTACAGTCATGGACTTTCATAGGAAAGTCACACTTCAGAGGAGAA
This sequence comes from Aquila chrysaetos chrysaetos, assembly GCF_900496995.4. Classification (NCBI taxonomy): domain Eukaryota; kingdom Metazoa; phylum Chordata; class Aves; order Accipitriformes; family Accipitridae; genus Aquila; species Aquila chrysaetos. Next base: position 66,400,600 of record NC_044030.1, read on the forward strand.
AATAGGTATCTAATTACTTTCAAAGCAAAGTTTCAAGTGAAGTATTGAGGAATCGGAAAATGTCAATATAAAGGTAGTTGCTGCTAATTCAATTCATCCTGTCTTAGTGTGGGTGTTATTTTGAAGTCTTTAACTACATGAACACTATGTTTTACATTATTCCCTCTGTGATCAAATAATGAAGAAATTTTATTTATCTTTAAATAAAAAGTATAGAGTCCAGTTGTGGCCTAAGGCAGGCTTCATTCATCATGATGATGTAATACAATGTGATATTCTGTTACCACCAGGGAAGATGCGCTGTTACATTCTGTTATTACTTTGTCAGATTTCAGCATGACATAAAAAATATCTAAGTATTCCTGTAAAGAGGCACAATAATAGTTATTAGTAACTTTACACTAATCATGTTGGTAATAGACATTTTGTTGTCCAAAGGTATTTTTTACTTCTTTTCTTAGTAATTAGCCATTCTAAGAAAATTACTTAGTATTTCATATTACTTTAAAGTGTTTGCATATTGCAGAACCAAGAAGAACATAGAATGAAAATGAGTTTCCTGTAGACTAGATAATCTCTAGAGAGTTTAATTTTGATATGTTTTGCTACTCAGAAGTCAGCTTACAGTTTTTTATAGCACTAACTGATCATCTTGTTGATGCAGAACAATACATGTTGCTCATTGAATTCAGTATATCTAGACATAAATGTGCATCTGTTTATATTTAATGTGTGCTGTATACAGATGCAACATTCACCAACAATTATCTCAACCTACAGATCAGAAATTGTAATAGAACTGTTATATTACAAATCTAAGCAATGTTTTTACAAGACATCTATTACAGAAAAATCTAATATTCTTGGAAAATATGCTGTTAAAATATTTATAACTGCATGTTCATAGTAATGAACACTACTTTGGGATACCCAAAGTGATAGTGATGAATGTCACTGTTGAATTAATTAGACACATGTACAACTGTAAATGTTTTCTTGCCAATCAGTATTGCTATATTACTGACCTCTGCTGTGAGTAACTCTACGTCATGTAAAGCTGTATGAATTTTGGATTTTATGCAAAAGGTAATGCATCTTAGCAGAGCATTTTGTTATTTGCTATTGAGAGTAAATTTGATGCATTATTAAGTAAAGAAAAAAAATATAAAGTCTGTACTTAAGATGTAAAAAAATTCATAGCAAATGAAAACAACAACAACAACAAAGTATGTGGTAAGCCCTGGAATTGAGGATCTCTTCTGTTTATGTTTTTGCATAGTTACCTGCAAAATAATTATAGCAAGTGGTGCTGTCAAGATCTTAAGAATAATTTATTGTGCTTCATTTATATTCACAATTATCCTAAAGAATGCTTATCAGTTCTTATATGAATGAGGCTCCATAATACAGTACCCTTCAAAGTGCAAATGTTTCCAGAGTTGCTAACAGCTTGAAATCGGGGTGGGCATAAAGAAGAATTGACTGGCCACAGACGGGAATACTGATTGCAGAACTAGTGTGTTAGCCATGTATCATGACCTGAACTTTTGAAGTATCTGTCTGTTTAACTCTTGTTAAACAGTGAGCTGGTTTGTCTCATATTGTAAGGAAATTTTAGGTTATCAGTTGTTAGGTTTGGTCTGTCATGCTAGATAGCATGGCTCATAGATTTGTTGGTTCAGCTAGAAATTATGGGAAGCAGTTCTTCTGTGTGTGTCTGTCATTTCTTGCTGAGTGTTTCTAGAGTTGCATACAGCTGCTTGCCCCTTCTTAGGCGTGTTCCTAAGAAATGCTGTCTCACCCATTATGAGCAACATAGCAGCAATTTCTCATATAAAAGTTCCTGATCCTGCCTGTGTAAATATTATTGAGTAAAAGGATATAGATATTATCAATAAATAAGTAATAATAAGAAAAGATGGTGTCTGTGAAGGAGGATGATACCTAGCATTAACCTGATCAACCATACCTTTCTATGTGTGTTCTTTGCCTTTAACAAATGTATGGCAATTTGTATTATGTTGATCATCTTTCACTGATGTCATTAACAATTTTTCATAAGTTCTATGAATAACACAGCATTTTCATTGTCATAGCAACTTTTGAAATCCTTAAAATATAATATATCACATATTGTTTTGCTTTGAAATGCAGTCCTATTCGACTGCAAAGTATATCAGAAATGTCATGTTGGTCATGTCTTATTGCTAGAATAGTCAGATAGTTATGCACAAAGTATTACATAATCTTAAAAGAAGAGCTATCAGATCAGGCTATCACCTACTTGTATTTGTTTTCCAGAGGTATGCTTTTCATTGAAATGTTTGAAGACTATTGGAATTATAACTACCAAATGCTCTCTTTAAATATTAGGGAGGTTGTGAGAAGAGGAATTGCAATGGTGAAGGGGACAGAGCAGCAGTACGTAGAAGGCAATTCAATGCTACAGCTCCTCTGAGATCCTTTAAATAGTCTCTTTAAAATAAGTTTTCTACTCTAGCCATCATGGTTCCATATTGTGTGATTTAGAAGCCCGCATAAATTTTAAGTGGGAGCACATTAAGGTATGCTCATAGTTAAGACTCAGATACATAGGTACAGACATGATATGTTCGGGAGGTGAAGACTCATCGCTGCTTTGTCTTACCTGGTACTCATGGGAAACAGGCTTTCTGAAAGGGCCTGATCTCCCTGGCATCAGAGCTGTTGCAGCAAGCAGGATAAGCAGATGCAGCCAGGACTGAAACTCTCAGTCACTCCACATGGTAATGCAAGATCCCTGCAGGACCTGCTGCAGGTGCAGTACTGACAAAGCAACCTGCTGCTGCACAGAAAGGCAGAAGCCTTCTGCCCTAGCTCTCCAGGGGATTGTTACCAAGGGTGCTGTTCTGACAAGAGGGCTAGTGACTGCCTTGCTGCTCTCGCTTCTCTTGATGGGAAATCTCTTCTGAGCCCTTGCCTTTCTTGGCAACGCAGCTGCAGGATCTTCACTGGTTTCTTTTTCAGGATGGGGTAAAGATCATTTTGCAAATAGTTACAGGCATCTCTCTTTCCTCATGCTTTTATTATCATCCCCTCACAATATTTCCATTCCCCAGAGCTTGACCAGAAGAGGAAGCCTGAGAGCACTCCTTGGCCACTTCAGTCCAAAATCCAGTAACTTAGTGCAACTCATTCCCAAGAGCCATTGAAGTGACTCTTCATGCGGAAGTGGCTCAGCAGCACTCATGTATTCCATTTCACCAGGTTCTGCCTGGAAACAGCAACCTCTCCTGGGCGGACAGGGATACCTTGCTGGGTGAGCTGGGAGGGTAGAGGAGATGGGCCACTGAACACTAGCAAAAGTCACAGCCATTTGCTAAACATGTGAATGTCTTGAGTCCTAAATGTTTTAAGTAGCATTCCCAAATGGACAAGTATGAAGGCACTGAATTTATGCAAAAGTAAGGAAAGAAAAGTATATGGACGAGAGAAAGTGTGTAGGAGGAAGAAAGAGGGGAGAAAACAGTTTTGGGTGGTAGAAATATTGTTGCAGACAGCAGTAAACATTTTCTTCTCATGATGAAAACACATATGACATTAGACCATAAATGTCTCTCCTGTTGTCAGTTCCTCTAGCTGTTAGTGTTACACTGTCCCAAACTGGAAGCAGAAGCATGCAGAGATGACTTTCTCTGCCTGATGTGTACCATCAACATTTAAGAATCATTATTTTCAGATTGGCCATCTTTGATCTCTTTCCCTAAGAAGAACAAACAGAAGGAAGAGTAGGAGGAGAGCTAATGCTCTGTGTGCAGTGGCAGTGCCATATAGCAGTCAGTTTTCAAATATTCATTATGCAAGTATTTTTATTCTGCAGTCTAGTGAGAAGCAAATTATGTGTCTTCATCTGGTATTGAGCTTTTCTACAAAAAGGCTGAGAGGATTTGAGTGTGTTTCGGGGAGAGGAACTAAAATTGCTCCAGATTTTTTCTTGTCCTTATAATTCTTCCCCCAGCTGTGGCTTTAATTAGGAGTTCTGCAGCAGCGCTACTGAGAGTCTATCCATCAATGCCAAGATTTGAACATTAGAAATGTACACAGGTCTTGCATGTAAAGAAAATAGGTTTACAAAGATGGAACTTGTTTTTAAAGTTGTGTATAATTTTGGACTTCATGAAAATCTCCATTGTAATATTTAAACTATCAGAGAAGCTCATTTAAATTGTGAGAGAAGCTCATCTAAACTATGAGAGAAGCTCATCCTTTCCATCCTCCCTCTGTGGACTGGAAAACATAAAAATACACCCCTGCGTAATGCTTCCAGGATATCTATTGCTCTCATATGGCATTAGGAAGCATGGCTTCCTGACAAAACAGGTAATGGTAGACAGGCATTATGAAACAACATATTTAATCTCTTATAAAACTAATTCAATAGCAAGAAATGTTATAGTTGTTAATATATTTAATATTATACCCTGGTTTTGTTCCTGTGTGTCATTTCCATAATGTTCCTTTCACCAGACCCTGCTAGGAAAGAACATAGTCTAGCCCAGAATCCACATATACAAGCCATGATAAGGAAAGTTTACAGACATTTCAAAATTGTTGTAGGAATTAAAAAAGTAAATCTCACATGGATTAGATGAGAAAAGATCAAAAGCAAGTATCAATTTACACATCTAAGAGCTACAGCTAATACACAGATAACACTGTCTGCTTCTTAGGAAGTGTTTATTCCCTTTCCTGAGTTACAAAACTGTTTTATAACATGGTGCATAATGAAACAGGAAATGTTTAACAATACTTATGTGTTTAGAGCATGCATTTGTAGATTAATTGTGGACAATTGTTTACAGAGCATCTGGGCTGCACAAAAAATGATGGCAATAAGGAAGCTGTTAGTTTTAAGCACAGAAAACAAAATTCAACAGAAAATGCTGTTGTGGGGAGGGCACAGGAGAATGCCTACAGCTGATGAATTCATGGTGTCATGTCAAGGAAAGGGAATGGTATAAAGAATGGTCTGACTTTTTCATTTCTGTTCTTTTTCTATAAAACTGTATTACTATTAGTTATAACTACTAAGTTAGAATCACTGAATCATAAAATGATTTAGCTTGGAAGGGTTCGCTGGAAGCTATCTCATCTAATCCTCTGCTGAAAGCAGGGCTAACCTTGAAGTTTGATCAAGTTTCCCAGGGCCTTCACCAGTGGAGCTTTGAGCATCTCCAGGATTGGAGATTCCACAACAGTTTTGGGCATCTGGTTTCTGTTCTTAAACAGCATTATTGTGAAGATTTGCCTGATGTCCATTCCAAATATTACTTTGTGCAAACTGCAACTGTTGTTTCTTCTTCTTTCTCCATGAATCACTGAGAAGAGTCTGGCTCTACCTCCCTATATCCTCCCTATACGTAGTTGAATGCAGTAATTATATCTCTCTCCCATTACCCATGCTATTCAGACCCAGTTCCCTCAACATTCCTTACCATGTGTCTCAGTAAGAAAGTCCTCCATTCGACTCTCACCAGTTTCCTAGTGTCAATGAAGAAGTCCCGTGGCTGCTCCATTAGTGCTCTGAAGTGCCTGAAACATAAGCAAGTCTGGCAGACAAGCTAATAAGCCCCATCAAGAAAGAGAATACATTAACCTGGGCTTGACTCTGTCCAACACAATTACACAGCAGAAAGTTCCATCTTCTTCCTGGTCCTAGGGCAGCTAGCAGAAGCTGCGACACTGCATGACACCCAGGAGTGTATGAATTATTGCTGCTGTGCTGTAGAGGTCTATGAGCTGTAGTTCAACAAGCAAACCTACAGCTCTTTGTCAGAAGCTGGTATCCTTTGAAGGTCTGGTGCTCTGAAAATCACAGATGTTCTAGCTTTATACATAATAGCTATAGCCTCTTTAGCTAAAGAGGAAAGGAGGACATCATTAAAGCTAAACCAGTTACCCTAAAAACCTTTCTGGTACTATGACATATGGAATCTCCTTCCTTTTCTAAAAACTGTTTTGCAGCTCTTTTATCACTAAAGCAAATATGAGGGGAGAAGGAGGTAGATGGTGCTATTTTCGGATAGCATACAGGGATGTATGTCTTGTTTTGATCCTCTGGGTCTGAAGAAGCATCTAAAGCTATTTTTGCTGCTTGGCAGAGTTAGCTGTGCTCTACACCAGTAAAACATGCATTTCTATGCTGTCTTTTTGTGTTAAAACAGAAAAAAACTTTAAAATGAAGATTTTTTCCTAACTGCTAAGTTTCCTTTTTCCTTAATATGAAAATATACCTCATGGCATTTGTCACAGGTCTTTTCTTACAATCTTCTTATTTCTGCTATACCCCAAGGGCCACAGAATAGCTGTCATGAAAGCAAAAGAGGTGTCTTAGAAACCTGTTTTGAAAAAGAGTGAAAATGTAACTCAACTTACAGATGTAAAACGTGAAAGTGTCAGTAGTCAGCTTCTCCTGATTATATTACTAGCCTTCATTTACTGATGTCTTAATTAATAATATTCATTTCTTCAGCCAATTAAGATCTTCTTCAGCCTGTTTCTGCTGAATGCTGTACCTACCTCCAGAAAATATTTCCACTCTTTTTTTTTTCCTGAGAGTTATATCCAACATATAAGTCAGTTTTGTAAGAGCTCTAAATTAAGTCTAATAAAAGGCTCTTTATCATACTTTTCTGCTAGTTTTGTATTATTAATTTCCATGTCTTAATCATTAGGCAAAACTATTAAGAATAGAAAAAGCATGCCATTTTTAATACAATATAGTTATGGCATTTGTAGGAATGTATCATACACACACAATTGCTATCATGCAGATTTATAGGACCTCTAACAAACAAATATGGTGATTTAACAGTAATACAAAACACAGATCCATCTACAGTGAGGCTATGATAAAAAAAACCAGCTGATGCACGTAATGAATTGTTTTCTTGTTCTCTCACATTTTAATAGATGGGGGTTTATTTATTTAGAGTAGTAAATGCCACAGTTTGTGACAGTCATTTGATGGCCAGGATTCTAAACAGTTTGTTACATGTTTAGAATGATTTTTCCCTTGAGTAGAACTAGATTTAGGAAACAAAGTTTAGATCCTATTCATGGCAGTCCAATCAGTTTGAAGGCAGACAAGTAACTTTTCCACTCTGGTATACTCCAGTTTTGCACATGTCATTGATTAATATCTGGAATGGTGTGTGCTTGGAGTCTCATTAATTGTGTCTAGTTGACAATACCAAGGGGAAACAGATAGTGAAGCCCGGGAAGTCCAGATGTTAGCCTAGTCAACAACACCAGGGGGTGATTTTGCTTTTTCACTGAGGAAGAGATCATGAAAAGCAGGCAAGAATAATTATTAATAGAAAAGCATAGAGAGAAGTGGTTTACAGTAGCAATGTCTTCTAACATGTCAGATCCGTTTGTTTAGCCTTGTATTCTTCATGAGGCTCTTCAGTGTCACTTCTGGAGTGAGCATTCAGCCATTCATTAATCATATTTTCATGGCATTTCTGCTGGAAGTGTAATAGAGTGGAAATTTAGTAGCACTGAAAAATAGGGCTTTATTCTTTGGTTTTATGTTTTTAGGTTGTGGGGGTTTTTTGGCCAGGAACCTCCCTGTGTATGGAACTAAGGTGACAGAATGTGTTTTTAGACTGCTGAAGATGATATTTTTTAAAACACTACTGCTTTACTGTTTATTGTTAGCATGATTTGGATAAATTACTAAAGAGAAACACTGTCCTGAGCACTGGTAAAATTCCTGGTGGTCTAGCCACATTTTAAAAACAGGGCATTCTTGTTTCCTCTTGCATATTTCTTCCTATAATTCAAGTGATTTCTATAATTTTTTTCTGTTTTCCCAATTTATGGCACAGAATTTTTTTATGGAACTAAAATAGCAAAGGAACTTTAGAGATCATAAAATGTCTGCAATACTTCATTTTTTAATCAGTCTAAAATTTGATCTGTCTGTATGTATAGTGGCTGCAAAACTTATTTTCTATGAAGATCTGAGAATTCATATTTCACTTACATGTTTTGATATTAGTTAATATAGTGATATTCAATAATACTAAACTAAAAACTAATTTTAAATTCAACTGCACAAAAATATATGTTGGCAGCTAATTTTGTAGTTCATAATTGAAAAAAAAATTTATATGAGTTTGTGCACAGAAAAAGAGAAATATGTTGTACAGAAACTTTCAAATATAAGTGCTGGAGCAAACTTGTTAGTGAACAATGCCTGTAAGAAAAAAGATTCATAACAGAATCTGGAAATAGTTTCGAATATCAAAGAAATACAGTGTCCTTATAAATATATATATACGCTAAGTTCACATTCATGGTGCAGTGACATAAAAAAATTAGCACTGATACCTAAATAGAAACAATCCATTTTCCTAGTGCTTCTGTAAATACTTGTATGTGCTAATGATGTAAGTAAACATTGTAAGCTTCCATGTTCTAATAATTCCTTTCTTAATGTTCTGTTTTCTAGGTAAGTACTCTCTGTATTATTCTTCATTAAACTGACAGAAAACCTAACATTCCTGTCTGCCTTCTCGAAGTGCAACAAAAGAGGTAAAAACCAAGTCAACAAAAATGAAGGGCCCTTTGGTAAGAATTCACTTTGGTTTACATGCTCATCTACTTTATTTTTGGAGGAATGCAACTGTTACAGAGGATTAGTTAGTGTAGAATTGGTGAGAGAGAAACTGATTACAGCAATTGCTTATGAAATGCTCATTACACTTGCAGGCTGCCCAGCTGACTGCAGGCATCACTCCTCTCCATGGTCCAGGATCATGTTATTAATGTAAAGGACTTTTATTTCCTAAAACGTTGAAATAGAGCATAGCCAGAGAGTTTTGATGGCAGAAATCTCTATGTTTGACAGTTATTTGGATCATATCAAAGATGGAAGAAATCGCCCTTTGGGGAAAAGGGTTACATAAGGTATCTGAAGTGGTAGTAATGCTCTTATTATTAAGTACAATTTGATCTTGCTTCCTTGAAGGGAAACAAGGCAAGAACAAACAAAACTAAAAAGTGAAAAAGATGGAACAATGCTGCTGTGGTTCTTTGCAGTTCGTCTCACAATGATTTGGTGAAGCTATCTCAGGTAAAACAGGTGGCCTTCTGGACTTCTCCAAAATCTGGCTGTTTTGTGCTGAATTGAAGCTATTTACGATGTTACTTATCACTTCCATTGTAGCTATAGTCACAGGAATACAGGATGCACCCTTAGCCACCTCGGACTGGTTGCTTTTAGTTACAAGGCCAAGGAGAGGAAAAAGAGGAAGAGAGGAGGGGGAGGAGACTGAAAAAAAGATAATTTCAAGGGACATGATACAAGTGAAGGTTTTTGCAGCGGAAACATGAATCTCACACCTGTCTGAGATGTGTCCATTCCCTACAACTTTAAACTTCTTTCTTCTCATTTAAAACACCCTTTGGTGGAGAGGAGTGAGTCCCATGATATGGTAAAGATGAACTGTGAGACATAGGTCTGGCAGACCTTGCACTTTTTGTACAACCACGCTTCATAGTGCTGAATGCTTTCTGACAGAAAATAAGGTTGAATCTGACTTTTGTGAGTCCTTTGACAAGGAGCCTGTTGAGAACTGTCTGCTGTGGTCCCTGTATTACCATCCTCAGAGCACAAACAATAGAACTGTCCAGAAAGGAGTCCCTAAAAGGAAAGGAACTAGGGCTTGAAAGGTAGAATGAGTTTCTTTTGTACCATGCAAAATAAAGAAACAGGTGTATTTCAGGTAAGGTCTTCTATTTATTTGTGCAGGGACCATTCAACTGTGCAAACTGTGTTATTTAGGTAGTATCTTCTATATGCACACAATACCTTACAGTATCTCATGCATGCACAAGTGACGGTGCTGAGAAACGGCACAAACATAATTGTGTGCTCATAAACACAGACCAAGCTGAACTAAAATGCAACCTTGCTTTGGAGTTGGTTTTTTTTTAACCTAATCTTTTTTGGTTTTAAATATTGACATTTTACCTGGAATAGTTCTAGCCACTTCTACTAATGTTTTTCTAACATGTTTTGTCAAACCAATTTAATATGCAGCTGTTCTTTCTGTTAGGGGAAGACTGGATGCAAATCATGTATTTAGTAGCAGAGTCCTACTGACTTGAAAGCTTTGAGTGTTAGAATTTTTTTTTATGAAACTTTTGTTGTCTAGCATACAGTGGGCTTTCACTGGGTTTTGAATGCATTTTCCTTGTCATTCCCATACTTGCTCCATTAAGGTGCAGACACAGAATTAAGCACTGAAAATGTGTTCTTCAAAAGAGCAAATAACATACATTCTAACAGGCTGTTACAAGAATTAAAGCTGCGTACTCATAGGGACAGAAGTATAGCAGGTCGTAGTATTGGAACAAATGTGCTAATAAAAGAGAAACAGTCATGGGTAGTGTGTGCTACAGCTGATAACAGCAGAAATGGAAATGTACCTGGTTTGTCTTGTTGCAGCTGAGATAAGCTCAAATCTTTATTCATATCTCAGTTTGAGGCAAATACTCTCACGTGTTTAAGATAACATCAGTAATAATAAGGTAACATACTGCATACTTTCCATAAATGGAATGTAAGTAAAATGCCTAATACCATGTAGTTTATTCAGAGAGACTGCTGAAAAACCCCAATACAAATAAGTCTGGACTATAGGGTTAGCTGACTTTGGTACAATGACTGTCTTGCTGATAGAAAATACAAGGGATCTAGAGGGAAATTAGGGGAGCTGCGTTTTTCTATTTAATTGTGGGTTTGTGACTGATCTGAAGGTACTATTCCTTTCATAGATTTTTCTAAATCACTCCACTGAGTAACTAATAAGAAGACAAGGTTTTCTTTCCCTACAACATAAATGAGACTACAGCAGTTCGTATCTTCTGCACTCTCTGTAACAAATGTCCATGGCTGTTGGATGCCATTCAGAAAAATGTTTTAATATCACCTTGTTGAGTCCAGAAGTGTAACCTGTTTCTTGCCTCTTCCCCGAGTTGGATGGCTTTACCCTCTTCCAGTTTGGACCTGGAACTAACATGCGCAGTCCAGCATGCCAGTCTGCACCCTGTCACCAGAGGTTCGCAGGAAACTTTCAGCATTGCTGGGTAACTATGGACTTCCTTGCTCTTGCCCTCTGTCCTGCCTCTCATCCCTTGCTGCCCTGTTTTCTCAGCATGACTCTATTCCCCATTTTCTCCCCTGTTCCAGCCATCCTATAGGCATATGCTCTGTCTGTCCTCCAAACTCTGTGAACTACAAGACTAGCAAAGGTTAAGAATACAATTCTTAGTACAGCTTTATTTTTTTTAAAAAAGTGAGAAAGAAATACAAAGCTAGTTTGGGAAATCTATTTATTATTGTTGAGTAGCTGGACATTTTATTGGACTTTAGTGTGGTTAATATGTTTGGATGGGTGATTTCATGAAGTTTTTGTTTTTAGACCACAAAGTGGAAGATTAACAACAGTGATATCTCTTGGATCTTTTTTTCATTCTGGCTATAGAGATTTATTCAGAGAATCATAAAATCATAGAAAGATTTGGGTTGGAAGGGACCTTAAAGATCATCTAGTTCCAACCCCGCTGCCATGGGCAGGCACACCTTCCACCAGACCAGGCTGCTCAAAGTCCCATCCAATCTGGCCTTGGACACTTGCAGGGATGGGGCATCCACAGCATCTCTGGGCAGCCTGTTCCAGTGCCTCACCACCCTCACAGTGAAAAACTTCTTCCTTACATCTAATCTAAATCTGCATTCCTTCAGTTTAAAACCATTACCCCTCATCCTGTCTCTACATGACCTTGTAAAAAGTCCCTCTCTGGCTTTCCCGTAGGCCTCCTTTAGCTACTGGAAGGCTGCAATAAGTTCTCCGAGAGCCTTCTCTTTTTCAGGCTGAACAACCCCAACTATCTCGGCCTGTTTTCGTAGATGTTCTCCAGCCCCCTGATCACCTTCATGGCCCTCCTCTGGACTCGCTCCAACAGGTCCATGTCCTTCTTACACTGAGGGCCCCAGAGCTGGACACAGTACTCCATGTGGGGTCTCACAACAGTGGAGTAGAGAAGAATCATCTCCCTGGACCTGATGGCCACACTTCTTTTGATGCAGCCCAGAACGTGATTGGCTTTCTGGTCTGCAAACACACATGCTGGGTCATCTTGAGCTTCTCATCAACCAACATCCCCAAGTCCTTCTCTGCAGGGCTACTCTCAGTGCACTCATCACCCAGCCTCTATTTGTGCTTGGGATTGCCCCAACCCAGGTGCAGGACTTTGGGCACTTGGCCTTGTTGAACTTCATGAGGTTCAGACGGGCCTACCACTCAAGCCTGTCAAGGTCCCTGTGGATGGTATTCCTTTCCCCCAGCGTGTCGACCGCACCACACAGCTTGGTGCGGTCGGCAAACTTGCTGAGGTGCACTCAATCCCACTGTCCATGTCACCGACAAAGGTGTTAAACAGCGCTGGTCCCAATACCGGCCCCTGAGGAACGCCACTTGTCACTGCTTACGCTTGGACATTGAGCCATTGACTACAACTCTTTGAGTGCAACCATCCAGCCAATTCCTTATCTACCCAGTAGTCCATCTGTCAAATCCATGTCTCTCCAATTTAGAGACAAGGTTGTCTCTACTTCTCCATCCTAGCCTTTTTTGCTTCAAGAGTTTGGCACCAAAATGGAACTGACTTTCCTGATGTAAACCATTGTGGCTCTGATGCTTTTTAGTTGCTAAAGTTCTCAACAGAAAATTTGCCTGTATTCTGAAACTGTATTTGGATGAGGTCATCTTCTGCACTCAGTTTTTGTAGGTAGATCTATATACTTGGTCTGGAAAGGAACTATGATGTACAGTGACTACATCCAGGATAGAAGTTGAATCTGTGCCTATCTAACTCCAAGGTCTGATCTCACATTATTGTGGTCAGATACTTCATCACAATGCAAAATCACTTCATTTGACTCTGTTACATACTTTGTACCAAAGAACGCATTGCTACCTCAGGCTTACAATCACCTCTCTGTGACTCATGAGCAGTCTTATTTTGGTCTTTTTCAAACTGTTCTGCTTATACCACTCTTTTCTGCAGATTTTTTTTTTTTTTTCCTAATGGCTACTTCCTCAACTGGAAGAGCACAAAGGCTTTGAGCACAATAATGGCCAAAGGACTATTCATGGCAACATAAACTGAAATGAGTTACTGAAATGGACTCAAAATTCCACTGAAATCAAGCTATTCATTCACCCGTAACATCTTCAGAATTTTACTTTGAGCCTTGCCTTATTACATCAAAAGAACAATGCTATGCAGAGTCTTCTCTGTGATTTCTGAAAAAGAGCTGAGTTTTTCAAAGGTGACAAAGTCTGTCTGTATGGATAAAAAGACTGTAAGTTCCACACAATCTTTCTGAGTTCTGTCCTGCTATGGTAACAGAGTGTATCCTTGAGTATCTCTCCCGTCAAAGGCTTGCTCCATCCATGTTCAGGCAAGACTTTGCCAACTTGGGAGATAGAGCACTTCTCAAAATCTTCAAAGAAGCAACTTGATGTTCAGCTGTGTCAAACATACAAAGTTAACAGGATCATATGACAAGTCTGAGAGTGCCATTATAGTCTTTTCCAGCTGATTATGCTGGCATTTCTCATTTCCACCATCCTGAGTGGGTACAATCTGTCAGTCGTCCACAGTGGGATCTACACTGACACTTAGAGAAAACCAAAGGGATTGAGACCTTTATAATTGACTGAATTTCAGTTCTGGAAATAACTTGCCTACCTCTGTCTCAGGGTTTGCAGTGCAATTTTCCAGAAATTTCCCTCTGGCTTTTCACCTGCTTCAGTTATACCTTAGATGGCATCATGTGTCATCTGGTGACTGTTCACAGTTTTAACTTCAAGCCATAGAAAATGTTCAAGTGTTGGCAAGGGTCACTTCTAGCATTTTTAATTTTAAGGTCCTGATTAGCGTCAACACTACTGAGCAGAATTATTTTTCTTCACTAGTTTAAGGCTCTGATATCACAGGAGTAGGTAGCCTTTACTGGTAGTCTTTAGCAAAGCTGTGTGTTTAACAAGTTTGAATGGACTTCAAATTTAAGATGATGCAGGGAAAACCAGCCTTTGCTACAAAGCTTCAAAAGCTTTATGATGATGTTTACTTACACGTTACTGTAAATGATTATGCGTGAACTATTGTTTACAATACAAAAGTGAGATAATGGCTTGATTTTTATTTTTCTCCTCACTTTTATAGTTATCTTCAACACATGCTCATGAAATTTGAGAAGGGTGTGAAGTAATTTTTGCAAATGCTTAGTGGGTATATTGTTTTCCCTAACTCTGCAGCTTACCCTGGGAAGCAGTGACTCATTTCATACAATGAAGCCATTTTGTAGAGAATGATTTCCTATGAGATGGTGGTGGGTTGTGTTTTATCTTGACAGAAATCAGAACTTACATGTAATAGACATAGAACAGAAGCAGGTATATCCATTACATAGGAAGAGAGGACAACTAGCTACTAATTATTTTCAACAGTTTGAAAAGGGAAAGGAAACCCTGCCCAACACTTCCTGCAAGAGAAATAAACCCATTCTTTTATTTCAAAAGAGAATCATAATAGCATACCTGTCACAATGCCACATGCAGTAATGCAGAAGCTGTGCCCCTGTGTGTGAAAGCAGATTGTCTACTGGTTTCAGTTGCAAATCAGCATGCAATTTTCCCTGCAGTGTCTGAAGTTCATTTCCAGCAGACATCAGGAACTAGGGCAATGTTAGCAAGGAAAAGAATCCAATACTCTGTTTTAGTCTGATGCAGTATGGCTGGTGCAGCACAAAGTGTTACAGCTATGACAGTGGAAATGTTAAAGTGCAGTAGGATTTTGTTTGTTGCATACAGACTATGATTTCTGCACTATTTTCATAACTGTGAATATTTTCACAATTTTTCAATTTGCTTTATCTGCTGTAACATACCTAAAACTCCATACCAAAAAAAAAATGGCGTAAGAAAAATCTGTGTTGCAAACTTTGACATTCCAACCTGGAATGGAACTCCTTACTTTATCAACTTGATTTTGACCCTGCATACATGGACTGATAGTCTTCAGTTGTATAACTGCCAGCTTTTACAAACAACCTTAACCTCATGTATGCAGTGAGATAGACAGGACTGACTGTTTTTTATTTTATCTTCACTGTTCTTTGTGGAGAGTCCCTATCTGTTTTTTAAAGAAAACCCCTTCAGTTCCAAAGTCTATATAACGTTGTCAGTCCTGACCAGGAAAAAAAAAATTGTTAGTTCCTTTGTTCGCTTTTCTGAAGTGTTCAGCAGTATAATATCTGAGGCCTTGACAAATGGTCTGTATATTTATCTTTACAGTAACTTGAACAGATAAAATGGTAGCAGTGCTTCTATTGTCAGGCACTGGAACATTAATGGCAGAAATACACATTAATTATTTTGGATGCTGAATCTAAATACCAACGTCCTGATGTTTCAAAATTTAAAAAAAATTTTTATAACACTTTTTTGCTCAAATCTCTCATCAACATCACTTAGAAATGAAAATGTTCCCCATTTCTACAAATGGGGCAGTAAGGGTGTTGTCCCACAAGTGGGGTTTGATACCCAGTGTGCAATAAGCCAATCTTACACACAGAGCCAAGATACTTATTTATTTCATGTTTCCGCAAAGGTGGGTGCTAGTTGATAATTCCATAAAGCTAGCACACAACACCAAAGAACTACAACATATTTATTCTCTTACATGATTAGTAAAAATCCGCCTAAATTTACGTTCATTGGTTAGTGGTCACCATCTCATCTACTATTGGCTAGCTGTATTTAAATTAACCTTGCCTGCTGTGTAAATTAGCAAGCGTGCTCCTTGCAGGGGGAGGGGGGCAAGTCTTTCCAGTCTTGAACTGAGTCGGTGGTCCTGATGTCCCCCTGCTGCCTTTACCTTTCCCCTAGTTACCACAGTTTTTCTGACTTCGTGTTTCTTTGGCAATCATCTGGCCTTGGGCGCCTTCTGGGGCAGGATGTTCCCTTTTTATCAGTCTTTTAGTTCTTTTTCAAGGGCATAGTGGTTAGTAAGGTATGATACAAAGTGATCAGGTCTGCATAGTGAAACTATTGAGTAATGGTCCTCTTTAAAGGACAGTGCATCATGTTTAACCCTAAATTAAGCAATATCACCACAGCCTAGGCATTAACTCAAACATATGGCTACATTTCCCCACTTTCAGACTATAAAAGAGGAACCTCAGTGTGGTGTCTCTTATATTGGTCTCATCTCAAATTATTTTCTCATAAACCTTAGATCCAGTAGTAGAATAACATTTAACAACACAAGATACTAGTGCGTAAATACACGCAAAAGCTATTGAAGCAACTATTACATAGCTGAATAACCTTTTTTACCCATAAACTTAAACTGGGGAACCAGGAAGTTAACGATTTAAATGTGTCTCCAAATCCATAAGATGGGTCATCCTTTTGTATCTCATGGAGCATTTTAGTCTGTCTCCAGATTTCTTCTAGGTCTATAGAAATTGTACACTCTGATCCACATATACACAGCAACCAGTATTTAGAACTGTGCATACCCCTCCCTGAAAGGTTAACATCATATTGGGATCCATCCTATCTTGCAAAGTGATTTTGGTCAATTCTGATACTTCTTCCTGTAAAGCTTTAATAGCATCATTAGTCTTGTTGCCAATTTTTTCAATTGTAGCTGAAATGTTTACTACAGCTCTTTCCAATTCCCTAACTCCTAACCACGGAATAAACAACCTCATGAAGGAGTGAAATCCTATGGGTCTATCAGTCAATGGATTGGAAGTTTTTTTACTTCTTTGAAGGTAAGTTCTCATCCATGCTCGGAATTCTAATTTTTCGATTATCATGATATTAGGTACTACCACTCCTAAGGTACATGTTCCTGACCAATTAGGAGGTAGGGTTTTATGAGCCTCGTCACCACAAAGCCAATAGCAATCACTTCCCTTCGGAACCTGCCAGCCAGTTCTTTATTTTTCAGACCAACTTCGGTATCTGATTTCAAATGTACCTTTGGAACAATTTGCATATTTTCCTACATACGTAGCTCCAGTACAGTTAACTTTCGGCCTTGGCAGCCAGTCTGTGTTATGATTACATCTCTCTAGACATTGATAATAATTTCCTGGTAAATTATGAACTGTCCATTCTTGTCCTATTGTTTCATTGTATGATGTTTGGTCACTGTTATTCTGCACATGCTTTATAAATTCTGGGAAAGATAGATTGAGGGGTATTCCTATTAAAGGAATACCTCTGTTAGAATGCTTGGGGAAATGAGTACAGATCCAACAGTAAGACTTGTCTGCCATTTGTACTGTTTTCTGCATCAAAGTAAAATGCCAATTCCGCTCCCATGGATTTCCTGGTTCCCCACAGAACACTCTGGCATGTTTTAACTTTATCCATAGGCAACAGAGGAGTATTATCCCCCTTAGCTCCTTCATTTCTTTTCTTAAAGAAAACTGTATATCTACATACTTTACATTAACAAAGGTATGAAAACAATTATCAAAATGCCGTACAGAGATACTAGGCCTTGCATACAATCTAGCGATCTAGCTCAGTATACGACTTCTCAGAGTCCCAGCTACAGTTCACTGGGATGGAGAGAGCTTCAGTTCTTCAGTTTCAGTGGTCCCATTTCTTCAGAGATCCACTCCTTCTGCGCAGCTTTCTTCACACGGGTATAGTGTGTCCACAAATCTATACCCTTCACTTTCACAGTGGTGTGATAAGTAGCACCGGGTAAGGTCCTTTCCACCTTTCTTTCAAAGGCTCATCTTTCCAGGTGCAGATGTATACTTCATCTCTGGGTTGAAACTCATGCACTGGTGAGTCTAAAGGCAAAGGACCTCACTAGTTAAGGTACCTGTGCAAGAAAGACAGAGTCTGTGAGAAGGATAAAAAGTAATTGATCAACATTTCCTCTCCCTTCACGTGCATTTGGTCCCCTTTTGCTGTCATCAAGTTTACAGGATATGGTTTCCCATACAGAATTTCAAAAGGACTCACTCCTTCTCTTACACTAGGAGTAATCTGAATTCTTATTAATGCTATAGGTAGGAGACATCTACCCACTTCATTTGTGTTTCCTGACACAACTTCAACATTTGTCTCTTTAGGGTCTGATTCATCCTTTCTAATTTCTCACTTGACTGGGGTCTCCAAGGTGTATGTAGACCCATTGTATCTGTAGGAGCTTAGTGATCCCCTGAACTACTTCAGCCATAAAGTGAGGCCCACTGTCTGATGACATCCCTTCTGGGATGCTGAATCTTGGAATCACTTGTTTGAGCAAGATTCTAACTACTTCTCTAAATTTGTTGGTATGGCATAGGAAGGCTTCAGGCCACCCAAAAAAAGTATCTACCAAAACCAAAAGAAACTTAAACTGATTACATTTTGGTAATTCAGAAAAATCTATTTGCCAGTATTCCCCCGGGGCTCGGCCTCGTCTCAATTCTCTGAAGGGAGGCTTTCTTTGAATTTTTTTATTGTTCTTGCAGCACTGCTGACATTTTCATACAATTATATCAGCTAACTTTTGCATTTTTGGCCTTACAGCATATCTGTTAATGCTCGCAACCAGAGCATCTGCTCCCACATGGGATTCATTATGGGTTTTCTTCAATATCTGTCTTACCATGGGGGTGGTGATCAATACCCGTCCATCTTCAGTTACCCACCAACCTTCCTCTCATTTGGTACATTCCAAATACTTGGCAAGCCGATCCTCTTCAGAATATTCCAGAGGTTCCCATTGAACTTCTCTTGATGGGATCAGTGCCACAACCAATGATCCCCTTTCTGCAACTCGTTTAGCTGTTCCATCTGCCTTTCAATTTCCTTTGACTATCTCGGTTTGTCCTTTCTAGTGAGCTTTGCAATGTACAATTGCAACTTCTTTTGGTCCTAGAACAGCTTGCAGCCGTTTTAAAATCTCTGGTCCATATTTGTTAGGGGTTCCTTGACAGGATAACAGTCTGCATTCTCTCCAAATAGCTCCATATGCGCAGACCACTCCAAACACATGTTTGGAGTCTGTGTATATGTTTGCCGTTTTATCTTTGGATAGCTCTAAAGCTCGAGTTAGAGCTATGATTTCTGCTTTCTGAGTGGAGGTATTGGGTGGTAATGCTTGCACTTCAACCTCCTCTTGTAGGGTTACCACGGCTTACCCGTGGTATTCTACATTCACCATGAAGCTATTTCCATCTGTAAAAAGTTCAGTTTCTGGATTGATTAATGGTCATAGTTCTCTCTTAGATTGGGGGGAACTATTCAACAGTTTTTCTGACTTCATGTTTCTTTGGCAATCATCTGGCCTTGGGCGCCTTCTGGGGCAGGATGTTCCCTTTTTATCAGTCTTTTAGTCTTTTTTCAAGGGCATAGTGGTTAGTTAGATATGATACAAAGTAATTAGGCCTGCATAATGAAACTATTGAGTAATGGTCCTCTTTAAAGGACAGTGCATCATGTTTAACCCTAAATTAAGCAATATCACCACAGCCTAGGCATTAACTCAAACATATGGCTACAAGGGTGGGACCCACCTGGCTGAAGGCAGACACCTCTATTGTAGATATTACATTTGGGGATGTTGCACTAGGCACTCTTAATGGAAAGACATTGGTATTCTTTAGGGAACAACTCGTCTCATTCTAGAAGTTTGAAAGCTTAGCCTAGCAAAACACTACTTGCTTTTGTTCTTGCTCTTTCAGTTCACAATTTGAATCAGCCCTTGGTGAACCAAGGGCTCAGATGAGCATCCTAGCCAACACAAGAAAAGCAGTAGGAGTGTATGACCAAGAGCAAAAGGCAGGTTGGCATGCAGCTCAGCTGTCTGTATGCATATGTACCCTCACCTTTATCCACAGTCAACTCTGAGAAGTTGCTGTAACTTCAAGACTACTGTGAGACACTCAGGAGCTTAAGAGTGATTCTAATTGAAACACAAGGAAAAGATAAGTAAGGTCTGATTTCTAAAGAAATCCTTTAGTCTTTAGGGTGGTAGATCATATTGAACAGCATTGTAAACAAAGTACTGTGAAAATTCTTCGGAGCAAGAACTCAGCTTCTTAGGAACAGCATCAAGCTATATACCATAATTATGCTACATCACCCTTTCTTAGAGCAAAAGTTCCTCCTTTTTCCTAGACAATGTAGGACTTAAGACTCTTTTGCCTTCAGGAAACGGTAACACCCTACCTTTTTTTTTATCAGACTAAGCTGGAGACATATCTTCCTTCTCTTTCTCTAATGGGTGATTTGTGCAGAGCATGAGAACTATATGGACAATATTTTGGGGGGTTTTGTGTTGTTTTTAAAGGAGGGTTTTAAGACAGCCTGGTTATATCATGTTGGGAAGAGATAATGAATACTACTAGATCAATACTATACATTTTCAAATGTCGTGGAATGTGGAGGTCAGCTTATACAGAAGAGAGATGTCTACTTTTTGCAGTGTTTATATGGGAATCAGAAAGTCTTGATAATAGCAGTGTTAAAGAGGACACCATAGTTCTTTGATTTATTCATGGAGTTATTAATAAAACAACGAATAAAGTTGCAAATTAACCAGAAATTACAACCTTTGTAAACTCACAATTTCTAATGGAAAATATCTTTCTTGAAAATTAGTTGTCCATGGAAACTTGTAATGGGATACACTTTCTTTTACCTGTATATTGTAAATTTTAATTTAGCCCAGATGAATAATGTGCAAATACATGGTACGTGTTTGGTTTTGGCAAAATAAGAAATAAATCCATGGAAGGTGATATCACATAAAAAGAACATAGGTATATACCCAAGAAATGGGTTCAGAAATTAGTTGATTATTAACCTGTACAAAATATACAAATTTAATCCTAAATGGCCAAATTGGTAGTCAGTATGCTACAGAAGTAATACATATTAACAGAACCTAACATTTCTAAAATGTCTTTGTTTTGCCTATTCAGTAAACAACATTGGCATTGCTACCTTGCTATTCTAAATATAGTAGTAGCAGCTGATGTTCAAGGAAGATGTTCATTTAGAGAGATGAATAAACAGAATTGTTCTGCTGTATAACTATAGCAGTATGTCATTAATGTTTTTTAATGAGTAACATTATATACAGTGACACTGACTGTCTATGGTTGGAGACAGGATTTAATAAGGACTCTTGATTTTTTAATTGCTTCCATTTATCAGCTATTTTATGTCCTTAAATAATTTTTCTGTCAGAACAACATGAATTTTTTGCAAAGTGATTCTTGGAATTCAGTCTGTAGAACCTTTCTTGTTTTGTCATTAGGATGTATGCCAGATAAATGGTAGGCTTCTTGGCCAGTATTGCAAATGGGGTGCTGAGCTGAATGGACCCAGTGTGGCTATTCTAATGACTTTATGATATGTAAGGGAGAGAATAGAAGGTCTTCATGAAAGGTTCTTCAGGGTATTTAATGAAATAAGGGAAGAAAAGTCTGTAGGAGTCAGTTAAAAAAAGGGTCTTCAAGGGCAGCAGTATGAAGTTCCACGTTTCAGTAGCAAAAGTGTGTATTGGCAGAGTTGAAAGAGCGTATGTTAAAAACAGATTTGTCTTGTTAAGGCAAATTTAAGGATGGAATACAACAAAACATTTCAAAGTCAAGCCAAGCATATGCCATTAGTGAATATTTGTCTCACTCCTTTGAGCCTGGGGTCTTATCCAGCATGTGTGTTTGATATGTGCTATATAAAACCATTTTTGTTATTCCCATATGTAACAGATGGCCTCATAACATGTCTATGCAGATTGTGCAGTGGTATAAGTAAGAGCTTGTTCTTATTCACAACTTTATTATATGACCCTGACGTTAGGGACTTTTGCTTGTGTGTTTGTTTTGGCTGACACTTCTTGAGACACATAGCATACTTTCTCAGATCGCTGTCAGTCAGAGTACCTTCAGCAGTTGATAAAAATATATGAACAAATTTTTGGACAATTCCTGCAATAGTCTTCTTTGTAAGAAAGTCAGCAGTATATTTTTGAAGAAATTCATCCTCTAAAAGATGGGAAGAACAATCAAATATTCATCGGTCAAGGAGAGAAGAATTGAAATAACACATATTCCTGTGTTTCTTTTGCTTATCTCCTGAGAGGTAAATAGTTGCCCATGTTCAGCAGTCAGGGAATGCTCAACAGCAAGATTTAGGAGAGTTAGTTAAACAAATATATAAAGGGAAAATCTTCAAAACAGTTAAAGAAGGGGGAAGCTTTGTCCAATCTATGAATATAAAAAGAACATGCTTAATTATTTCTGTATTCTGGACAGACCATATCTTCATCAGAAAAATTTGTCACATGTTGCCAAACATGTCATCTGTCAATTTTCTGTCATTCAGGATATTTCTGGAAAGAAACTCTTGTCACAACAAAAAAGGTCTAGTTAATAGACGAACTGACAATATATAGATCAAGAAAAATCTTTTCTTATGCTTGCGCTGTGAATGTGAGGAACACCTGCCTCTTCCTTAAAACATTCTGTAGTCTACTGAAGCCCATAACATTGGCTGAGGCCATCTAGTCTAAATAGCAGTGCAATCTAATAGTAGTAAAAAGAGTTAAAATCTTATATAAAATGTCTCATACAGTAAGGGAAGATTTTCAGAATTATTCTTTAATATCTGGGTATTTCCTGGTGTCAAACACAAATCAAACTAACTATTAAAAGCTCTGCAGACATTGTCAAAATTTGATACAGACAATATTCATACATATATACCATGTGTCACAATGAATGGAATTCCTTAAAAGACATAAAGGTAGTCTTCTCTGTTACACTGGGATTTGGGCATATGAGTAAAAGGTAGTAAAAATGTAGCTGTTTGTAAAGTTCAACATTAAAAAAAAAATGTGTTGAAAAACTATTCATAAGACCAGTAAATGGGAAGATGTTTAAGTAACACTTGAATCTTAAATTATGTCATGGACACAAACTATGATTAAAGTTTCATTTTTGCCAAGAGTTTTGAGATACCTATAAGCTGTGTGGCAACCCAAAATATCAAAATCCCTCCACAAAGGAAAATCTCAGATGGATTAATTTTATATCAACTTAAATATTTCATATTGAGAAATGTAAGATATTTATTTCATTTAAATTTTGACTTTAGAGTATTTTTGTATATCGTAAAATACTTTAAACCACATCTTAGTGAAAAATTCAGATTGCTCTTAAAATACCAAAATTAAGCACTTTTAATTTTTCTGCTAAAATTTCATAAAATTCAATCCAATCTCAAAATGCTTTTGGTATATCCTGATGCTATACTGTTCCATTAAAATTTCTGTAGTTGATAGTGATTTGGATATGCTCTAATTACCTGCACAGACATTATTTCCAAAACATTGTTAAAGTTACTTCACTTTTTCTAGCTGCATACTTTACAAAGGTATTAAAGTTGAAGATGTGTTTAGTATATACTTTTATACTATAGTATATAGTTTTCAAAGATTTATAGTTCACTCAAACTGCAAAGCAGCAAAAAGAGCTCTCAGGTGAAAGCCAAGTTCCACTGAACATAACTGATACCAGTGAGACTTCAAAATTAGAATAGCTCCATACTTAAAATCTACCCAAAAAAGATAAAAATAGTCATGCCTATGGGCTCTTCAGACTTGTAGAAAGTGCTTTGCAGTTAGTACAATATCCCATCTGACGTGTGACCACAGACGATGAGATAGAGGGAAGACATTGTTTGCTATAAATTTCCCACTAAGTTATCATTGCCTCTAAAGAGGGGAAGGTTGCTGGGTGGGAGACTGAAGCCTCCCAGCTCTTCCAGCCCAATGCTGCTGAAGGCTGCCCAGTGAATGCACTGGTTGAGGCACAGGCACCATCATTGCAACAGAGAATTTACTAACACGGCATGACTCCTGAAGTGCTGCTGTGCACACTTTAACTCCTTCCTTGGAGAAGAATCTTCAATGCATCAATTAAGTCAATTTTTTTATCTAGAACAAATATCTCCAGTTGTGTGTGTGTACCCATTATGAAATGGAAAGAACCTATTCCACCTCATTAACAAGGAAGAATCTGTTCCATATATAGAAATACTGGTTTACAGCTGTCTTTAGTTGCACCTAAACACCCCCCCCCCAAAAAAAATCCCAACCCACCCCCAAAACCCCCAAACTATAACCAAGAAAAAAAGTCTTCATTTGAATGTAATCTCATTATTCTCAAATGATGGTTAAATTTCCCTGCTTTTCTTACCTTTTTTTCCCTTTTTTTTCTTTCTTAACTAAAGTAAAAAAGCTAAAACATAAGGGGTTGAGGGCTGTTTGCTTTTTAGGTTTTTTTCTTCATAATAGCTGTATTTACAAGTTGGAGAATTGCTGCTTGAGGCTTAGACTAGACTAATTTATTCATTTTAGCTTTCTGTTGTACAAAGCTGAATTAATATCCAAAGGTTTTTTAACTGCTGATATCTTATACCCTAAATGGAATCATTTGTAGCCTTATACTATTATTGCCATATTTAAAAAACTCATGCAGGTTTTCAGGTCTTCTCCCTTCAGTCATTTTCATCTTTTCAAGAGTATGCACCCCTCTTTCCTTAGAGTAGCTGTTAATGCAGTATAAAGTTTACCTAACTTGAACTCAATCTTACAATAGCTGTTCATGCAAAATTATCATAGAATCATCATAGAATGGCTTGGGTTGGGTTGGAAGGGACCTTAAAGATCATCTAGTTCCAACCCCCCTGCCATGGGCAGGCACACCTTCCACTAGACCAGGTTGCTCAAAGCCCCATCCAACTTGGCCTTGAACACTTCCAGGGATGGGGCATCCACAACATCTCTGGGCAACCTGTTCCAGCGTTTCACCACCCTCACAGTGAAGAACTTCTTCCTTACATCTAATCTAAGTCTACCTTCTTTCAGTTTAGAGCCATTACCCCTCATCCTATCACTACACTCCCTAATAAAGAGTCCCTCCCCATCTTTCCCGTAGGCCCCCTTTAAGTACTGAATCACCACCGTAAGGTCTCCCTGGAGCCTTTTCTTCTCCAGGCTGAACAACCTCAACTCTCTCAGCCTGTCCTCATAGGCAGGTGCTCCAGCCCCCTTATCATCTTCATGGCCCTCCTCTGGACTCGCTCCAACAGGTCCATGTCCTTCTTACACTGAGGGCCCCAGAGCTGGACACAGTACTCCATGTGGGGTCTCACAACAGTGGAGTAGAGAAGAATCATCTCCCTGGACCTGATGGCCACACTTCTTTTGATGCAGCCCAGAACGTGATTGGCTTTCTGGTCTGCAAACACACATGCTGGGTCATCTTGAGCTTCTCATCAACCAACATCCCCAAGTCCTTCTCTGCAGGGCTACTCTCAGTGCACTCATCACCCAGCCTCTATTTGTGCTTGGGATTGCCCCAACCCAGGTGCAGGACTTTGGGCACTTGGCCTTGTTGAACTTCATGAGGTTCAGACGGGCCTACCACTCAAGCCTGTCAAGGTCCCTGTGGATGGTATTCCTTTCCCCCAGCGTGTCGACCACACCACACAGCTTGGTGCGGTCGGCAAACTTGCTGAGGTGCACTCAATCCCACTGTCCATGTCACCGACAAAGGTGTTAAACAGCGCTGGTCCCAATACCGGCCCCTGAGGAACGCCACTTGTCACTGCTTACGCTTGGACATTGAGCCATTGACTACAACTCTTTGAGTGCAACCATCCAGCCAATTCCTTATCTACCCAGTAGTCCATCTGTCAAATCCATGTCTCTCCAATTTAGAGATAAGGTTGTCATGCGGGACAGTGTCAAATGCTTTGCACAACTCTAAAGTTGCTCTTCCCTTATCCACCAAGGCTGTAACCCCGTTATAGAAAGCCACCAGATTTTTCAGGCATGATTTGCTCTTAGTGAAGCCATGTTGGCTGTCACCAATCACCTCCTTATTTTCCATATGCCCTAGCATAGTTTCCAGGAGGATCTGCTCATGACCTTGCCGGGCACAGAGGTGAGACTGACTGGCCTGTAGTTCCCCAGGTCTTCCTTTTTTCCCTTTTTAAAAATGGGTTTTTGTTTCCCCTCTTCCAGTCAGTGGGGCCTTCACCAGACTGCTACAACTTCTCAAGTATGATGGATAATGGCTTAGCCACTTCATCCACTAGTTGCCTCAGGACCTGTGGATGCATCTCATCAGATCCCATGGACTTGTGCATCTTCAGGTTCCTTAGATGGTCTTGAACCTGATCTTCTCCTATGGTGGGCAGCTCTTCATTCTCCCAGTCCCTGCCTTTGCCTTCTATGACTTGGGCAGTGTGGCTGGAGCACTTGCTGGTGAAGACTGAGGCAAAAAAGTCATTGAGTACCTCAGCCTTCCCCATATCCTGGGTAACCAGGTCTCCCGTTTCTTTCCAGAGAGGCACCACATTATCTCTAGTCTTACACCCTAATTACACAGACAAAAATATTTCAGGACATCAATAGAATTAAGAACAACCTGAAAAAGGCTTACCTGTTACACTGGTAGTTTGTATTAGGTGCAAGGGAAGGGTACAGGATAGATGACTGCCCACTTTTTGCTTGGCTGTTTTGTGACTTAATGAAGTCCTATGAGGATTTTGATACCTGCCAAAGGTACATGTCAAATTGCTTCTGTTTCCAGCAAGGCAGTGGGGGTGGCAGCACACAGAGCAGCTTCATTGTGGTTGCAGCCTGGAGCACCAGTCTGGTGCAGGCAGTTTCTTCGGTTGCTTCTGATCTGAGAATTAGTTAAATTCATTCCCAGATCAGTCTTTTCAAAGGCAGAACTAACTTTTTTTTTTGTCTCTTCAGAAGTATAAAGCCCATAGAGCAAAAGGTAAACCAAACATATGCACCCAGAGTTTGGCATCTGAACTTTTTTTGGCACATCATGCAAGAACACCTCCTTCCAGTTCATTTTAGCAGTGCCAAGGGGAGGCAGCCTGCTTCCAGTTCTGTTGAGTATCTCGGCTACTTGTCTGATTTTGCTGAGACATCATGCGCAAGTTCTTGCCACTCACTTCTTTTTCCTTCCGTAGTGCTCTGCAGCCTGGGAAAGGTAAATGTTGCCACCCTTGCTGGAGCCAGGCAGAGGGTATTCCCCTTTCGGGAGCACTCGCCCTTCCATTGTTTTCGCAAGGAGCCTTATCTTTCTTTTTGTCTTGTTTCCTGTTGGGGTTCCACCTTTGCAGCCTCCTTTGATTTAATTCCAGCAATTCAAGAGGATAAGTATTAGCCAGATAGATTTAGGTGCATGTAATATTTATATATTATATACACAAAATTCCCCCAGTTTTCCAGTTCTCCATGACAGAGCTTTTTCTCTACTGAACATAAATCTCCTTTGTATCCCTCAAATTCTCATGCTAGAGTGTAAAATCTGCTTCATAATTTGGTTGTGTATGAGTGTAGCACTGAAGTACTACTTTTCTGCTTTTTGTAGTTGGGACCTCTAAGAGCATTGCACAGAGGCTGAGATACTGGAGGCCAAGTAGATGCACTTTCATAAATAAAGGCAATCCCATAGATAATTTTGAGTAGTTGAGTGTATAAAAAAACCCCACAGTGCCTTCTATAACATGGGAAGACAATTTAATGTATTCCTGTTGATTGAAGACTGAGTAAGTTCTTATATGAGGTTATACATGTTTTTATACATGTTTTTTGCATTAGTGGAGAATGTGCTGCTATGCAATGAGAAACATACCACAGAATATAAAACGTCATAAAATGTATCATAAATTATATGATCATCTTTTTGTCTTTACATATATTAAATCCTGAAATTGTTTGTAGAACAAATCTAATCAGTCTGAGTTCATACTGTGAATCTGAAAAGTTAATTGACCTTTTCAAATGTACCAGTGGGTAGATCTTCCTCCTTCCACAGACATCTTTTGATATATGCAAAAGTATCTCTCCTGGCCCACCTGCTGCTTCTAAGTAACTTCAGTCTGTGGCTTTTTCAGACATTGGTCTTAACTCATTAATCTGTGCTTATGGTTTGTCTCCATCAAAAAAAGACTAGAGAAAAGATTAGTGCCCAGGGGTGGGGGAAACTGTTCCTGAGTGACTTTCCGCTTTATCTGCTTATTCAGTAATTGGTTGGAGCACAACTGGGTGGAAATAAGCAGCCAACTTCCTGCATCCACGAGGGTGGCAGCCGCAGCTGAGACGAGGAGCATTTGCTTTCCAGGCACAGGAGTGTTTGGCCTCTTTGGAGCAGTGTACTTCATTGAAGTTGATTATGTAGCATTTTGTTTCCAGTTTTCCCAGGAATGCATCTTTTTGGCTGTTAGTCTTATGCTGCTTCTGTTGGGATAAAATGAGTTTACCACCTAGCTGTGAGCACCTGACTCTGGAGAAAGTGGCTAGATTCCGGAGTGCTTACATTCACGGATCGCCTTACGCTATTAACAAGCCAATTGATATTAAACAGCAAAGGAGACGGTATGAGACTTTATTATACTTCAGCAAAGTGTTTGCATTGTCTACAGCTTGCTGCCTTTAAACCTTCTGTGCTTGTGTGTAGAGAAAGGGGGGAGAACGGGCATGCTATAAAAAAAAAATCTCACTGTGTTTGTATTCAATATTGAATCATGCAAGAGAAGTGTAGTGAAAAAAGGAAAAAATACAATACCAGGTAACAGCAATAAATACAGCAGCACAAAGTTATATTTGTTTTACACAAAGATCTGAACAACTTATTTACAGTTTGAACAGGACAGTACTGTATGTATGTGCAGTTACAAAAAAATTAGGCACTTTTTCAGGGAAGAAATGTCACTTAATTTTTTTAATACAAGTAAACTAGGGCTATTGTCTCTAAATTTCAAGCAAAAAATATACTAGGAGTTTGATTAGTTACAAATTATTTCTTAATCCTCTTTGTCAGATATTATGCGTTACATGGAGTATTTTGTATCTTTTTATCTAGAATGTATTTGTTTCATATTTTAGCAAAATAGCTGAAACAGCCTTTTGTATATTGTTCAGTGTGGCAGAGTTTCTTTCTCTTCAATTTTATCAAACTGTGCCATGAAGAGAAACTTCCTTTATGAATGGAATTTAAAGACTTACTGAAACTTCTTGTATAAAAAAAATCAATCATCTCCCCTGATTTTGTCCTAGTGGAAGAATCAGATATAAAGTTCCATGTGGGATCAGAGAACTGTTGATATCTGGTTAGTGTTTTAGCAGAGTCTCTTCTGAGTAAAAGGTAAACTAGTGAGATTCTTAAAAAAAGTTACCTTAAGAAAAGTGATCTTTTATTCCAGCTGCCTTCCCAAAAGTAGTTTCAGATTAAATCAATATTTATAATCTGAAGTCCTTCATGTGCTTATATGGTACATAATACTTTTAATTGAAAATACAAGGTTATATCTACATTTTAAATAGAAAACCCCAAACTTTAACATGGAGAATGAAAAATCCAATGTGAAAACTTCAATGAAAACTTTTCTCCAGTTTCCAAAAATGCCTTTCCACAATATTTCTGATAAAGTAATTTAAAAATGAAAGTCTGTTAACAAAAGTAATCAAACTCATCAGAAAATTTTGAGTACTATTTCAAGAAAACTTCCTGGTTTTAATGTTAGGGAATTGCTCTATTGATTTAATGTAAGATGCTTAGAGAGCTCCATGAGTTTTCTACAAAATCTACTTTCCTCTTGAATATGCTCTTAATTGTTCATAGTTTGAAAAATCAGTGTAATAGATAACTTTTCCCAAGGTCGTATTTCCCTGTCCTAAGATAGTATCAGGCTATATTAAAGCCTAAATTTTTGGGTTTTTTGGTATTAGAAGGACATATTACTCTGTTTTGTAAATGATTTGCCACCATGTAGACTCCAGTCTTTGCTGACTACACATCAATATAATGTCATCAGAGCTGGTGGGTGTATTGGGGAGAAAAAAAAAACACAGTGAAATTCAAATGCTGTTGTACAAATTCATAACTTGATTTTACTGCCAGTGATTCATTTGTGTGTGTAAGCCAGAGAAATTTCCTCCTTTATACTGTCTTAACAATGGGGAATGTATTCCAGCCTCTGCTACCTTTGAAGGACATGGAGGCTGATGCTAGCATCTGCTGAATACAATGTGATACATCTGTCAGTCTCCATCTCTAAGGCCTTTCTAAGGCATCACACTAATCTGAGGTCACTGTACTACTGCCTTTCAGAAAGAAGACTCTCTCTTGTTTAGTAACTATTCTACTTAAGATTTTAACCTCTTCTATAGTTGATGTAACACTTTAGTCTCAGGGTTTTCATTAAAGAGGTTGATGCATTGTGTGACTGGGCATTCTTCTCCTTTCTTTTATGCAAACTCAAACCCAATTCAGTTAAAAAAAATAATTTAAAATGGTACTAGGAATTGAAGCTCTTTCACATGCCAAGCAACTTCATAGCTCTTTACTTGTTCTTTCACCTTTAGGAAACTCATGCAAGCACCAGTGCAAGATTGTACTCCATACAGCTGGAGCTCCTTCCTGTCTTTTTCAGGCAGAAGAGGTGCTACGCACAAGTTAATTTCAAATATACACAAAATGCTCATGCGTCATATTTTTCAGTGCACTAGTTTAAGGCAGAACTTGCAAAAAATAGTAGGTAAATAATTTCTAATTATTTAGGAGCTCTTGAGAAAGTAGAACTCATAATTGAAATATTTTAAAAGATTAAGGTTAATGGAAATATTCATATAGTGGCAATGAAGGAAATTATTGGAACTTTGGAGCCAGAATCTGGATTAGACTATGCAGTTAGGATGACTGGGTCACTAAGAAAACTCGTACCTCCCAATACACCAAGTTAGTCTTCCTAAGTGTGGATTTGCAATGAGACTTTTCATGGCTAATAGAAGAAAACACAGATTTAACTGTCTGGGAGGAGTGTGGATGGAAGGCATTTTAGTGGAATTGTTTGCCGTTGGGTAACATTAGTTTGTTTTTGCTTTTGGTAGGTGTAAGAGATATGAGAGTTTCTCTCAAAGATTGCACTATTTGTGTTACTAACATGCAAGAAGTCTCTCAGCTGAGTTGGTTTTTGTCATCAATGCGAAAAGGTATCAAGGTTTGGCGAAGGAATTGCATCTTTCATAACCAGATACTCACAGGAGGCGCCAAGTAGATATATCTAGGTTGTGGAGTTAGGACTATGAATTGTTTTGGTAGCAGCAGGTCTCTTTTTAGAGAAAAAACAATCATTCATATGTGCACATGTAAATGTTTTACACACACACACACACGTATATATATACATTTTGAAATGTTATCATGCTTGTTTTCATGGCTGTTACCAAAACCGAGACAAGCATTTTTATATTTTAGTAGTGCTAGTTTAATATTTCCCAGTGTTTCTTAAAAGTGAAAATGTTTTACAGAATTGCGTGACACCAAATTGTTTGGAGATTTTCAAGCTGATAATTCCATTTTGTCTTTAGGAAGAAATGTGTCAAATTTCTGTTTCAAAGGAGATTTTTGGCTTTGGATTTTTATATCATAGGGTTTCCAAAGGGTAATAAAAAAAACTAAAAAAAGAAACATTTCTGGGTTTTAATACCAAATGCATTTCTATTAACCTGAAATAAAAGCCTTTTAAAATTTTGGGTCACTTGCGATTTCCATTCTGCTTTAGGATTCTGTTCTGGAATAGGATGAAAATTCAGAATTGCAATACTACCAGTCAAAGCCAAGAAGTCTGTTTCTCATACAGGCCTGTGCCTGAGTAAAAGTAGGGGTTTTTGTCAAATTGCTAAGCTAGTCATCATTTTATAATGGTATCCATGGAAATGTTTCAAATGCAATAACACAGTGCTTGGACTTAGGACTTGGACTAATGTTCACATATTAGTTGTATCTTCATGTCCATAAAAACAGAATGAAACAATCAGTGAGCCCCAATATATGGTGAATCATGCCTCAAAGCACATTGTGTTCCAAGAAGTAACTGATTTGATTAGAAACTAATTGGTGGGGCAAAAAGTTATTTGTTCTAATTGAGATACAAAGGAAGTCCTGCTTTTTCTTCTGTTGAAGAAAGAATATGAGGGGAAATTATATCCAATATGCAGGGGGGAAACTTTTTTTTTAAAAAAAACTTTATATAGTATGCACTGCTTGTACAGTGCTTAGGTGAACAGGTAGAGCTGGAAGTGACAAGATAATGAGCACCCAGCTAGTCTGATATTGATATAAAACTTGCTTATTAAAACCCATCATTAATGTTTCTTCATCTGTGGCACAAGCTGACCCATAACAGGGAGCTGACTAGCTATTTATTTTATTTCTGTTCTGTTCTCTGGTTGATGTGAGCAACTTCATTTCACAAGCAGGTCCTGCATTGTAACATTTTAGTACTCATGCTCTATTCTGTCTGAAATGATCTCTAAAACCTGCTTTTTGTTTCGGTCTCATTTTAAGGTATGTTGTTTCATCATACAAAACCTGCATCATATACCCTTAGTTTGCCCTGTTGTAAATCTCCATCAGGTAGATTATTTTGGAAATGATAACTTTCAACACTTCTAGGATGCTTGAAATAAATTCTGCTTTACTAGGTGATGGTGTTTTCAAATCAGCTTGTATGATACTGTAGTGGCACACTGAGAAAGACCCTCAACTGACTTACAAAACAGTTCTTATGGTAAAATTCTCGTTCTCCTTCCTACCTCATCCTCCATTGTCATGGACGGTGTTTAGGTTTGGGAGCTTGCTTCTTATCTCCTGACCTTTCAGTATAGGGAAGATGCCTTACCACGTTGTACTACAGCACTGTCACAATCCTCACTCACACTACCTTGCAATTTCTGTCCCTTTCGTCCTCTCCCTCATATGTGATCTTTTTGTGGGCAAACTGTCCAAAATAATTTGCTTATTGCTTATGCTCTTCTTTATAGTTTCTATGAAACATACATTCTATCCCACTGTGAATGTCAGGTGATCTCAACTGTCCTGACCACACCCTCCCACACCCACACCCCCCTTACATCCCTACAATATAAACAACTGTGTGGAGGCTAATAAAGTGCTTTGTATTTATGTATTTTGTTTGCTTCTTGTTTGTGAGCAGTACTGGCATAGATTTAGAATAATAATTTTTTAAGGACATTTATTTTATAGCCAATTTCCAATAGTAGAATTTGCTGTTGGGTTTTTTTTTTTTTTTTAACATCAAGCCATCCATTTTATTCCTTCTGGCTTTTCTTCTCGCAGGCATGAATAAAATGTTATTACATTTCTGCTATTTAACTTGTATCATTAAAAATGTTCTTATATTGATTTCTTTTAAAATAGAAAACCATGGAAGATTGACTGCTGCTGCACAGAGCTCACTGAAACTCTAATTACTGGGTTTTTGTTTGTTTCTTCTTCTTTAGAAACACTGGTGCATCTGAATTGGGGCTTAAGGTAACTGTGACTGAAAAAACATTTACAGCATAGTCTGTTTTACTAGCTGGCATGCTTTTTAGTGCATGACTTTCAACTCCAATTCCCTGAGAGAAATTGTAAGGTGACAATCTTAGGTTTATTTTTAAATTTTTAAACCTGTTGGCCTGGAAAAAAAAGCATGAAAATATTATGCAAGTACATCCAAAACAAAACCAAAAAAGAAAAAAAAAATCCCTTTTTTTTTTTTTTTTTCCCAGTTAAATTGTAGGGATTTTAATTCTGTTTTAATTACTGCCTCTAATGTTTTGTTTCTTTCTTTCATTGGATTCACTCTGTAATTGGGAGAAATTCTTCCAAAGAAGGCTTAGCTGGAAGACACTGGCAAAGTATCTGTATCTTTCACAACCTAAAAAATGAAATAGATATCCTTCATATATGTTTGTGTGTGTCTATATACTTCTAATAAAACATATCTTGAATATTATATGCAAAGTTAGAAAAATGTATTTTTGCATGGATTTTTGTAAATTTTTTTAAGATTAAAAGGAACTGCAGTAAATATTCACATACAATGGAGTAAAGATAATTTTCTTAAAAAATTGAAAGTTACTTCAATTTTATTTTGAAGAGAAGCTTCAGTAACTGTATTCTGAAACAATGTAGAGACGAGGATCTCTGAGTAGAACAATAAAAGGAATTGTCACAACTGTCACACTAAAATGATGACTCAAATGATGAAAATACTATCAGAGTTTTTGTTAGCTTCTTTTGGTTTAGTTTTTG
This sequence comes from Aquila chrysaetos chrysaetos, assembly GCF_900496995.4. Lineage (NCBI taxonomy): Eukaryota > Metazoa > Chordata > Aves > Accipitriformes > Accipitridae > Aquila > Aquila chrysaetos. Next base: position 66,434,885 of record NC_044030.1, read on the forward strand.
TTAAACAAGATGAATTTTTGGTGACTTTTTTGTTACTTCAGTTTAGGTGATTTTCCCAAAAGTCAGAATTACTGGAGAAATACTATTCTTAAAAATCTATATGACGGCATGTTATTTTATGTGTTGATTGATTTTGTTTAAAAAGAAAAAAAGCAGAAAATGCTTTTGAACAAAAATAAAAAAACAGTCTGAACAGCATAAGCAGATTTAGCCCAGCGAAGAAAAGATGGCACTGTATTATTTTCAGGAATTATAATGATTTGCACAGTAACAAAGTAGTTTAGAAATAAAAAGTTTGTTGTTTATTGTAATAAGTACAGGAGAGTTACTGTTGAAGTGTACATGGCTTGTTGCAGTTAGAATGTAGTTCATTAATCAGTTATTATATATTACATAGTCAATTGCAATGGCTGGGGAAAAAATAAGTAAGACCAACTAAGTAATTTTTCTTTGTATTAGTTTAGCATGCAAGTAGAGACTGATTTCAAACTTTCTCTTCTCTGAGAGCAGCGTGCTGAAACCAAGTGCTGATACCCCCTAAATGACCTGGCTTAGGCAACACTAAATTTCAGGGAAACACACCAATGAATGATGGTAGATTTATGCACTAGGGGATGTGCCAGCTAAAGTACTGAAACTTGAAGTCTGCCATTTCTGCCAGTGAGAATGTAAAATGCTGTTTCATTTGAGGCAATTCTGTCATAAATGAAAAGCAGCTGCTATCACTAACATACAGTTTTATACTGTTGAAAGCCATGCTTCTTAATGTCTTTCAATGAAAATATCTAAGAAATTAGCTAAATAATTAATGAGTATCTTTTATATTTTTATGCAGTGGAATAGATCAAGAGAAATAGTGAGGGCAAACAAGGCTTCATCCTTATAAAGTTGGGGGAAAAGCTGACTGAAGAAACTGTACAGCAGTTGTCTTGATGGCTGAGGCATGGGGCTGAGTTACTACATTTCAGCTGATCTTTGGTAACAACCCTTTAGCCTTTTGCAGTGTGAAGAAAAAATACCTTAGCTTCGGTCTCTACTAGTGAGATTTGAGAGCTTGGACAGATGTACAGTCACAGAATAAAACCAGGTAACTCAAGCTCTCAGTGTTCTCAGCCAGCTGCTGTTCCTAATATTGAAACAGATGTTTGATGTATTTGTGAATCAATTCCTGAACCAGCCATGGCTGTGTTTGACCCTGTGTATTAATTTACTTTCAGGTTTACTGGGGCAGAAATATTTTCTTCTATTTCTAACTTTTAGCTATTTAATATATTGTCTTTTATCTGTCAGAAATCAAAGCTAAAATATTTTGCCTGGGGCTTGTGATAGCCTAAAAGCATGCACAACAGTCCTTGGGGCTTTGCAGAAGAATGGAAACTCTTAAAGCTTAGTTGAATATTTGAGCTTTAGTTTTCATGCCGAGAAGGATAGTTAATGATTTATCACACAATCAATTTATATGCAACTAGCAGACAATTAAGTGGAAAAGAACCCTGACAGCCAGTGTGAAGACAAATTATATCCAACTAATGTGATACTGTTCTTGAGCACGAGAACTGGACTAGTATTAGAGAAAATGCAGAGAATTTTATGTAACTATAGGAAAGCTTATAGTCCTGTCCCATGAGAGTCTTGCAAGCAAACTAGTTAAATGTAGTTTAGATTAAATTAGTACAAAATGAGAATCCAGCTGGTTTAAATGCATTTTCAGAAAATAGCAAACATTTAATGTCAAGTAGGGTGAATTGAGCTTGTGTGAAGGTCTTGATTTAAGTGATGGAATAGGAAGTACTTGCAAAATGCGTGAATGACAACCTGAGGAGGGCTCCAAAGGCTTAGTGGGATAGCTGAGATCAAATCTAGATGAAATTCAGTGCAGACAAGGACAGAGTGCTTAGAAATGAGGAATAGACTGTGTAAATATACACAGGTCAGCATCATATTAGGAGAGAACTTGCAGGTCGTGGAGAATGACAACATGGTGGTGATGTTCCTTCTCAAGCTTACCAACAGAAACAGGCTGGGGAAGGATCTCAGTGTGCTGAATATCTAATAAAACAGCAGATTTAACTAAACACAGATAAATATGAGGTAAGGCATGTGGCAAAAACAATTTGAACTTGGGGTCTCTGAACTACCAAGTTCCATCCAAGAACAAAATCTTGGTGGTTGAATAGATAGTTCTATGAAAACATTAACTCAGCACTCTGTAGCAGCCAAAGAAGAAAACCATGTTGGGAATTACAATGAAAGGAGTAAGAACAGAAAGTGTAATATTATGCCATTATCTATAGCCGTTATGGCCATGTTTTGAATGTTAACTGCTCAGATTTCTCTCGATTTCAAAAACAGAGTACTTGAAAAAGCTAAAAAGATAGCGAACATGATCAAAAGTATGAAAATCAGAGGAATGGAACAAAGATTAGGGCATTTCAGCCTAGAAGAAAAGACAACTGGCAAGTATGAGAAAGACTGTGAAGAATATGGCTGGGTAATGACTGGTCAGCATCTCCTTCAGGGCAATGACAAAGCACCCATCAGAAGGAGTGGGAAACAGTTCTGCAACAGACCGAGGGAGGCACTTCTCCATGAAATGCGTAGTTAAGCTATGGAAGTCCTTGTCAAAGGATATTGTGAACGTTGACAGTTTCCATGGGTCAAAAAAGCAATTGTACATATTCAGGGAATAGATCCCCAAACTTTAACACAGGAATTCTTCAATCGTTAAAACATTTGTTAAAACTGTATGGAATATATATATATTTATTTGCAATAAAAGGATATTAGTACAAATTATTTGCAAACCACAGTGGTCAGAATTCATTTAATACTTACTCTGACAAATTCTGCTCAGTCAGTTCTATTTCTTTGGTATGAAAAAATATTTTAGAATATTAAAAATTTATTAATAAAGAGTAACACACTAGAAGTTTAACCTTTTTATTTATAATCTAAAAAGATAATGCAAAACAATAATGCCAGAGGCAGGAATGGAGCTATACCTATTTGCTAGTGTACTTGCAGCTAGGACTCCTAACAGCAATGTGGTAAATAGCCAGCTTGCACTCAGAGCATGCCATTAACACCTCACGCTCCTTCACCCCTCTTGTTTTTTATAAATGTCTGAGGCAGAACATGGCTGATAATGACATCCCTACCCCTTGGGCTGCATCTAATGTGTTTGAGGGAGAAGAGAATGAACAACCTATCACAGCGATCACTGGACTGAACTGCTGACTGAGCTCTGCTTATTATGATAATCTAAATGGGCTATAGGAATGTGTGAAGGGAAGTTGAAATATGGGATCAATGGGCAACACTTAGCATATTGAGTGACAGCAGTTATCATTCAATATGAACCTGCGTGTCGTGTTTACTGTCTGATGGGATAGCCATTGTGCAAACCATGTGGATTCTGGATGTGCTCTGGAAAAATTGTTTTGAAACAGAAAGCAAAATATGAAGAAACAAAAAGCATTCTGTTGTTTTGTACATTTGGCGAAGCCAGTGCCTATCTTTTTCTACAGGTGGCACTTGCTTTTCAATTTTTGTTGGTGTTACAAATCTGCCCACTTGAGTCACGTGGGTGGACATTATAGTAAAAAATTTCTGATACTCTTATTAACATATGTCTCTTCTCAGTAGAAAGGAAAAACATTTTTTAAATGAATTAATGTTAACATATAGTTCAAGTAGATGGGTTAATGTGATAAAAATTTTTCAGAGCTTCCTGGGCTTAAGGCCGTTTTAGACAATTAGAATGAGATCATCTGAATCTCCTTTCTAACATACATCACTGAATTTCACCCCAGTCTTGTCTAAAAGATAACTAACACTTTTTTTCAGCTACTAATGTTCCTGTTGGCTTATGAGTCCTTTAAGGGAGTAGTGCAGCGACATTAAGTTACTTAAATCTAGCTGCAAAATTTTCAAAGAAATTCCAAAGGAAGTTCATTTATATATTTTTCTACTAATTAAATGAGATTGCAGTGATTCAGAAGTTTGCCCAGTACATAATACATTTAAATTTTCAGACTAGAGATTTGGCCAAAGCTGGTGCAAGCTTTCAAAAACTGGTTAAGGGCTGAGTAGTAGGTTTGAGTTTATCCCTTTATCTCCCCTTGTATCATACAAGAACCCAGCTAAGATTTTCTACATGATACAATACTTAGTTGTATAGCTGCAGCATCCTTCACTGTAAAAGGTCTATGTATGAGATGCTCCTACTTTTTTTTCTTTGTGCTTTTAGTAATCCTAGTCTGTTTTGTGACTCATCTGGCAAATATCCATCATAACATTGTTCTCAAATCATGCATTTATAATTTTAATGAAATCACTGGTGAGAAGTAAAAATGTTAGGAAGCTCTCCACTGAGATCTTTAATTGATGAGAGTCCTGATAAATTATGAGATGTATGGTTTGTGTAAACACATAGTGCAATTGTATATTTTCCTTAATCTTTCATTACTTTTCAATAAAAGCAAAATCAAATAGCTATTAGAAAAGCCTATTGGATGTCAACTAACAAATGTCTTCCAAAAAGTAAATAATAAGAACCAGCCACAAAGCAACAGATGTTGGTGAACAGATAAGCACAGCAACTGCATCGTTATTACTTTTTTATTTAGTAATGGAAATGTACATTTAAATAGCTTTATGACTGAGACAAATCAACAAAATCCAGGAAATTTGAAGCAGATGCTCGCATTCTGGGGCATGTTCATGACTTGATAAGGGTGAATATCACCCATTAACATTGCAGGAGTTGCATGCATGCAAAACGGAAGATGGATGATATACCCATTTGTTTTTCACATATGCTTCTCTGAGTTTGTAACTGTCTGATTCCAGAGCCCTATGTGCTTGGTGTCTTAAGTAGAAATACTAAGACAATGTGAAGACTCTTTTAGTTATTTACTTGCACTTCTATGTTTTCAGAAAAAGATTAGTTTTGCTGAGATGCCTAGGTGTGAAGGTTTCATGTTACAAACTAATGGCTACTAAGGACTGGTAATACTGGGCCAGAAATCTAACTTCAGTAGTTGCTATTTTACTCCTGTATTTTCAGGGAATGATATTGGTGTGCATCTCATGCCACACAGCTACTTTCAGTCTTACTTGCTCATTCTGTCATGGCTTTCTCTGTTCATAGAGAACTACATAAAGTCACTTTCTCCAATGTATTTTTTTAGATCTTTTTTCACTCTTCTGAACTTTGTGACTCTCATCCTTGCTTGAATTCTTCTTTGCAGTCTGCCTTATATTGCTTTGACAATATAGTAGCCTAAAATGGAAATTAATTTTCTTTGCAGCTCCTTACAACCAAGATTTTGTTAAGTTGCCTTTCGGGAAAAAAAAAAAAAAGAAAAAAGAAAAATATATATTTTTCTCTTTCTTTCATGGGTAGACTACCGCAGTTGGTTTTTTGATGATGAAGTAATTTGAAGAAAAAGAGTTCTGTGTGGTTTGCTGGTTTACTAAACAACTCGAATTTTGTCCAGGATTTAGAACCTCACATAACAAATATAGTCCACTGTATTACAGCAACTGCTCAGATGCATCTTTCATTTACATCTGCTCAAGTGCTGTAGTAATTAAGCCCTATAACAATCTCTAAATGGAATATAGGATGATGATTTAATCCTCTCTTCAAACTTCATTTTTCAATGAAATACTTAACTACTTCTTGTCACTTAAACATCACTCAGATATATTGTTCTGATACTTTTTAACAATGGTTCCTAAAATGTTGCTGATATTAGAGTGGATCATTAATATATCTTCATTGGCTGGTAAAGAAATTGTATTAGTGTATTTTATGCCTATGTGACATTGCAGAAATAGATGTTCAGGTAAATCAAGGAAATTCAGAAACGCAAAGATTTTCTATTGAACTTAAAGGTGTACATAAAGGCACTTCATAATAGGCTATATTTTCCAGAAAAAAGGAAGAATGAAGACATAAATATCAAAATTAATAAATTTAGGTAACTTTTTGCTACTGATATTGGTTGATTTGGCCACTGGAATTATTTGAATTAATATAAAAGCTTGTCCATGATTTGAATATGCTTATTTCATAACTAACAACCTGGAGCCCTAGGTCACTTTGAAGGCTCCTAGGTACTATGGTGACTCAGATAATAAGCAGCATTAATAACAAATACAGTTGTTGAACTTTGAGATGGGTTATTGTCTTAATGATGAGAAAGTAAATGCGTAGGAGTAGACAAGCCTACTACTGATGACAGCTGAAATGTGCGATATGACAGCTCTCTGAAATAAAACATCTATTGAAAAAATGTTACTTATCAAAGGGAAGCTAGATATGAATTGCTGTAAAGTGCATTTTCAAGGTTTTGTGGAAATAGCGTTCAGCTTCACAAAATAAAATTATTAGAACTGTGGATTCTATATCACAAAATAGCATCTCCCAAAGGAGATGTCATCAAACACAAGTAAATACCAGGACTGTCACTAAACATGCCATCCTAAAGCTGACAGCTGTAATGGGACCTATTCTGCTGATTTATCACAGCAACCAGAATACGCTGTCTCAATAAGAAAGAGCAAACTTTATGATAATTAGTCTGGGATAGGTCCATCGTAAGACTCTAATGCTGTATTAGTCGCTCCCATCATGCTGTGGCATTTTGGAGCTAGAACAGCCAAAGAGTTCCTAGGCCAATTCCCCTCTCCTGCCCACTGCGAAAAACAAAAAACCAAACAGCCCCCATCCCCAATCCCTCATTTGCAAGGCATGACTGAGAGCGAGATGTACTGAGAACTTGAAAATGGGTGATAAACTGGCCAACAAGATTATTATTTGGAAAATGGGAAATGTAATCCTCCAACCATTGCATAACAAGTTGCATAAAAGAACGGTGCTTATAGGAAGAGAAGTAACAGTATGTGTTGGTTTTTCTAACTATGTAGCAAGATATATGTAGAATACATATTCCACAATCCAATATTCCACAACCAAAAAAAAAAAAAAAAAAAAAAAAATTAACAGTATTGGTTAAACAATGGAAAAAAATTGATATTCATAGTTCTGAATTAACTTTTCATCATATTTTGTGGCTCTTAAGTAATTTTCTTTGACAAAAAATGATGTGTATTTAAGATCAGAAGCTTGAAGAAAAGAGACTGAGCTAGCAAAATAAATTAAATTAAAATAGCTACATACTCATAATTAAGCAGCTGGGTTGAGATTCAACTCCATCGTCATTTAAGAGCCAACCATCTTTGTTAACAGTAATCCAAGTTTCTTCTGTGAGCATTGAAAAGAGAAAGGCATCTCCAGAGTTTTGTGCAAAAGTGACCTTTAAGGAAGGTGGAATGAATTACCTTTTCAAGGTGCCTGTCTTTGTCCATTACTATACATAGACTTGTAAAAATATATTGAACTAAAGCCCTAACTTTTAAATGACTGAAAGTAAGTGAAGTAAATTCTATTCCTAATGAAACAATAAATTTCTTTCATTCTCCATCCTTTGCAATAGGAACAAGTAAAACTATCTAAAACAGTTGCTTGAGTTACAAGAAACAATGTAGACCATTGGAAGAGAAGTCAAAATTGTTTTTCATATTATATTAAAAAAAAATATTACTAAGTGAATTAAAAATAACATAAAAGCAGTTATAGCAGATTAGATCAGGAGTCCATCAAAAATGGTATCTTGCCTCCAGTGGTGCGTAGTAGGGGATGTCTATGTCCAAGTACCGAACAGGGAAAGTGTAATATTTTTGGAAGACCAGGTTCTTGATTAGGTTACCAACAGCAGTGCCAGAGAGTATGTTGAAAAAGCCTTATCCATAGGAACAATATGGGTTTTTATGAAATGGAGATTTGCTGCCTTTCCTCTGGGCGTGTATAGCGCCACTGCAAAAAAGTCTATTTTAAGATTGAAACTGTGCTGTGAGGGTGTTCCAGTCTCCGAGATCCTGTTTACTAAAAGAGGAAAGATTGGAGATCCCAGAATTATCCTTGAAGATACAAGTTTCATTTTTAAGAATTAAAAACCTTCAATTATTACTTGCACAAAATGACATATCCATAGTAAAAGTTACTACTTTAAATGCACATGTGAATTATGGGTCATTGCCAATGCATGTGTAAGTTTTTGAAGAATTAAACAGCTTTTGATCTTAATTTAACATTGCAGGAACATTGATTCACTAGTCGGTTATTAGTGTGAAGTTCACTTGACCTTTTTCATTCAGTCTTTTAAATTAAAAATAATCTAAAAATAGCATAAAATATAGTACTTTTAAAATTAACTGATTCATAACTTCTAAATATTCAAAATTTTAATTCAGACTCAACTTTCTTGGTAAATACCCATTGGGAATTAAAAACTGAGATAAAATTAAGACTATGTGCATTCCAAAAGAAGCAAAGCACATCCAGGATGCCTTTTCCTTTGTGGCAGTGAAAGGGAAGTGACTAACATGACAAATGTCAGAACTTTGGACCATAGGGACATGAGGAGTGGGCTAACCTCATGAAGTTCAGTAAGGAGAAATGCAGAGTGCTGGGTCAGAATACCCAGGCAGGGAGTGAGTAGCTGAGTAGCAATTCTGCTAAAAAGCACCTGGAGATTTTGATGCACACCTGGTTGAATATGAGCTAATAGCACACTTTCATGGTGAGCAAAAGCAAGCTGCATACTGAGCTACATTAGGAAGACTGTGGACAGCAGATCAATGGAAGTAGCTACTTCCCTCAGAACTTGTGAGTTACTGAAATACCTCCTGTAGTTTTGGGGCTCCAGTTAAACAGGGATTTGGAGAAGCCATCAGAGATCCAGTGGAGGGCTACCAAGGTGGAGTGTGAAGAGGTTAACGGAGCTGGGCTTGTTTGTTCAAGTAAACAGAAGCCTAGGGAGAGATCTAATAGTCTGTGGCTGGTAACAGTCTAATAACAGCTACTGAAGGGTAGCTGCAAACAGTGACATAGCAAGCTCTTCTTCATAGTGGACAATGATCTAAAAAGGGGTAATGGTCACAAATTGTGGCTTTGGGGCAGATGAGTGTCTGGTTTTGACATAATTTTTATTTTTTTTTCTACTGGGAGTGTAGTGCAGTGCTTTAATATGTTGCCTGGAGATGCTGTAAGTTCTTCACCCTTGGGGGTTTATCAGACTCAACTGACAAAGTCATGGCTGAACTGTTCTGTGTTGGCAATAGCCCATTTTCCAGCAGGAGGTTGGGTGAGGTGACTACCATAGGCCTTTTCCAACCAATCTGTGATTCTGTGGTTCATTGCTGCAATGCTCGAGTACTTTACAGCAGAAATTATTTTTCTTCACAATGAGAACTGATTGATGAGGGACTAACATTGCTCTCTTTTTATAAATGGGTACTGAATATAGCAAAAATAAGGTCAAAGTTTCACTCTTAATTTTATGCACTTGGTTGGATGTCTAAAGGACCTGTGATAAAATTCTTCACGTATTCAGAAAAAAACTTCCTTGAACTTCATCTGTGTTTATAAACTCAGCACTTTAGCAAAGCAAGCTCAGATATGCAAAATATGAGGAAAATATAATTGCTGCCTGTGACTTGCTTTAGTGCTGCATTAATTTCCTTAATAATGAGATCATCCTTTCTTTTTCTGTTATTTCCCATCTCATTTACTACATGCCTTCTGATTTGGGCCATAAGAATAGCTATGAGACATACTTATTGCAAATGAGTAGTTTGGACTGCTTAAAGAATCACCGTCAAAGGTATTAGCAAAAGTGATTTAATAGGAATTTATAAAGACGCGACTTCACGAAGTTTGATGGCAAGGTTCATTCTATTATTAAGTGTACAAAGGAAAATTAAGTAAGAATCAAACTAGAATGATTTATACAGAAACTGAAAACACCAAAGTGTGAGGGATAAACATAGAAAGAAAGATCGAGTTAAATTTGATTTTTCATGATTTGTACAAATACTGGGGATGCAGGAAGAGGGGGAGACCCTCCCATTGAGTCACGAGGTTCAGAGAAGACCCCCATGCTTTTAAACTCCTGTTGGAGCTTAGATGCGGCTGGATCTACTCCTAGTCCCAGACTTGGTCAATGGTTTGTCTAAGGGATAATGTGTGTAGCAGCAGTCTAAGGTTCTTTTACAGTTTGAGGTAAATTATAAGATTTAGTAACACTTAATCTCTGATTAGTTTAACATTTACAAAGCAATTCAATAGAATATACCTAGGTTAATTCACACATGCATGCACACAGATACAAAGAGAGAGAGAGAGCGATAAATGGAGGTATATCTGTTAAAAATTCCCCTTGAGTTCAGTGAAATATTCACGTCAAATGTCTCGGCATTTCTCAACAGGCAAAGGGTTGAGCCTCAAGGAGTGAAGGGTATCAGCCCAGGTCCTGTTGACAGCTTTCAGCAACAGGCCTCCGATCTTTGCAAACTGAAGAGTTTGCGAGCTCTGAGAGGCGTCCCACTCAGAGGGAGATGCTGGTCACAGCCCACTGCGGTGCAGGAGACCTCAAAGGGTCTCAGTACCACTGTTTACAGGTTCGTGAGTTGATTGACTTTGGTCATTACGATCTCATTCTGGCCATAATTCTTGTCAGGTAACCACAATAGTGAGTCATGATCTAAGCAGCAGGAGTCTAGGGTACGGTTCCAGGTGACAGGAGCTCCAGGTGCAGTTAGGGGGTGCCTAATTGTCCTGACTCACTGTATCAGAGCCAATATAAGAAAATATCGAGCTGTCCCAACTCACTGTGCGAGAACACAATGTTGGCTGGTCCTGACATCACTATGTGGCCTGGGGAGGGCTGCACCACCACAATGGCTCTCTTCTTGTCTTAGCTGTCCATACTTCCTCTACCCTCTGCAGCTCTATCTTACTGGATGAGGTAGACTCCAGTGGATAAAAAGTGTATGTGGTCCTTTTGTTAAACGTTGTAGCACAGTGCATGTGTACAAGGAGGACAAAGGTAATTTGCATATTCAAACTTTAGCCTGATGTTTCCTGAAGTATATGTATTTAAAATATCAGTAATTGTATACCGATTGTACATACCCATTCCAGTTCTTGGTGTGTTCCTTTTACACAAGAAGGGATACAGTCCTGTTTGGATCTTAGCTGCTTGAAATAAAGCCAGTTAAGTATTTTTTTGAGAATTGTAAGCTAGCTAAAAATACTTAACAAATGTTAACTGGCATGCTAATTAGAGAAATAGTTAGGATTGGATTCATAAAATGGCTAGTGGAAAGCCAGAGACCTCTATATTTCCCCCAGTAACTGATAAGAGACTTTCAAGGATAAGGAGGAATTTGTCTAATCCAATTCTCTTGCAGATTTTTTGAACCCAGGCTTGTTAAGACAACGCCATGACCTGTGAGGTATTGTAGACATGGGATAAAGGATTCTCCATCTTGCCCAATAAAATTGTTCTGCTCTGGAAAATATTTCCCCTGCTGATTTTTCAGTTGAAAAGCTGGAATATTAGTTACTTGCACATTCCTCACCTGAAATACCTGTCTTACTCTAGATTTTATTTGCCTGGTTAGAAGCTGGAAGGAGGGTATTAGTTACCTTTAGTAGTCAAATGAGACAACTGGACCTCTTCTGTGCCTGCAGAAATTGCCTTTAGAAGAAGTGTAATTTGCTGATACATTTACAGTCAGAAGAGAAAGGGAAAATGTACAGCAGGATCTGGCAATCTAGTTCCTTGAGGAAATTGCAAATAATTTTTTTCTTGTTCTGAATTCTTTTTAGTAGGAAGATAAATGGGTTAGCCAATGTCAACTCCTAGTGAACTGACTCATTTTTGCTTTTTCTTTCTGATGTTGTTTCATGTATTTTCTTTGTAAATGGTGGGACAAGGCCAGACTTTATGCATCCTATGAGTTTTTGGATGTCCTCCTGCACAGACACCTTCTGTGCAGTTTCATTGTGAGTCAGAGGGACTCTATAGCTGTCCTTTTCTGAGCCTCTGGGGGAGACAGGAACATAAGGGTGATATCTCTGCAAATTTGGAAAATGGTTTTCCAACACAGTCACCAGGACAGTACAGACTTTCCACTTTCTTCAGTCTGTCATGTGCTAGGTATTTTTGCAAAGAATGCAGCAACTAAATAAAACTAAGTGGCCGATAAAATTATTTGGTCTGCCCAAATACTTTATGTGAGTATTATGTTGCTTTCTTATTAAGTGAAAAGTGGTCTATTACAAAGCCAACTACATAATGCTAGGGCTCTGAAACAAAGCCATGCAAAATCGATAGCCCAGCTCAAGTGCATCTATGCCAGTGCATGCAGCATGGGCAATAAACAGGAGGAGCTGGAAGCCATTGTGCAGCAGGATACCTATGACTTAGTCACCATCACAGAAACATGATGGGATGACTTTCATGACTGGAATGCTGCAATGGATGGCTATAAGCTCTTCAGAAGGGATAGGCAAGGAGGAGAGGTGGTGGGGTGGCTCTCTATGTTAGGGAGCGTTTTGATTTTACAGAGCTCCACGATTGTGATTATAAGGTCGAGTGCTTATGGGTAAGGATGAGGGGGAAGGCCAACAAGGCAGATATCATGCTGAGAGTCTGTTATAGACCACCCAACCAGGCTGAAGAGGCAGATGAAACATTCTACAAGTGGCTGGCAGTAGTCTCACAATCGTCTGCCCTTGTTCTTGTGGGGGACTTCAACTTCCCGGATGTCTGCTGGAAATACAACACAGCAGAGAGCAAGCAGCCTAGGAGGTTCCTGGAGTGTGTAGAAGACAGCTTCCTGACACAGCTGGTAGGTGAGCCAACCAGGGGAGGAGCCTTGCTAGACCTACTGTTTACAAACAGAGAAGGACTGGTGGGAGGTGTGGTGCTCAGAGACCATCTCAGGCTTAGCGACCATGAAATGATAGAATTCTCGATTCTTGGTAAGGTAAGGAAGGGGGTCAGCACAACCACTACTATGGACTTCCAGAGGGCAAACCTTGGCCTGTTCAGGACCATGGTTGAGAGAATCCCTTGGGAGACAGTCCTGAAGGGCAAAGGGGTCCAGGAAGGCTGGACGTTCTTCAAGAAGGAAGTCATAAAGGCTCAGGAGCAGGCTATTCCCATCTGCTGCAAGACGAACCACAGGGGAAGACGACTGGCCTGGCTGAACATGGAGCTTTTGCTGGGACTCAGAATAAAAAAGAGTTTACCATCTTTGGAAGAAAGGGCAGGCAAGTCAGGAAGAGTACAGGCATCTTGTTAGGTCATGCAGAGAGGAAATTAGAAAGGCAAAAGCTCAGCTAGAACTCAATCTGGCCACTGTCATAAAAGACAGCAAAAAATGGTTTTACAAGTATTTTAACAATAAAAACAGAGCCAAGGAGAATATCTATCCTTTATTGGATGCAGAGGGGAACATTGCCACCAAAGATAAGGAAAAGGCTGAGGTACTTAATGCCTTCTTTGCCTCAGTCTTACTAGTGAGACCTGTTATCCTCAGGGTACTCAGCCCCCTGAGCTGGAAGACAGGGATGGTGAGCAGAATATACCCCCCCATAATCCAGGAGGAAGCAGTTAATGACATGCTACGTCACCTGGACACTCACAAGTCTATGGGACTAGATGGGATCCACCTGAGAGTACTGAGGGAGCTGGCAGAGGAGCTTGCCAAGACACTCTCCATCATTTATCAGCAGTCCTGGTCAACAGGGGAGGTCCCAGATGACTGGAGGCTTGCCAATGTGATGCCCATTCACAGGAAGGATCAGAGGGAGGATCCAGGGAACTACAGGCCTGTCAGCCTGACGTCAGTACTGGTAAAGATTATGGAGCAGTTCATCTTGAGTGCACTCACATGACACGAACAGGACAACCAGGGGATCAGGCCCAGCCAGCATGGGTTCATGAAAGGCCAGTTCTGCTTGACCAACCTGAACTCCTTCTATCACCAGGTGACCTGCCTAGTGGATGAGGGAAAGGCTGTGGATGTTGTCTACCTGGACTTTAGTAAGGCCTTTGACACTGTCTCTCATGGCATACTCCTTGAGAAGCTGGCGGTTCATGGCTTAGATAGGTGTACTCTGCACTGGGTAAAAATCTGGCTGGATGAATGAGCCCAGAGAGTTGTGGTGAACGGAGTTAAATCCAATTGGTGGCCGGTCACAAATGGTGTTCCCCAGGGCTCAGTTTTGGGGCTAGTTCTCTTTAGTATCTTTATCAATGATCTGGACGAGGGGATCGAGTGCACCTTCAGCAAGTTTGCGGATGACACCAAGTTGGGCAGGAGGGTTGATCTGCTTGAGGGTAGGAAGGCTCTACAGAGGGATCTGGACAGGCTGGATCAATGGGCCAAGGCCAATTGTATGAGGTTCAACAAGGCCAAGTGCCGGGTCCTGCACTTGGGTCACAACAACCCCATGCAGCGCTACAGGCTTGGGGAAGAGTGGCTGGAAAGCTGCCTGGCGGAAAAGGACCTGGGGGTGCTGGTCGACAGCCGGCTGAATATGAGCCAGCAGTGTGCCCAGGTGGCCAAGAAGGCCAACGGCATCCTGGCCTGTATCAGAAATAGCGTGGCCAGCAGGAGCAGGGAAGTGATCGTCCCCCTGTACTTGGCACTGGTGAGGCTGCACCTTGAGTACTGTGTTCAGTTTTGGGCCCCTCACTCCAGGAAAGACATTGAGGTGTTGGAGCATGTCCAGAGAAGGGCAACCAAGCTGGTGAGGGGCCTGGAGCACAAGTCTTCTGAGGGGCAGCTGAGGGACTGGGGTTGTTTAGCCTGGAGAAAAGGAGGCTGAGGGGAGACCTTATTGCTCTCTACAGCTACCTGAAAGGGGGTTGTAGTGAGGTGGGTACTGGTCTCTTCTATCAAGTAACTAGTGATAGAATGAGAGGAAATGGCCTCAAGTTGCACCAGGGGAGGTTTTGATTGAATATTAGAAAAAAATTCTTTACCAAAAGGGTTGTCAGGCATTGGACCAGGCTGCCCAGGGAAGTGGTTGAGTCACCATCCCTGGAGGTGTTAAAAAAACATGTAGACGTGGCACTTCAGGACGTGGTTTAGTGGGCATGGTGGTGATGGGTTGACGGTTGGACTCGATGATCTTAAAGGTCTTTTCCAACCTAAACAATTCTATGATTCTATGAAAACATGGTGAATTAAAAGGGCAGAAATTAGACCTTAAACATCACGTGGTTGTAATGTGCTGTTCCCTGCTCAGAAGCCAATTGCCTGATACTGCTAACACTTCTGAGGTACTGTATTAAACCTGGTACTTAAGTATTTATCTAAGTATAATCTTGGAAAACAAAGTCATTCTGTTTTCTTACCCTGGTTTGATGATTTTTAATTAAATGCTTTGCACTGTGGGTCTTCGTGAACATCTAATTAAATTGTTCAATGTAAGTATTCATCAGTGCAGGTAATTATGTTAAAAAATAATGTGTATTGTTCAATGTAAATAAGAAGCTTTTGCTGACAGGGACTCTAATATCTTTGTTAAAATAAAAGTCTTAATATCAGTCATAGCTACCAGACTATAGCAGGTGAACCACATACAAAAGTGCAGGTATGCTTTGAATTTTAAATGCCAGGGCACTCAGCACTCTCCTAATGGCTGCTCTTGAAAAGAGCTTCAATAAATTATAAATTAACTTTTAAATAAGATGATCTATTTCTGTATACACTATTAGAAGCATTATCTACTTCAAAACACATTGTAGCCCTCAAATCAAGATGAACCTCCCTCTACAGAATATGTTGCTTTTTGCAGGATGCTGTAGGAGAAACTAGTAAGATTTTGCAGCATTACTACTCAATAGGCAGTGTTTAATTTCCTCTTTAATTTCCTCCAATTTAGCTTTGAAGTTAGTTGAAAAGCATTATTCTTGTTAAACAATGGCTATATCAATATTTTTGTGCAATAATTTTGGGACCAGCCTTGAGGTGAGATTTTCTGGTTTTTTGAATGTTTATCTGCATAGATTCCTTTTTTTTTTTTTTTTTTTTTAGATCTGGATGAAGTTCAGCTCTTACAGCTGTGAAGGAAAACTCAGAGAGCTTGTGGGATTAACTTTATTCAACAGCGTCTTTAGCTGCCAAGTTACTAGGTCATGATAAACTGTGGTGAGCCAGGCAGCCTTCACTTATTCTTGTAGTGACATTGTCTGTCTGATGTCAGACAGTCAGGATAATCCGTGACACCTCCAAAATACTAAGAGTAGTGAAAATGTATTAGGTTTGAGATTTTTCCCAGAATAAGGCAGTGAATGCACAGTGTAGATGGACGTAGCAAATCTATCTAAATTTTGGAAAGGCAGCTCCACAGACAGCAAAAGGCTGGTATTTTATGAAAATCACACTTTGTTCACTTACGTCCATTACGCAGATGCATTTCAACTGATTCTTAAAGCAAATCCATCAGAAAAGTTTGTGGTTGAAAATACTTAAAATGTCTAGGCTTCTAATGAGGAGGGAAGTTAACAAAAGACAGGAAGAGTCCAGGTATCTGAAGTCAGCAAAGCCTTTTATTGTAAAGTAGATGAAATTATTAAATGATACTAGATTACCTATACTGAGTCAAAATCTGATCAGAAAGGATAAAATGTCTTGAAGCTTTCTTAACAGCATAATAGACATGAAATCAATGCACTCTACAGCTGCACTTTCTGATTTCAGCCATGATTGACTGATGATTCAGCTTCATCTGTTGCAGTCAATTGTCAATTTACAGAAATATCATTGAAGTAATTTCGAAAATTTCTTTATTCATTCAACTAAATATTGTCCTTTCTTTAGAATTGTGAAGCTGATAAAAATGATTTAGTGAACTGGCAACTAATGTTGCAAATCAGCATAGTACTCAACATTTTATTTGAATGTAACCTTGCAATACAATCTATAATCACAACTTCACTTCTACATAATTTAAGAATATAAAGCAACAAAAGTGCTGACTTGCACCTTGTAGATAGGGCAGAAAGAAATCCTGTTATGAAACTAAGTTGAAGATCACTGCTGGGAACTTTTGGATCTCTATTTTCCTTTTACTAGTGTTTTTAAAAGTACTAGCAGTTTTGTTCCAAAATTCTTTTTTTAGGATGAGTAAAGTTTCTGTATGGATCTAAGGATTCCCTTTACTAGTTAATGCAGCTGTAAAAGCCTAGCACAAATTCCCAAAGTAATACAGCCAAAGTCACATAAAATATTCCAGGTAAATCTGGGGGAAGCGCTCAGATTTTTGTATGGGTTTTCACCAAGACTGTCTTTCTTATGAGGGAAAAGTAATTTTTGGCTGCAGATGTTGGAAATACACAACACATTGTCTCTTTCTGACCAAAATATGTACATGGTAATGAAGCGGTTTCTTCCATGAGTTGGAAGTAAAGAAATGAGAGAAAAAAAAATATTTCAGACTAGAAATCACCCCCATCCCTTCCCTAGAAATTTTTTCCTGGATTAAAACTGGAGCTTTCTTCAGTCATAGTTCCTCTTTCATCTCTGTGCTTCTTTTAATATCTCTTACTACTTCATTGTCCCGTATCTCCTACCTGTTTTTACAATTCTTCTGGTAGATATCTGCCTTTCCTTATTTTCTCAGAGTTCTATGATATTCTGTGTGAAGCCCTTTTCTTCTCCTTTCCCATGGCTTTAATTAAAACTTCAGCATGCTCAAAAGCTCACCTAGATGCATCTGTCTCCAGGGCTGGTACGCTGCTTTTCTCTAGGTCCTTGACTTCTCATGAAAGAATATTCCTTTACCGCCTCTGAACAAAGGGGCTTTATTTATCTGCTTCAACGAATATGCTATATTCTACATAATTTCACCTGTGAAACTAAGCAACAAATATGTTTACTACGAAGTCATATTTTGTTGGACCAGTAAGTAAAAGAGAGCATAATGCAAGACAATATGATCTGGTTTTATAACCTGAAATATAATGCGAAAAAGGCACTAAGTTAATAGCTTCTTTACAAAGGTTACCCAGTACATCAACTGTATTTGTCTGTTCAGGGAATGTGCGCTACTCATACTTTTCCCCATGTGTTCTCATTCATGCTTTCTCGTATTTTATTTCTGAAAAGAAGAAAAAAATTCTGGATGGATCCTTCTACTCCAACTTTCTACTCCAGCTTTTTGGGGTAGAAACATTGTTCGTATGAATCTGTTGTTCACATGAAAGCAAATCTCCAACATGGATGCACAGTTGTATCTGAGTTCTCTACAGGAAGTCTCTGTCCTGCAACCTCATAACATGGCGAATGGTAGTATCTCTTGTTCCTATTTTCATTATCAAAAGAACTATGCTGAAAATTTGTTGGATATATGAAAAACAGCATGATGGCGTTTTCCTTCATTTCTGTGAGGGCATGAGAGGGAGAGAAGTCTTCACTGACTACATTTCAGGACCTCTTTCTAAAACTGATTTTTTGTTTAAAAATAATCTTAATTTTCCACTCATTTTTTAATAACAGACTGGCTGAAAGGATATTGCTTTCCGCAAACTGCCATTTCTACACTTTTTTTTTTTTTAAAGAATTTAGTAGTGAGCAGGTTTGGTTTTATGGATTATTATTTTTTCATGGTAAGTGAAATTCTCTGTTATTTATTTGAAGTATATATAAAGACTCCGTCCTGACTGATGGAATAACGGGCTGCCTTGAGAAAGCTGGGACATGGCAGCATGCCCCTTTCCACTGGGACGAGGATGCTGTATGCATGGGGACATCGAGCAGCCGGCGACAAAGGGCTGCCCTTGTGCAAGACACCGCCAAACTGTGTGTCATGAGGTAACTTGGAAGTGTACGTTTTTGCTTTTAATGACCCCAGGATTTGATTTTTCTTAATGGGCAAAGCCATTACCAGTGGACTGATTCCCAAGCTGCTGAATTAATTTCTAAATTAGGACTCGTGCTGAAGATGTATGTCAGCGGTTTGTATGGGAATTGGGTACTGGAGATGGTCCCAATATCTTTCTTTGTGATTTGGAGTATTGAAGAGGTGCATGTATGTAAAGTTCAGGTGGTTGCTGTTTTGAAAAATACAAGTTGTATTTCAGCCCCAGCTACTGAGATTGATTGTTTGGAAAGGCAGGTGTAAGTCAGCTTTTCTGCTGGAATCACCTCTACTTTGAGTTGGTATATTTGTTACTGCTCCTACCGTACAATCACATATTTTTGAGATTGAATAATACTATGTTAAGTACTTTGAGTTGTACACAGCTCACATTTTTAAAGCTATCTAGGCGTTTTGCTCCCTTTAACAATGTTGCCCAAGCTTCATTTTCTGAGGGATTTAAGCCCTTAAGAATCCAGGGATGGGACTTGCTCCAGGTTAGGACAACTGTCAATATAAAGAGGCTATCTATGCATGTATGACAGATGTTGGAGCTACTGTAGTCAACAGGCGGCTAGTCAATACTGTCAGAGTAGCTTAAAGATCAATTGAGCTTACCATGCAGACACCTGGTGATGGCTAGCTGAACAAACCTTTTCAGAGGAAGAAAAAAGGAATGTATTATTGTCATCTAATCTGCCTTGTCAGTCTGTGTCCTTTTAGTGCACAGAAAATGTAGTTTCAGTTAGTTTAACATTTTAGCCTTCTATTGTGCCTGCCTCCAGATTTAAGGGAAGACCAAGCATGCCAGAGTGTTCAGTCACTACATATTTCTAAGGCATTTGGGGTATGAAAAGGGCTGCAAATGTTCTTGTTGTGAGAGATGAGAACGTATTTCCTCCAAAATCCAGGTACGTTAGTGGGCTTTTTACACAGATGCATTGTTCTTTTAAAAGTTTTTGTATCTTGAAAATTACAGAATTAGTTCTTAATAGACAAAATGTTTCTAGTGAAAGTGGGGGCTTGGACACATTCAGATGCTTTTCTCAAATATATTATGGTTCAGGTTAGATTTTTTTAAGAATGATTTGCTGTGAAAGAACAAAAAAAAGTTTAGAATATGAAAAATTATATTCGATATTCCATAAAAACAGAGAAAATCAATCAGATCTGTCAGATTACATTCTTTCCAAGTCTTTCTGTGTAGCACTATCATTGCAAAATTTGAAAGCATTTCACACACAGAAATCCAAACTCTATGAAATATATTGAACATGTACTTGAATAAGTCATTTGACATAAACTAAACTACCTCAAATTCATACATGAATTGAAGGTGGTTTAGATACCTGGATGGAATGTTCATTTCTATGCTTCCTTCTGTAAAACCTTCTAATTAATATACATGCATTACATGTTAGGCCAGTGTCATACAATCTGTATGTCAATGCAGGTAGTATTTCAATGAAGGTACTTTATGATGGTTGTTTATAAGGCTAGCAAACTTACTTGGATTGCACCATTCTAACCAGATATTGCTGTATAACTAGAGCTTGCAAAAGTTTTGAGACAAACACTAATTTAAATTAAAAAATAACCCCAACAATAAAAAACAAAACCAAAAACAAGGCAAAGCCTGGTTATCTTTAGCTCTGAATTCCCTGAGTTGAAATTTGTTGAAGTTTAGAAGTATATTGGGGAAAAGAATTATTATGTATCAGGGCTACTCTTAAAGTCTTTTTGCAAGTCATCCGCTTTTGGCCATTGATGGAGATGAGACATGGCACTGAATGAACCTTTTTCTGGTCTAGGACAGATGATTTTATATGTATATTTTGTTTGAAATTCTGTCTATATTTGATAATGTTTCAAAGCTAGTGGTTTTTAGAACTGCTTATGTAATTCCCTAGCAATCAGATAACTCAGTTTGCAGGAGTCTTATCTTCATGTCTTCGTGGTGAAAGGAATTGAGCCCCTGTGTTTAGATTTCTTAGACACTGATAAACCTCATGTATTTATATTTTCTGATTAGGGTTGTCTTCTGTCTAATTTGGTCTAATCTGGTTAAGATATTTAAGTATTAACTAAGTGAGTCAGTGGAAGAGTAGCTCTTCAGACTGGTAGTTAGTGCAAGTACTAGATTAAGAGCCCATGGTTCACTGAGCCTGCTCCAGCATTTATTTAATTTTTTATTCAAAGAGGAGCAAAAGGAAGAACATGGATAAAACAGGCTAAAGAACCCTAGACCAGAATGCCAGAATCCTTCTGTGGCAGTAAGGATTTTCTCCCCATCTGTTTTTTGACAGAAGATAGCAATGATAGGTACTTTTTCTTTATGTGGTTTCTTACCATTACACTTTTCCTAATTAAAATGCTAAGTCTGAATTAGTGTTTCAAAACATTTACTAGGTCACTAATATTCCTTAACAGAGCATGCAAAATAAAATAGTGAATTTAATACTCAGCAAAACAGCGCAGGTATTTACTGCTTAACATTTGCCCTTATATTTGTGAGTTCATCCTCTTCTGTGTCGTAGTAAAATATTTGTTACAGAATAAATCTTATAGTGTTGAGTCCTGTTAAAGCATACTGATGTTTTCTGTGAAGATGTTTATACTTGTTTTCTTTAAATTTAGCAAATGAAATATTTGTGGTAGTTCATCACTGAACTATAGCTTCAGTTCCTTGTGCATTGTGAACCACCTGAACAATAGGCAACTTACTATGTATTTCACATGAAGTTTCTCTTGCAAGATACACAGAAGTTGCTCTATTTAGAAAGAGCTGTCTCAATGTAGCTCTGAATTTTGCTCACTGCCGTCATGCTAGAATCATTGAACAACTATATCTTTGAACTTACTACATTATTTTGTCTTACTAAAAGATCAACTAACCTAAGAAACAGGTCCCTTTGCCCCTCTTTTGATCACAATCCAAACTATTTCTCTTGATTGGAGGAATGACCTAGTTAAGGATGTGTTATTATTTTAGATGTAACTGGTCAAAGTGAGAGAAACGGGTTTTATTATTTTGAACACTAGAGGGCATGAAAGCGTGTTTCCAGAGAGAGAAATGCTTTGCAAGTAAGTTAAAGCACTTCTGAAATCCCACAGCGTTCATGATCTCAAAAGCTATGGGAAGCTGGATTGGTTTACAGCATCACAGAATCACTCAGGCAGGAAGGCACTTCTTGAAATCCTCTAGTCCAGCCCCCGCTGTGGTCCAAGACTATGTTGCTTGATAACTTTACAGCTTTATTTGTAGTATTGCTGTGCTCTGAACATGAAGTGACCAGAACTATTATGCTATAGTATTGTGTCATTTTTTATTTCAGTCAAGAAATCTTCAGTAAATTCATTATAGTGAATTTTCTTTGGTCACTTGCAACAGCACATGCTCTAATATTACTTCTGGATCTGTTCAGCTCTTAGGTAACTTGCAATGACAAGCATTGCCTCTTTATTTCATCCTCTTCTGTAAGTTAATTCTCATTATTTGTGTTAGGAACTTTATGATAGTACTTTTAAGTTTCAAAGACCTAAGGAGAAAATTAATGGGGATAGATGTACTGAAAAATTAATAACAATATAATACTTCTTCCTACCTGCAGTATAATTCCTTGTTTAAAGATGCAGTTTCTATTATTACAGTTTTTGATTACAATGGAGTCATGGATTCCAGTCCTAGTTCAGATACTGATTTCCTTTTTGATTTAGGTTAAATCAGCTAAGTTCCCTACTTCAGCTACCATTTTTGTTAAATGAGAAAATACTTTTCACTTCCAGATGGATAATTTGCTTTTTAATAAGCTGGGGGGGGTGTGGATATTTAATAAGTAGTTTCACAAATGAAGTTCTCTTTGAATACAAAACATATAGTGTGTCAGTTCAGGCAATTTATTCAGGAAAACCTTAGCACTTCCTGTGAAGCTTGCATTTTAAATCAAAGTTTATATATTTTAGACAAGAGAGTTATCTCCACTCTTTTCTTGCATGCAACTCTTCTGCATTTTTCCAATGTTTTTGTCTGCCATGTTGACTACCATTCCATTCTACTCATTTTCACACGGTATATTTTTCATGGAGGCTAAAACAAAACTACAGTTTGCTAATTCTCTGGCAAATGGGTCCTGGGCAGTCCTAATGGCTTTCCTCTAATTGTTCCTTTCTTTTGAATAAGACTTCAATACATAACACATATGTTCCGATTTAAGAACTTACCTATAAATATTGTCTATCATCTTTGAAAGACAATTAACTTGCCTATCTGAGCATCAGGAGAATTGATACATGCTTTTTAACTGTCATGCAGAGAAGCAAGGCTGAGTTGCAAAGACTTTAAGACTCAGATTTCTCAAGTCTTGCTGGCAATGTTAGTTCTATCTTCTCATGCTTAGGCATTAAAGTAGGATCTTTATTTCCGTCTTTACAAAAGATCACTTAATACTATACATGATGCAAACAGGATTTCATATATGTGTTAACAGTAAATTCGGTAAATTAAAATGTAGACTATAAACTTAGCTTGTTTCTTTTACATTTCAGTACTGTCCAATGCTCTTCCATTTTTGCCCTTGTCCTAAGGCAGGACTTCTCAAATTAGCTCTGATCTAATTGGCTCTGATGCCACTTCTGTTGCAGTCAGCTAGAAGTAGTATGGGTTCCTGCCAAATAGTTCTTGAAATCCCACTAAAAACACAGGATTGGAAGTGTTCAAGGCAAAGAATGACTCTAATTCATGATTCTTTGAAAGGCCTTTGAGGAATCAGAGGATTGTTTAATGTCCATAGGAGCAACTGAAAACTTTCCTAGGTAATTTGCTGAATATATGTTTTCCTTACTTGTGAAATCCACTTTCAATGAGCCAGCTCCAAACATGAGTCAAAGGTGCCTGGTAATTGTTTACACAAGGTCTTCAATTTCATTTGTACTAAAATTAGGTTTCTCAGTAATTCTTGAGACACCATTTGTCCTTGAAGTATATCAGCATCCCTTGAAAGAATAGATGAATAGAAGAGCTTTGATTTAAGCATGATTTTAAAAATAATGACCACAATACATATTGGGACAGTATCTCTTTGATTTGTAAAATAATTTTTGTAAATACAGGTCATACAATTTATTGGAAAAGTATCAGGAATGAGAACATTTCTATACCACATGTTATTTAATCTGGTTACCTTTTTAAAAACAATACTTTCAGTTGTGGCTTTTACAGAATTTTGTAGTTTATAACTCTTTAAGCTGCAGATCAGTGTGCAGTGGTTGTGTAATGGCCATAGATAAACATATAATTCTGTACCAGGGATAACATCTGCCTGCACAGGCTGCAGGAGTTGCCAATGAATTCAGAGAAGAACCCTGCTCAGTAAAAGCTCTTTGTGCAAACTGCATCGAAAACTTGACTAGACGCATTTCAATAGCCTTAACATTCCTGCCTGGTCTAGCAGCTGCCCTTCCTTCATGATTAAACCAACTTATGTCTGAGCTCAGGTCTCTCCTGGCTTTCATTCTGATATTCCCTTCTTGATGCTATGATGTCACCTATAGTAGGTAGTGTCTGTATGCATGTTTAATGAAAGAGCCACCTGTTTAGGCTGGTACATTTTTGACATCTCTTATCTTGCTCTCGGGTATTAGTACTTTAATTTCTAGGAAAGCATTTCACACTTTTTTTTATCTTACATACATTTAGCTCTCCATGTGATTTGCTTCCAGCACAGACACAGTCATTTTACTTTCTGAGTGAGAGCTTGCTGCTTCATTGCATGGCTTTAGTAGCAATGATCAGAGCACCAAAATTTCGCTTACTTTAAATTAGTCACCACTATTTAACAAAAATTCCCACACAACAGATATATGAGAGGCTAGAAATAGTTCATGACTAATGAGACAAAACCCTTCATACGTGCATCTCAAATCAGGTTATATTGTAATCTGTAAAACTAACGCTAGCAAAAAATTACATTACTGTAAAGTTACTGAAAGAACAAAACTCAGATATTTTATGATGCTTTCAGAATTTTTTTATATTTCCTATATACAGAATCAGTGTGTGAGTGAGTGCTTGCTTGTGCATGCATGTATGTATGTCTTCCTTCTAGATAATTTTTAACCCTGTAATATTTCCACAAAATTTAATGGTTTTATAAGAATCTGGGAGATAATTAAACTGCTGGAAGTTCACAATTGTAGCAGAGTAGATCTGTAAAACACCCTAGAGCAGCTCTTTTGACAGAAAGACTGCAGGCTATGCTGACTCTTTATCAAATTCTTAAAAGAGAGCATTCTTGTGAATGCTCCAACCTCAGTAATAGTATCAGTACTACAAACGACTTCAGAAGCTGTTGTTCAAGTGAAAAGGTCTTGCAGAAATATTCCCATTTAGCCACCTATAAGGCAGCCAGTTTTTTTCTGCAGAAACAAGGGCTGCAGAATTAAGCATTAAAGCCAACAACGGATGATAAGTAATAATAATCAGAAAGAATTTGCAGTGGAAAGAGGTAACAGTCCTGGGTAGAATCTTATTTAAACTTAACAAAATATAGTCAGAACATATATTTTTCTTGATACTTAGTCCCAAGTGAAATAATTGGTGATTTTTTTTTCATTGAACACATTAATAAGGCCAAGATGGTATCATAAATAATATATTCAGACTTTCCGATCTGTTAAAATAGATAAATGATGGAAAAAATGAAAGACTGAAGAAACTGTACTTGCCTTTTGAGGGGTTGAAGGTTCAGACTTTCAGTTTATTACTCAAAGTCAGAATTAGGCGGGCTGTTTTCTGCTGGGGTGATTCTTTTTTCAGGTGGAAAAGGAATACTTCAGTCAGGATACTTTCAGGAGAAAATACCTGTGCTATGGAAGTATAACATTCTGAACAGGAATAATATAAAAAATGCAAGTTAGAAGAAATTTTACAAAAATAAACTTCAACTTATCTAACAACTAAATGAAATGTGGAAAATAATTTTATTTAGTTCTAGGTCATGTATTGTTAGCCTTCCAACATAAACTTTTATTGAGGTAGCTCTATATGAAACTGTAGACACTATCGTGCTATTGGGGAAAATTAAAATGCAGGTTTATCCTATATTCAAATGGTTTACTCCTAATTCTTGTTTTGTCAGTTGTCTTTCATTCCTGTCTCGGTAGTGGCAAGGGAGGGGAAAAAATATGGAAAAATACCTTGCCTGTAATAAAGTGTGCATAAATATTATTAAACTGCTTAAAATTCAGATTGTGCAAGCCATCTCTTTGAATTGTGAGTATATATTTTATTTTAGCTACATAATATTCAGTGGCATTTTGTTTGGAAATGTCCAACTAAACCATCAGGCAGTGTTTGAAAACAGAAGGACTAACTCTGGGAGAAGCATCTGTAAAATACTGTATACTAATGTAAACCATTCTGTCCACTGTAGTGACCCCAGTTTGAACTCTTTCAGAATTTCCAGTTGTTGATAAATACACATTTTTTAAACAACAGAGTTTATATATTGCTATTGTTGCAATAGAAAATGTAACATTGTTTTTCTCAAAGTACAACACTGCATACAGTAGACCAACACGCTTTGGGAAGGCTGCCCAGGGAAGGAGCATGACTGCACTACGCAGGAGCCACGAAGGGAGCATGCAGGAAAGCTGCATTGCTTTCCACAATTTACAAAGTAATAATCTCAGTTGTTTTTTCTGTTTCCGACATCTACCGCTACCTCCTCTGTCAAACAGAAACCAGTGGTCCTGTCCGCTTCCCGGTTGCTCGAGAGGCAGTTGGTTGAGCTGCAGCCCCTGTGCCCCCATGGCACGATGCGCTGCCGGTGTAACATCCCCCCCGCCACCCGCTCAGGACAGCACATGTCAAATGCAGTTGACGAAGCTGACCTAGGAGTTTGTCACAGATTGCACCCAACCAACGAGATCAAGGTGCGATGGGGAGCCTACTTAAAGAAACTGTGTTAGAAGTCATAGTGTCCAGGTCCAGGCTATACTTCTGTCACAGGCTCTGTTGAACAGCACAATCCGTCACATGTCCCAGTGCTGTAGTGGGTTCCCATCATATGACCCAAAGCATGGAGCTGGGTTAGAGTAAAATGGAGATCTCTGCAAAAAGGTAATCGCCACCATTGGCAAGTCTTCTGGCCACGGTCCCCTTAAAGTCTTTTGAGCTTTGGTTACATTGAGAGGAATTTAGGGATAAAACTTGGCCCTTTGAGTTCTAAAATGTGTCAGCACGGCTGGGAAAGTGAACCGACTCTGTAGAGATATTTATGCCTATCACCACACCTGATTACTACCAAGAGCTTTTCCACTTACATGACTTCAGCTGACCAAAAAAAGAGTCTAATTTCATGTGGGTTTGTGTGCTCATTATTAATTTAATATATATATATAATTTCACATTTTTAATTACAAAAAATACTATTTTGCTATTCATTTATTTGAACCTTTTCTAAAAAAAATAGCAGTAGTTTACCTATCTGGGAGAACAGTAAAATAAATGTTTCTTTAATAATTAACTCTTCGTAGATTCTGTAAACCTGAAGCCATCAATAATGACATACTATAGTGGTGCCACTGACCAGCTAGGAGTGTGAATCTGATATCCCAATGTCTGTCAAAAATGTAGAGCAAAAGTCGCAATCACAAAACTGCATAGAATGTCAAAGATAGTGCACCATAAATGTTTATTATAGTATGCATTTCTATAATAGGTCTGGATTATTACTGATTGCAATGATTGATTTTGCCTCTTTTATATAAAAACGAGATATTTGTTTGCTCACACTAGTAAGCTATTTTTTCCACAAAACACTGCCTACAAATAGCAACTTAATGTCAGATAATTTTATGTTCTTTGAGTGCTTCTAGAAACATTTTCTTTTTGTCTTGAAAGAAAAGAAAAAAGGCAGGAAGAGCTAGAGACTTCCCTGTAAAAGTCAAGGTGTATTACAGAGTTATTTGCTGCTTCAGTTCCTTGAATTTCTATAAACACTGTGATTTGTTTTGATACAGTGATCTGCTGCATGTCACTGTATAGTGACAATAAGTGGTTTTGATATCAAGGTACAAATTTAGTCTTTAGTAATCTTATAAGAAGCTTATTTCTGTGACCTTATTGTGGTTGGCTGCATTAGCAGGTTTAGTGCAATAGCAAAGGAAGGGCACTAAGGAGGAAGAAAGAGAGCTCATAATAAGCGTGTTTGGTTCAGTTTTCTTTATCAAAAAAGAAAAAACAAATGTTGCTGCTGTATTAATGTGTTGTACAAAATTCTTCTTAGAAACAGAATGTAAACAGGAAACATACCTGGCAATATTAAGTTACTTAGGATGTAGTTATAGAAATGCAGCCTATCCTGGTTTTATTTGCCAGAAGATAAATTGGTATTGGCAACGCTTACATCCAGTATTATCATTCAGGTATGTTTAAAGTGATCTATTAATCACTCAAATTTTAATGATACCATGATCGTGAAGAAGACTATAGCTTATGATACCCAGAAAGCACCTTACTAACCATTGTTGGAATGATCACAATTCTATTCCTGTGGAAATTAGATTCTATATTATTATAATTTAATTATATAGTGTATTCTTTAAATTGCTCAAAAATAATGTGACTTATGGCCTGGAAACAATTATTTCACCTACGAATCCCATATATTCAAAACTTATTTCATGGTGTAGAGAGATTTCTTGTCAGTTGACCCTATAGGGCATTTGCCAGTGTAACAGAAGAAAAATGGTTCCTCCAAAGAGCAAAATATACCCAATTATAGTTTATTTATAATTTTTCTGAAGAGTGTAGTTTCTCATAGTACCCTTTACCATGAAAATAGCACATTTCATCAGATAATTGATTGATAGGTATAATTTACTCCTGGGAATTTATTTTTCTAATTCTCTGACCTTTTCCAGTAGACCCCTGAGTAATCCTAAATTTTCATTTTTAACCTTGCTCTGGGTGAATACTCAGTTTCTCCTCCATCACCTTTCTCATGAATAGAAATATCTGGGTTAGCTTTGTGTCAAAGATCACCTGAATTAGAGAATCCTCCGCTTACCAGTTCTGGGAGAGGGTAGCCACATTCAGAGTTAGTAGAGGAAGTAATGGTGGCCTTGCTGGCATGACCTCAGCTGGTGTCAGAATGAATTGTAGGCTGTTGTTTGCTTTCAACACTGCTAGTGCTAGGCTGAAACAATTGCATACAAGAGTTGGGGCTTGAATTAAAATTAAAAATAAAAACCGAACCAAAACAAACAAACAAAAAAAAACAAACAAAAAAGCCAAACCAGCAGAAGAAACAACAAAAAGATACTGAACTGGAATGACCCCAGGTAGCAGGGAACTGAGTTCAGTTCTCAAAGTCACTGGTGGTAATTAGGTATGGGGAATGATGTCTTTGAGAAAAGCTGCCAAGAGGCCTGAAAATCATCTACCAGTCTGAGACGTACTTTCTTAGAGTGGCTGATCTCTTGTAGATGATTAAGCCTTTTCAGAAAAGCTACTTAATGTTATAAATTGATTCTCTTTAGAAACCATGAGGAAGGAAGACACACTTGAAGAGAGTTAAGAATTAAACAAAGAGGCAATTGAGGGGTTTGCGGGCATGTTTTCAATAGCAGTTTTACTCCCTGATTACTAGCTCCTTACTGTGCCCAGGGGAACCCATTGGGGGACATGGTGGATTTTGATTTGGGCTTCTTTTCGGGTGTTTGGGCTTTTTTCTGCATACTCCTTAGCTGTCTGATGCCAGCCGAAACAGATTGTTCAAATGTAATCCATATTAAAAACACTTTCAATAGACTGTTAAGAGTTTGAAGGCTTTTGTCTGGGCAGCCGTGAGTAATCAGAGCATTGGCTATTTCTGGTCTGCCTTAGTTCTACAGTTCTGTGCTCTTTAGTGGCTGCTCTAACTATCCAAGGGTTTACCATAAGAGTTCTCACTTGAATAATGCGATAAGAGCCCTGAATATAGGAAACGTTCATGCAAAGGGCACGTCTCATGCAGCAGGAAATCCCAGTTATCCCTTCTAGCCTGTGCTCTCAGCCAGCCACATCTCTGCCAAAGCATACCGTAGGAAAAGGACGTTCCCTTACACAGTTACAAGTGCTTCATGATTAGTACAGGGCACCTCCAGCACAACTGTCCTGCTTCCCCTCAGGGATATATATTTTAGACGATTTTAGAATTAACTTCGCCAATGGCCTTTCTGTGGGATCCTTTTGGAGCTTACACCCCTCGTCCGTCTCCAAGAAATAAGATGAGATTTCGCTTTTTGAAGTCCTACAGGTATCTCTTCTAGTGGCTTACGGTGTAACTGACGGTGATAATAGTTGCAACTGTGGCTCTTTTTTATTCTTCTGTAGCATTATAGTATGGAAAAATTTGGAAATTTCTTGTATTAATTGTGACTCTTTTGAGCTCTTAAAGGCTTTCCTGAACATCTATATCAGGAAAATAGTACTTGTTTCTGTGTGATTGGAAAGTATTATGAATAAGTGACCATGGAAGTTCATGAAACTGCACTTTTCAAGCAAATAATAATTTTGAATCTTTTTTGCACTCCAAGTTGGGAAAAAAGTAGATTAACATTTATGTCAGTGTTCTTATAAAAATATTAGTTCTAAATATTGTCAGAACTTATTATAAGTAAACATATTTAATTATAAATATGACAGTACAGCATACCAAATCTGAATTAATATTTATAGTTGAGGGGCTTTTGCATGACCAGAAAACCATGTTTGCTAAATACTTTTGTGTTCAACATTTTAAAAGTAAGTATAACCAATGAAAAAAACAGCAGATTCTATTTTTTCCTTAGTTGTTATTTAAAAATAATAATAGCAAAGTATGATTTCCATTATTTATCATACTGCTTTTTGCAATTGAACCAATACTTGTTTGCCAGCTTCCTTGCTTTTATCTGTAATAGATGCAATATAAATTTTCAAATATAAAATTCTTAAGAGAAGATTCTCCTGTTCATATATGATGCATTGAAGAACTTACTACATATTATCTTAATGACAACTTTTTAATATTAATTGATGCAACACAGTCATATTTATTTGGACACGTGTACAATATCAAATGCCTAAGCAGCTAAATGCTTTGTGTAGGATTATCAATAGCAAACACTGTCTATGTGAGTACCGTAAAAAACCTGGGTAGGTGCAGTCCAACTTCTCTCAGTGTTTTCCTTTGCAAAAGCTAGGTTGTTCACACAGAGGGAGCTGGTTTTATCACAAAAAATAATAATAACAGATAAAGGGACTTGAATAGACAATAAAAATATGGTATCTGTAATAGCTTCTAAAAGTTCAAAACTATATCATATAGTTCAACTGAGATTCTCTTAAGGCAATCTTTTTATCAGGGATTTTTTGCTTAAAGAAAGCTACTCATTTCTTTTACAAACTTCTATCAATGTTTCAGAAGCAAAAAGAAAAATATTTCAAGTAGCATGTTAATATAGGATCCGATTATTTTGATAACATGTAAATATAGCACATTGTTTAATTTTTCAATCTAACAGAATGAAAATAGCCTTAGAACTTGTTAATAAAAATAAAAAGCAAGGAACTCTTATCTATATTCCAGAGGTGTGAATGAATTTTGTCTTACCATAGAGAAAATATTAGATGTTTGTTTTTCAGGAGCTTTAAAGAATTAGTGTGAAGTTGAAGATAATTTTGTAAAAACTGGGTCATAGTTGTATTATTGAATGTGAGCCATTTTTGTTGTTACTATTTAATTAAAGTTTTAACTGGGAAGAGGATTAAAAATCCTTAATATACATATTGCCATGTCACTGCCATGGCTCCATTCACACTGTAGGTTATATTTAGAAATCCACTACAAAATTTTACAGTACTCAGTCCCCATGTAATTTAATAACCTTGTTTATGTCAACTGACAGTTCTGCTCACGTCACTCAACTATCTGATGTCAAGGGGCTTTGGTTTCTAAATCTGAATACCTGATAGTACCATCCAGGCTTTCCATGATGAACATTGTTTAGCAATCCATGCTGTTCTACTTCATAATCTTAATTTAAATTATGAAGTTGGCCATGATTTTGAAATTTCTTTTGCTACATTTTGGGCAAAACCATAGTGTTTCTTCTGTGGGATATTCAGAATCTATTGATTAAATGGACCATTATGTTTTAACTTAGATATTTAATTTCTGGGAGATTCTGTGATACACTGATGCCCCCTTACAGCCAAATAGTGATTTGAGCTGCTTTGCTGATCAGCAAGTGCTGGGGTTTGTATATTTCAGGTGGTGGTGGAAGAGCCAGGCTAATGCAAGTTTTCTCAGAGTAGGAAAAAAAATATGTCTTGAGACAATGCAGTTTTTCTAGGAAGAGATGGAGTGCAGTTCAGCCACTTAAAGCTCCTCTTCCTCTGCCCTCACTATCTAAACCATGGCTTAAAGCCTCAGCAAATTGTACTGAACAAAAACAGGAAAGCAGACCAAAAAAACTGGTAGAGATTCACTTATGATTCACTACACACCAGAAGTGCAAGTATTCACAGCGTTACATGTAGAGCCAAGGCAGGAGTGGGTACTTCACAGATAAGGAAACTCAGGAGACCACCAAACCATTTCACAATTTCAGTATGTTTTTGCAGGCTGGAGAAGGAGGAAGGTTGTTTAGTTTTGTATGGAGGTGTGCCCATCCTGCTTTCTGGCAGATGAACATTCTTCTAGTCCAATGTAAACAAAATATTTGTAAATCTTTATTATGTTTCCAGAACTCAGACAAGCTCACCTCTTTTCCTTTTTTCTCTTTTTTTTTTGTTTTTTTTTCTTTCTTTTTAAAGCCTTGAGTCTGTCTAAACTGAAGCACACCTCATTTCCTGAACTGCAGACAGGAATTGTGTTTCCTGCTGCATTTAGCTTTGCTCAGGAAAATACCAGTAGATATGACTGTAAAAACTGAGTCCTAATAGTAGCACAGTTATGCTTTAGAGCCTCCCAAGAGCCTCTGAAGAATGGATGGAAACAGAAGCCTCTTCATGACCTCTAAATCCTCTCATGCATGGATGAAGAACAACTAAAGCACCTATCAAAAT
Organism: Aquila chrysaetos chrysaetos; assembly: GCF_900496995.4. Lineage (NCBI taxonomy): Eukaryota > Metazoa > Chordata > Aves > Accipitriformes > Accipitridae > Aquila > Aquila chrysaetos. The sequence continues at coordinate 66,467,773 of NC_044030.1, forward strand.
TTCCTGCACAAAACTGAGATGTATGAATAAGAGCATGGTATATGACATTCAATCCTGCTAGATGCTAAACACTCACACCTTGCCACTGACTTAATGACAGGTCCTCAGGACCACTTAGAAGATTCTCCAGAGGCAGCAGGATATGTCCTGATTGTCTTGCTGGTCATTAAGTCTTTTTCCACAATGAAGGATTTCTGAATAACTCAGAGTGAAAATCTGCGGAGTAAAACCCATTTGTGGAGACAATTTTGTAGAGATTGTAAGCTCCAAAGTAAAATGGGTGTTACAGAGAAATGACACTGGCAATAATACGCATTAAATTGAATAATCAAAGAATTAATAAGTTCATTAAATTATTGCAGTGTCAGAACTACATCTGCCTTTGGTTAGCTATGAAGATACACCTCCTGAGACAGTAATCATGAAACTTACATCTTCATATGGAAAAGAAAGAAAGGTTCTGTGTTGTTTTATGTGAGCTTCTTTTGTTCTTTCCTCTGCTTGCTTTCTGTTTTTCTTCTTTGGCTGCCATCTGGCATATTTCCCTGGACTAGAGGAATGATCATGTGGCTGAAGGTACTGCCAATACCACTTCTGCAGCCAGCTGCTCACGGCATTCATACTTAAGGAGGCAGATTCCCTCCTCCCAGATAATTGTACTCCAAGCCACTAAACTCTCAGGAGCTGGGCTGGAAAGTGGAATCTCTCTCTCAGACAGCAGTTTTCAGGAATCCTTTCTCTAAAGCGATTTCTTAATTATGTCAAAGTTTTCTTAGTGAGCAGAGTGTAATTTTCTAACATTTTTGTTATTATAAGCCTTGTAGTAAAATGGGAATAGAAACCAGATTAAAGTTTATTATTTTATTTATTAGGGATTAGAGTCGCAGCACACCGGAACTGGTTTGGTTCTTTTGACTAGTCATTCAACATTGTCTAGGAAATAAAATACTCGAATGTGTAAGTGTGGATTTTTCTAGTGAACGTGATAAGTCACACAGTTGATTTCATATTCAGCTCAGAAATTCTGTAATTCAGAGTATGCCATGCCACCGTTAAAACAATATTTTGAGTCTCACTCAGACTTATTTTAGACAAATGTGCATGCCAAAATATCATCATACCCAATTCAGACATTTGGTTATGTTAATTTCAAATCTTGGGAAATGCGGCAAAATAGCAAGGCGTATTGCTAGTCAGCTTAAGTAGCAGTGGGAAAGCAGTTGCAAGAGAATCATACTTGATTCTTGGTGTTGCTGCAGACTTATGTCCTTGACAAAACTGCCTAGAGAGTCCCTGATAATGACTAAATATAAAGAGTCTCTACGCCATTTCCTAAACCTTAGAAAGTCAAGTCCCAGTCCATAGGTCCCCAACAGCAGGAAAAAAACAGAAGACAAGTAACATGTTCTAAAGTTTGAGCTTTTACTTAAATTTCTCAGACGTAGTTGGTCCTCACACAGATAGGTTGAGTGAGTCTATCACAGTGGGACAGGTTGAGTGTGTCAGTGTTTCTTATTCTGTTCTTATTCTATTCGTTCTTATTCTTAACGCTGCTTTGGACTAGCGTTACTTGAGTGCTTATTCTGTGGGATTTTGTTGTTCTTGCTACTGCCTTGGAAGTGATTTAGCTAGTGTGAAATAAACAGAAAACTGAAGTACTTCTATAGGTATTTTATCAACAAGGTTTTTCCAAATTATGCTTAAGTAAATTCTAACAGCCTAAGCCAGAGCCTGTATGAATAACCATCAGGAAGTGTTCTTTTATACACAGTGAAGTAAATTAGGATGACTAGTGTTGCTTTGGTTTACAATAAATAAATGGCTGGGCTTTGCTGTTTGTGGCTGAAACAATCCCCACACAAAGCTGGCCTTCCAGATTAGGCTGGGAGCAGACACTAGTATCCCTTGGGGTGGAGAAAAAGATTACACTAACCATAAACACCAGGAAGTACTCAGTTTGATTTACAAATTTTAGATGTCCATGCATATTTATGTTAATGTCAAGACTAACTGACTTGCAATTCCCTGATGTATAACAAATTCTAGGAGCACTATAAATAGATCTATCATTCAATCTGATACCAAATACATCAGGAACAAGCTGACTCTAGTTCAGCATGTACCATGTCAAAATGTTGCAATTAATTTCTAGATACTGCATTAAACAGGAATAAAAGTGGTACAGGGGTAACCTACCAATGTTTTTTTTATGCCACTGTAGAATATGTTTATGTCCATTGTGGATCTGAATAGATATTTTTTTTATTGCAAAGGAAATTGAAAAACTGGAATTTCTTATTGGAACTAGTAAATACAATTTATTTCTGAGCCCCAGAAACCACTAATATTGACAGGTCATTTCGTGTTTCAGTTGTCTCAATGGAAGCCATATGTGAGTGTTAATTGAAAACTTCTGCAATATGCTAAAATGAACTTTAAGTCTCTGTTGCACCTTTCTTCATGAGACAAAAAAGAAAAAAAAAAGGAGAAAAAAAAAAAGAGATACTCCTGCCCAGCTACTAGAAGTGTCCGTCACACACACCAGTCTGGTGTCCTTAGCTGTAGGGGTGTTGTTATATTTCATCACAGGGATGGTCCTGCTATCTAATCCAGCTCCTAATCTGTGAGAGCAGCCAGCAGCAAACATTTGAGAGGGAACAGTAAGAAACTTGGTGGTTACAGTATAATCTTCCTTGAGGAAGAATGTCCTCAACATCTTCAGTAGTTTCCTATGTGTGACTATTCCAGAACTCTCCTTATGGTGTGTATTGCTAATTCCAACAAGTCTGGGTATTTCATTTATTCACACTAAATTTTTATCATTTTTTAATAAAAAAGTTGCTGAATTTTTGGCTTCAGCAGTAACTTTTGACACTCACTTCCACAGGTGAACTCTCTGTGATGCGCAGGCATTTCTTCATTCTGCTGTCTTTTGCCTTGGAATGTTTTAAGTAGTATTGCGACCTTATGTTGCTAAAGGGTTAGTTGTTGTTTTATATATTTGTGTACCACTCTTGCTCATCAGCTGTCTAACTAATCTACATTTTCATTGCCTCTTTTCACATGGAAAAAATTTGTGTCCATATCATTCATGTTGCAGATCTCTTAACCCCTCGTCCTACTGCAATGCTTCTTCAAATGCAGAGTGACTAAAAGTAAACCCAGAGCTTCTGATAAGGACACATGGTCTAGATGAATTATAATATTCCTATTCTCATGGAAATATAATGTTAATAATGTTTCCATTATAACATTTCCATTATTACCTTCTATCTCATTTCTGATGTAGTTTAATAGGTTAGCTGATGAACTAATTTTGAGTCATGAGCAATAACCTCCCATTCCATTAAATACCTGTTAGTCTCTGTACTGGCCAGACCAGATATTCTGTGTTTTTAACACTGTTGGAATAATCTTACTTCCATTACTATGTACTTTTCCTCTTGTTCCATGTCTGCCTGTTCTCTTTCCTCATAGAGAATTTTACAAGGGCACAGTATTGAGTGCAAGCAACAAAGATCATTGCAGGAGGTAGAATTTCAATCTCACTGGAAATTTTGCATTTCTAAAAGAAAAAAAAATCCCTTGTGATGAATAGGAGTTTTACTATGGGAAGAACATTTCCTTTTTTTTAAGATAATGAAATATAAAATGTGACTTTTGTTTTTTATAGCCTCTCTTCTTCAGTATTCCTGACTTGTTAGGAGGTTAGAAAGTCCTTCAGGCAAGCTGCCAGAATCTGGGTAACCACAGAAATCAGGGGTCTCAGCGGTAGGAGGAGACAGATGCTTCCCTTCAACATACTCATACAGTTGGTCATTATATGCGTGTATATTATATATACAATATGCACACACACGTGTGTGTGTGTGTGTATATATATCCTACATTAAATTGAGCAAACTGTCAGAAGTTTGCCAGGAAGAAGCTGAATACACAGTACTTATTTTATTGTTTGTCCACATGAACTTGGCTTTCCTTTATTTATTTTACCTTTCCAACTTTTCCAGTCAATACTTGGCTTTTTAGTGGCTTAGCTTTCACAGGCTTTGGTACAAATTTCTCTTGAAGTTGTAAGAGCAAAATGACACAGAACAACAGCAAAGCCTTAGAATATCTATCGTCTGTCCCAAGCAGGATCAGATAAACTCCTGTTAATACTAGCTGAAGTTATTTAGCTAGTGAAGAAACCTAAAATGGAAGAAAGCAAAACTACTTAAATGCAATATAATTGCCTCCAGATGGAGAATGGGAGGCCTCATATTTTCTTGGTTATAACAGACGTAGGTGAAGCAAAAAGTCAAATATTAAAAAGAAAAATAAAAAATAACTCCAGCTCGAGCTACATATGTATTACTCTAATATACCCTATGAGTTACCCTGTGAATCCAACTTAATCTGCAGTTGCTGGAAAGCAAGTCATAGCAGATATTTCAGTGTCTTTATGACACTTCATCTGGAAGCACCATTTCCTTCTCCAAGCTCTTTCCAGACACGACTACGCACCTGCAGCCCTTGTTACAAGCTGCTACAGAAGTACTAGCACCAAAAAAGAGCACTTGGGCAGGTTGACACTCTTCAATGACTTTCTTTCCACTTGCTTTTTCAGGAGCTATATTTGTCCCACATCAGATCTGCTGTGAGAAGCCTCTCACCCGCAGAGAAAACACAGGGAGTTCATGCTCCAAGGGAAAGCTTGCCAGTTTCTTAAATGGTGAATTCTCTGTTTCTGTATATGACCATTTTAGGTGTACAGAACACAAGGAGAATGGATGGAAGGCTGAAGCTTTCATCCCTTCCAAAGGGGAATGCATGCCTAGGGAACAGTACCTCAGGGTTAGTTGTTTTGTTTTGTGGTTTGTTCTTTTTTTTTTCAAACTAGAAACACTAGACTCTCTTCTGTTCAATTTAAAGTTCTGCTTTCATTCTGATAAACTGAAATGTGGCAATCCATGGAACTCATAATTGCCAATTAAAATATTGCAGATAGTGCAGGATCTGCTCCTTCGAGAGTTCTGGTGTAAGGCAGGAGCATCATGTAGCAGTATGCAAATGATGCAGGTTTTTTACCTTAATTCATTTGACACTAATAGATGTGGATATTTTCATATGTTTACTTGGTTTTCCTAAGTGTGTGAAACATGTTTCAACTTCTAGTAACCATCCAATTGCATAATTTTTCCTTGCTTTTTGCTCTTCTTACTCATAAAATAAAAAGAAAATGGAAATACGGTCATGGAAACATTAAATGGGAAAAGCAGAGAAGTCAGCTGTTTTAAGCAACAAAGTTCATCTGTTTTATATTGTGCTTTGGAAGCCAAGCCAGATGTTTCAACATCATTTGCACTCCACTGACCCAGTGACTGAACAGTCAGAAAATTGACAATTTGAAAACTGAGGTATGTCCGTAAAACAGTAGAAGTAAAATCTGCTGAGTTAGGCTTTTACTGGTGGCAGAGGAGAAAATTAAGTTTCTTCTAAACACTGTGTAAGGAAAACACTCCCACAAATTTGCTGTGAGATATCTAGAAGTGATGGGTTCCTGAACAGAAGCGTCATTGGCACCTGAGACATTCCTGAGAATCAGGAATAAGTTTACATTTTACTAGCACGTGTGGTTAATCATGTCAGCCTTCTGAAACAAAATATTGATTTTTGCAGATATTTTTCTATTTCAAATAGAAAGGAAAAAAAAAAAAAAAAGACATTCGTGTAATTTTTTAACATTAATCCCAGCATCCACATCGTTCCCTTAATGAGGGAATCATGCAGTCTTGATGAGCATGGAAGTTGCAAACTGTATTTATTACATGTTTCCTCTTGGCCACAGTCTCTGTTTAAGCTCTCTCCCATATGACATAGTGTAGTGTGCATTGGAACATGGCATACTTTGAGGCATATCCGAATTTGGCATAAAAATACATGGAGTTCTGTTTTCTGATAAACTCTGCTTAGGATCATAGAAAGCAGAAGGATTTCTAGCCAGAGTGGGTTTACAGTGCAAATACAAGCACATTTTAATGCCAAAATAATACTTACAGTTTATAGATAAGAATAATAATGATAAAACACAGATGGTATACTAATTTATACTTGGGGCCAATAGCAAAATGTAGTGTGATCTCATTAAAAATCTGTTTCAAGATACAGACAAAATTTAATCCTCACATGCAGAGAAACAGATACCTCTGATCCACCAGGGGCTTAAGTTTTGCTGTCACAGTTCTTCCTGCTTGGCTATCCCTGCTAGCATATTGTAAAAAGATATAAAATTTTAATTATGCTGTGCATACTTTCCAGTCTGGACTCCTGAATACACCAAATATTAACCTGCAAATCCATATAAAATTTAAATAGAAATACATAGTAATCCAGGTAGTGTCTGTTAAACACATAATCATACCATAATTGTCTTATGATATGTCTGATATGATTTTTTTATCCACACTGAATGTCAAAACCAGTATGTTTCTGTAAAATTTTGATGTGAAAGCTCTTTTTGAGGTAGCTAGATGCTATCAGAAAGTGCTAGCTGGACTGGTTTTAGTGAGTGCCATGTGGGGGCCCTTATTTTTCCTTGGTTGTATCTACACAGTGAATAAAACAGCCCAGGAATCCTTCCAGCTGGTGAACTGGGAGTAGCTGGCATGACAAGGCTAATGTCCATAATGCTAGCCTCTCCTGCTCCCCAGAGCAGAATGTGAGGGGACAAAATACTCATCTGGAGAGGGCCTTGGTCCAGGGCTCGGGTGGTCCATGGTAGTCTCCAAATCAAGAAGGGTTTACTCCCTTTCTGCTCCATTAAAATAAACTAAACACAGTTTTCTACTGGATTATATTATATTCTACTTAATTATATTACAGTACTGTCAACTCCAACTTTTTAATTATGCCTTGGAGAATCACAAGAGTTTGCTTTAAAAGTCTTTTTTTCTTCTTTGTCCTCAAGAGACAAATCAAAAAGGGTTTCTCCAAAACAGGAAAGCCAGGAGCTTTCTTAAGATGCAGTTTGAGATTTTCATCTAATACCTGGACTCTAGGAGCTATAGGGAAAATAGCTTAGTCTGTGAGTCTGGAAGTAACATTTCAGAGGTTGGCAGGACAGGGTAATGTGGCTTCGACAGTCACACCCTGAAAACTTTATTTATCTAAAATTCTACTTTTCACAGCACAGGGAGTAGAAGTGTGACCCAGACTGCTCCTCAGGATGCCCTACTCTTTCTTCTGGAGTTCAAAGTAAAAGGTTGTTATGTGTTAGTATAAGGGATTCACCCGGGCTGCTATTAGTGTGCAAAACTCTCCAGCCCCTTCTTACCTGATATTCTTTCAAGATGCAGATTTCCCATCTGTATAGTGGGGCTGTTTTAAGATGTTAAGAAAGCAGCAGACAATCCTGGAAAAGCTATTCTCTCTCTTTCCACTGAGAAATTTGCTAAATTTGCACTCTCTTCACCCTTTCAAAGGAACAGTTGATCTTTGACCAAGAAGATATTTCACAATTTGGACCATTCATTTTGAATTAATTTGTCATTTTGATTATAGTTTATAATAGCTAATATAAGTTTAAATGAAGGAGGATAAAAAGCAGTCAGAGAATGTCAGTGAAAGTTATTTATTACAGTGCAGAACTGTCTGATGGCGCTCAAGTTTGCCAGTTTCTTAATTTTGATAAAAAGAAAGAAGTGGATGTTATTAGCAATTTATTATAAATATTATCTCATATGATACTTCTCAATGGTTTAGATAACATTTCATTTTGGTACAATCTATTTTTTTGATCCTGGGACCTTTAATTCGCCATTAAATGTCATACACACTGTTACTATAAAAGGATAAGAGTGAAACTGCTTCCAAGTACACACTGTTTCAATAAGACATGAGCTTGTTCATGCCAGGTCTTCGGGTTTACAAAGTCACTTCCCTCAAAATAGCTCCTTTAGGAGTTATGGTAATAACGTAAAGCAATGTAAAGCAGTTTGTGGTAACAATGTAAAGCATTCTTAGGCATCTGCATTTGAAGTCCTACAGCTCTTCTCCTAACTTTGATGCAGCATCATCATTTTTGCATTTATACTGGATAGCTTAGTAAAGTGAGGTATGAATGTACTGTTAGAAAGACATTACAGCTCTACATGTTTAAGGAAAGGGGTTTTTTTTCTTCAATAAATTTTTACATCTGTAGTTTAGGAAAATTTTTATATTCAGTATTTTTATGTATAACCTAAATAATGGTTTTTCATTATAGCTGTTATCTGTTCCTATTCCTTAATTGAAGTCATTGCAGAATTTCTGCCATGTTTTTGGAATTTATTTCTGGCTAACAAATTGCCTGCTTTAGTTACCTTCTTTCTGTTTGTTGTGTCACTAAGTATATGTAATAGCACTACAATCTGATTTACCATTAGTAGAGGAACACTTTGTTCATAGCACATTTATGGAAAAAACTTTTATTTTCATACTTGGCAGGAAGATAAATAAAATGCCTTTATTTTGTGTATTTCTAATAATCTAGTGGTTTGCTTAGGCTTTTTCAATATCTCTTTAAGTTAAAATTCAAAACAGTCTGATATTATTTTTCATCTGAAAATGTTGGGTTGCACAGTAACATCGTAATACCTGTGGACTGAGAGATGCAACTTAAGAAATGGGTAGTTGCAGAAAATTCAGAGGAGTCACAGAATTAACGTTTACAGCTTTAATATCCAGCTTTAATTTGGCCACATCACAGAAAAATATGGGACAAAGAGTGGAAAGGAGAGAAGAGCTGTTAGGGGGAGAAAAACATGCATATGCAAGAGGTGGTGTACTACAGTGGCGTATGACCACTGTCTAAGCAATCAGTACCAAAAGCTGCGTCATACTACTGCAGCTCAATTCTTTTATTTCTCCCTTTTGCAGGGCTGAAATTGTTTCCAAGCTGCCTAGAGCCTTTTGATCTGTAGTACCTGTCTTTAGCAAAATAAGGTTTGCAGCTCCTTAGGAACAGGAGTTCCTGGAGGTGACAATCTGCCCCACTGAGTTACCCTCATGGGTACACCTTACTGAGTTCAAGAGATTGAGACATACATTCTCCTTCCCTGAATATAAATTAACCTATTATAATTATTTATATAATATATAACCAATAATTTATGCAATGGCCAGGCGTAGGTCAGAGCCATCCCAGGTTGCCAGTAAGAAACAGCACCTTGATGCAGATTTAGTTTTCAAGGCAAAATTTTATGGCAAATCTCTAGCTGTTTTGTAGACAAACATGGTAAGCCAGTGGTGCTGCCATGCAGAAAGTTCTTCTTCTGGGCCTCGGACCATATTCATAAAATTTTTACAGTGTTGTTTATCAGCTGTATATCTTTCACAGCCACTGTAACTGCAGAAGCATTTATCTAATTTCTTTTTCAAAGCAAGTCTACCATAGTGAATTTTGTATCAAGACAAAAGATTTTGTTTGTGGTTCTTGTTGACAGATATTCAGAATTTATAAACTACATGTTAATGCCTCCATCAATTAATTTTAATACAAAATATGGCAAAAACTTAAAGGCTTTCTAAAGAAGACCTTTTTAGTGAAAGAAATACCATTTAAGTAATGCTACTGGAAACTTAATTTGCGAACTCGGCTGCCTTACTATCCAGGTCACCGAAGTGGCCTGCAAGTGCTGGCATTTCCTGGAATATCAACTCATAGGACCAAAACAGCATTCCTGCTCTACACGTGCCCTTAGGTCTGTATACTTTAAAGCAGTAGGCACTTGACCAGTACTACTTGAGCTCCTCTCTCTTTGAACTGCTGCAAAGTGATCTAGTCAATGCTGTAAAATTTAGGTCATGTAAAATATCACCTTCAAACCTTGCATGTAATCTTCAGTCCTTCTGAGATGGTACAGAAAGTTAGTTTTTGCTGGTGAGGAAGCTGAGAGTGTTGTTGCTGCTTTCCATTTTCAGTTCAAATACAAAACTTGTACTTAATTTTTCCTCTCCAAAAAAGAAAAATTCTGGAGGCCTAGTTAAACTAGACAGTGCAGTGCAGCTGTAGGACACTGTTCAACATTGACGATTCCTGATACTACTATACAGAAGCCAAATACACTATAAAACCAACCACATGTTTTACTTGTAATTTGGTATGCACTCAAGTTCATGAACTGCCTTCTGTAGGACACTGCTGTTACTGTCCTGTGTGTTAGACAGACCAAAGTAAAGGGAAGAATTTTCGGGAATTGGATCTTTGACATCTAATTGATTTGGTTCAACTTTGAGACTTGCATTTTTTGTGAGATTTTTGATACATAAAGTAGTAAAAAATTATGAAATAGTGCTCAGGAAAAAAAAAATCCTGAGATAGTTCAGCTTCTTGCTAATTGTACCAGAAAATTTACAGGGAAAAATGTTTTCCAAGATCCGTGTGAAACCACGTTAACTGAGCTGAACTGAACCTGTCTTGCTGAGATGACTGTTAGGAAGGTGACATACCATAAATAATTCAGATTTATTAAAACCAAGGAAAGTACCTGGACTGCGAGATGTTTTGAGAATCATCTAGCTTCAAATTCAAATGGATAACACAAAAGTATGGATATCTTCATATTTCTAACTTTTGTATAATGGGAGAGAAAAGTGACAGCAGAGCACACATGATCAAAGATACACCCCTGAGGTATATAGAGGGTCTCCAGTTGTTCATCCAACTACAAACCTGGTTAATTAAGCTGCAAATGCTTTGGCTCATTCTTCATTATTTATTTTATTTTTTGTTGGTGATAGTTATCATATTTTTAAATAAAACATAGGGCCATATTTGTTAGGTGAGGTTTCTATCTCACTCTTCTGGCAAACTGACTTTTAAAAAAGTATCATAATATATTATTTCTGATGCTTTTTTCTTTACCAATGTAAATTACCACTCAGTTTACTGAGTTTTTTTCAGTGGTTTATCTTTCCCTCTAACACAGAGATGCTGTTTGCTGAAGTTATAATGCAAAATGAGGCAGGAAAGTGTTATTAGCAGTCATCAACTTCAATTTATAAATCAATTGCAACAGAGTAAAAATCAGTGTGTGTATCTAAAATCAGTCATGTAAACTAAATGTATTGAGCAGTTAAATATCACTTTGTGTACTTAAAAGGCATGTCTGCTGTAGCAGGGCTGAGTCCTTCAGGAATAATGACCCATCAGCTGAGCCTGAAAGAGATCACAAACTGATTTCAGATACGGATAAGAAAAGAAACAATAGGGGCAGAACTGAGATCTGAAGTCTAAGTTGAAGAAAGGAAGTAAAGTATTATTCGAGCATGTTCTGTAAGGTCTTATTTTAAAATGCCTTTTTTTTTTTTTGGTGGTGGTAGTACATTTTCCACTTTGGGAAAAACAGGTTACTTTTTTGAGTGTTAGACCTACCCAGGGAACAGCAACATATGCTGTTGCTCCAGAGTAGCTGCTTCAGGTTATCAAAAGGGCTTATGTTAAAAAAGCTGAAGTGGGATAAATTTGAATGTGGTGCTGTCATGCATATTCACATTTAAAACACAGATTCATGTCTACACCACAGATTAGAATTTCTGAAGTTCTATCAGTTCCATATATCTGTGGATAAATCCGTGCAGGAGAGAAAGACTCAAGTTATTAATTTTGTTTAAATACTACATATTGCAAAAGATAAAAGATCAAATAAGTTTCATATTCAAACTAAAACTAGACCAAACCCAGGATATGTGAAGGATGAAAGGATGACTATTGTAGGAGAGACCTTAAGGCTATTTAGAAAAGTGATTTAACTATTCTGATGTTCAATGGCTTTTTTTCATTAAGATTTTGATTGCTGATAAGAGTTGAAGAGAACTTTGTGTCAGGGAAATAACTCATGTTTTTCTAAAGCTCCAGTGCATTTTTTTTCTTATTCTTTTCTCTAATGGTCCATTAACCCCTTCTCCATCTTAGTATACTGAGCTGAAGGAGGCCTATTTTAAATGGTATTGTCAGAAAACAAAACAAAACCAGAAGGATTTGACCAAGCTATAAAGGCAAAATTCTTAGGCCTACAAGCAGAATTTTAATGTTTTCATATATTAAGAAGGCCATTGCATGTCCAAAGCCACCACAATCAATATCCTTCACAACAGAAATGTCAAAATCCATAGATCCTACATCTGCTTCTCATGAGTGTAATATACTTTATCCCATGCACTGGATGTCATCATAGAAACCGTGTGAGTCAAAATACACAAGTTCTGCAATCTAGAATCATCTTTCTGAAGCAATGGGGGAAGGTCAGAAACAACAGCAGCCATGTTTTATATCATCTCTCAGTGTGAAACACAAAGGACACCTAGCAATATCTTCAAAAGGCAAGCCTGGAAATGAAAAGTTGTGATTTTACTGGACACTAAAATTAATAGAATCCTCAGAGACATTGTTTTTTCCAATCTTACCTTTTCCTTACTGGCCACCTTCTATTCTATAGATGCTGTTTCTCTCTTTTTGCTCGCTATGGATCTGCTATTTGTTCCCTTTCCAGCATTCCTTTCTTCTTCACTGGTACTGCAATTTATTATTTTTTTTCTCTAGGTTTAATTAAGAAACAGAATTAGAATAAACTAAGAACACATTTGGTTCTAATTCATATTAGTCTTTTGTTATTGATCTAGATGAAAGGATTGTGTACACAAACTTTGTTCCCTTTTTCTAGTACTGTCAACTCACTTTTTGAAAGACGTCTTTTTCTGCAAGTCTGACTTATCAAGAAATGTCTTGCATTGATTACAAACTTAAAAAATTAACACATTTAAACTCTGGGGTTTTGGTACTACAGATTTCATTGTCAGTATCTACATTTTTGAAAACTTGGATCCAGATCTTGGAAGAATAGTCTCAGATCTTGCCCTGTTTTATTTCGAAAAACAAAACAATCCTTCTCTGACAGTCCTGTTCTTTTAGAAGTTAAGAGCAGACATTGTTTTGGTACAAATAGCTGCTGGCCCACATTTTGGAAAGACAAAGTCATCCGTAAGAAGGTTGTGAATGAGTAGAAGTGAAGGTACTCTGTGCATTCCTGAGAGCTCAGCCTCCTCCCTGAGACCTCTGAGCCTCCAGTGGTATGCAGCCTGGCACATGTCTGTGTCAGGTAAGGTAGCCACAGATCTTACTGCTTCATTTGCTGGAATTGTCCATGCAGGGGGTGCTGTATTAAAAAAATATGCATATCCTCAGAGAAGAGGGCATGAATCCTTATGAACTGCAAAGCTGAGGACTGCAATCATAGTTTTAGTACCTGTGACTTTTAAATGGATTTCTTATTTTCTTGAGTTAAAATAATGTTTTTCTGTTTCTAGGCTATTCTCTTTCTCTAGATAGTTGAAAATTTATTAAAGATTAGAAAGATTTTTGAATCTTTATTTTCCTTAGGTGCCTTTCTAAGAAAGAATTTTAGCAGAATAAATGGTTGTTATAATAGCCTTCTGTGCAGGCCTTTTCAGAAGGAAGATTTCTGCCCAGAGCTTTTTCTAAAATGATGACTTTTTGAACCATCTGGCCAAGGGTCATAAAGAAAGTAATCACTAGAGGGCTTGAGTGGGGAAGCTGTTACTCTAGAAGGAAAAACAGTGCAGGTGCAAACCATGTGTTAGGAGAACTTCCAATGCACTGTTTGGAGGACTTTCTTTGGAGAAGAAAGATTGGGATAACTAAGCTTCAGATGTTCATAAAATTATTAAATTCATTACCACTGTTAAATACAATTTAAAATAAACTTTTAAGAAGTCATAGTTTTTCAACTGCAGTCAGCACAATATGTATTAGATTGAGAACTTAGGCAAAACATCCTAGTAGCTCATCCTTATCTTTGCAAGAATGGCATCTTAACTGAGAAACATTTTATATGCCAAGACCATTTTTTCAGTTGTAAAAGGCAAAAGTGAATCATTTATTTGTGTTCTTGTCCAAAATAACAGAACACGATGGGGAGAAACAAAAGGGCAAAAAAAATCTCAGCCAGTTTTTCTCTTCTTAAATGTCACCTTATCTGGGTGTTGATCAGCTGGACTTGACTTCGCAGGACTGAGTTTATTGACATATATAGAAGTTGCTTAAACAGCAAAAATAAATTTCACCATTTTATAACTTCATATTCCAGAGACAGAAATGTGCCTCTTGCTGTGATTTGTAAAACTGCCAGTATATTTTGAATGCTAGCTCAAGTTAGGTAATAGTTATGAAATATGTGCCTATGAGCATGGAACGTTTTAAAAGATACTGTTACAGCCAATATTTAATGTCAGTAGTAGTCTTTAATAATGTTTGCAATATCAAATATAACATAGTTTTCTGAATTGTTAAAAATCATGTATGAATATCAAAGAAAAAGCTTCACTATTGAAATATTTGTAGATCTAAATCGTTCTGAAATTTTCTATAAATGAATCAATTATTTTCATGTAAACTTTCACATATTCTTCTTAGAGAAGTTTCTTTTTTGTAGTACTTCTGTAGGTAATTTAAGGTGGGAATTAGAATAAGAATTCAGAATGGTCTTTGCAATCCAGTATGTTTTATTTTTTAACCTTCCCTTGGATGTGTAACAGAAACCAAACCTTTCAAAGTTACATGTAAAATGCTGACAGTAGGATAAAAAGGCTGACTCTACTTTTTCTAGGTTTCATGCAAACACACTGAAATACAGCCCAGATGGTCTCTAAAGCAACCAATGGTGTGCACACTCTGCTATACATGCTGCTTAAGTAGTTTCAAATAATAACTGTTGCAGTTTAGATTTATTTTTACTGTAAATTTCTATAAAATCATTAAATATCCTTTTTCAATACAGCATACTATAAACATCTATTGGCACTAGGATATTATTTATACAAAGCAAACTGTCAAACACAATTTAATACATGTACTCTAATTTTACATTGTACCTGTGACCAGCTTCAACATAGACTTAAAATAATTTAAAATTAATTTAGTCCTTGCATAACTGTTTCTTAATTTCTTGAATATTGTCAAGTTCTGGCATGTGCAAAACAGATTCAAGGTGTGGCATAGGCATACTCTTCCAAGGAGCTTATGATTTTTGTGAGAAATATGATGCAATAGTAAAAAGGCAACTTGAACTACTGTATTTGGAGAAGAGGTAGTCACCATAAAATGTAGACAATGTGACTCTAGATCTACTGAAGTAGCAAAATTTCCATGACCACAGCAAGCCTAGGATTCAGGATTTTACTCAAGCTTGTACAAAAGAGAGGTCCAAGCTGTTGTTCTCTAGCCATTGTCAGACATGGCCATTCTCTGGCCATTCTAGGAAGAGCATGTTTTGAGGAGTAATTTAATAGAGAAGACTGAGGGGATATTAAATTTGATGGGGTCTTTTTCCCTGCACACAGAGTCTGCATGAAAAGCACAAAATGCTTGAGAAAGAAGCAAAAAATTGGTGACTGAAGCTGTCTTTATTATCAAAGTAAACTGTTTGACAAACTAATAGATACAATGGAGATGAAAATGTTTTAGAGGAAAGAGAGTGGAATTTATGTAGAAAATATAAATTTCATACAAGAAGGGGCCATACATAGGGACATACAAATGGAATTATACTGTTGAAGTAGTGAGCCAGAAAGACGTGGCAGGTTTTTTGCCTAGGAAGTAGTGATACCAGCAAGTCCAGTGGGGAATAGGTAGAATCATAGAATCATTTAGGTTGGAAAAGACCTTCAAGATCATCGAGTCCAACCATCATCCATGCCCACTAAACCATGTTATGGAGTACCCCGTCCACGCACTTTTTGAATACCTCCAGGGATGGTGACTCAACCACTTCCCTGGGCAGCCTGGTCCAATGCCTGACAACCCTCTCAGTAAAAAAATTTTTCCTAATATCCAACCTAAATCTCCCTTGCTGCAACTTGAGGCCATTTCCTCTCGTCCTGTCTCCAGCCACCTGACAGAAGAGACCAGCACCCACCTCACTACAACCCCCCTTCAGGAGTTGTAGAGAGCGAGGAGGTCTCCCCTCAGCCTCCTCTTCTCCAGGCTAAACAACCCCAGTTCCCTCAGCCGCTCTTCAGAAGACTTGTGCTCCAGGCCCCTCACCAACTTGGTTGCCCTTCTCTGGACACGCTCCACCACCTCAATGTCTTTCCTGTAGTGAGGGGCCCAAAACTGAACACAGTACTCGAGGTGCGGCCTCACCAGTGCTGAGTACAGGGGAACAATCACCTCCCTGCTCCTGCTGGCCACACTATTTCTGATGCAGGCCAGGATGCCGTTGGCCTTCTTGGCCACCTGGGCACACTGCTGGCTCATATTCAGCCGGCTGTCGACCAGCACCCCCAGGTCCTTTTCCGCCAGGCAGCTTTCCAGCCACTCTGCCCCAAGCCTGCAGCGCTGCATGGGGTTGCTGTGACCGAAGTGTAGGACCTGGCAGTTGGCCTTGTTGAACTTCATGTAGTTGGCCTCAGCCCATTGATCCAGCCTGTCCAGATCTCTTTGTAGAGCTTCCGTACCCTCAAGCAGATCGACCCTGCCTCCCAACTTGGTGTCATCTGCAACCTTGCTGAGGGTGCACTCGATCCCCTCGTCCAGATCATTGATAAAGATATTAAACAGAACGGGGCCCAACACCGAGCCCTGAGGAACACCACTTGTGACCCGACCCACCAAGTGCATTTCTCCCCATTCACCACAGTGTCAAAGGCCTTGCTGAAGTCAGGGTAACATCCACAGCCTTTCCCTCATCCACTAGGGGGGTCCCCTGGTCATAGAAGGAGATCAGGTTAGTCAAGCAGGACCTGCCAGGTAGTAAAGGTCTGATCGTGTTTTGGGACTCTGGACAGAATAACTCTTAGAAATATTATCCAAGTGGAAGCAATGATACTCAGCTGTAACAAGGTTGGCTTGGCCAACATGAAGGATCAAGGCTGCAAACATTTTAGGATAGCATGAATAAGTCAGAATGCTATCCATGTGACAGAGAAACCTATGAGATAATGCTCATTTAAAGCTCACTTTCAAGATTTGGCTTCTATGGGAATATCAGAAAATGGTATGAGAAACATGGCTAGGTAAAATGAGATAAGAATTTAATAGAGAAGGCTACATAATGGCTTCTCAACATAAACCTGGTGTTTAAAACTATTTAAGAATAGATTTAAGGTAGTGGATAAGAAGAAGATGTCAAAAACAGAGGGCTAAGGAATTAGCTTTGGAGAAGATGCAGGGTAAAACCGTGAGAAGAAAAGATTTCAGTTGGGCAGCAGAGTTGAAATATGAGAAGATGCTGAGTGTGAAAATTTTTAGGCATGGGGAGTTGTTTCTGGCTTCAAAATCTATCATAGCTCAAGGAGAATGAATATAAGATTTGGCCAGGAGGAGGTTATTTGAGGCATTGATTGATATAAGAGAAAAGTAATACTAAAAATTTGTGAGTTTTAGACCAACCCAATTATAGCTATTTAGAGGACAAAACTTATAACCAATGTAACATTTTTTAACTTTTGTACTTTACAACTGAGATATAATTTATTTTATAGAGGGTAACAATCATGACCAAGTAGCTCTTCTTATGAAGAATGTGTAAACCTAACCTTTCTAAAAAGCTACAATGACAAAAGTTATGTTATTTGAAAAAGTATATTCCTCTAAAGGAAAATTTATTTAGAGGAAAAGTTACTTTCAATGACTTGTTTGATTTATAAAAGAGTGGAGGCAATAGTTTCATATTTCTTCAAAGAAGTGACAATTTAATATTTAGGTTTTATTACGTTTGAGAAAGTAAAACTTTAAAAAGATATCAAGTTGAGAGGTACCTGGTTCTCTGTATTCTTTTAGAGGTACTCTTTTTTTAAGAAAAGCAGTGATTTAAGTCCAGGGCCCTTAATCAATTTGAGCTGCTCTTCGTCATCATTGAAAATTATCTGAAGTAGTACATCAGTAATGGACTTGCAGACATGTCAGTCACAGAAGGGAAATGAACAGGTAGGACTTCCCATTGCAATTGTATATTGATGATTTTTTTTTTTAGGAAATGTGCTGTTGTAAGGTTGATGAACACCCTTTATTTAAAAAGAAAACTAAGGTCAAGAAAGAGAGAGACTTGGTGCCTTTCCTCTTTTTTTAATTAAAGATTCTTTCTTCTGCATTTAACACAGCAGCAAACATCTAGAAGGAAGTTAGCTGGATTGGATTCAATGGTTAAAAATAGAGATAGCTTTGCTAATCAACAACTGAAGGAGAGCATCAAGAAAAGAGAATAGATTTATTTGCTATATTAGAAGGCTATCATTAGAGTATGTGAAAGGAAAACACTAGCTAAGTATCAAGTAAATCTGCTAGTTTCAGAATTGCTCTCCTACATATAAATATGCCTCTGTAGAAACCCATATAACATGCTGAGCCATGACATATTTTCAGGAATTTGATGATACACAAAGTATCTGTTTTACTCATAGACTGGCAAAGAGGAAAGATGCACATTGTCCATGTCCAATGTGGCACTGCATTGGCAATACAGAAATGCTTGCGTCCAATTTATGCAATGTATACATCCACAACAACATGAAGTTTCTGGCTGTCATCTCTGGTGGTATTTAACAGTCAGTGTAGCTGGCAGTTTCTTTGAGATTTATTCTGCAAGATGCTTTTCTTATGCCTGGTACATTGTCTAATAAGGGAAAATTCAAACAGATAAAAATGAAATAAAGCGTCCAGATAGAACTAATAAATTAGCCCTAAATTGGGGAGAAATTTAAGACTCGGTGAACATGAGAACACATTGTTTCTCCCTTCCCGACATCTGGGTATTCAGAGGAAGTCAGTCTTACATAAGTTTTAAGTGGTAGGCATAGCTGATGTACTGTATATATATTCCCTTTGATCACTTTACTTTCTCCCCCCTCTGGGGAGGAAGAGTTGAGAGGTCAGAGGTGTAGGTTTTTTGAACCAAGATAGTTACATTAGTTATGGACTGGGGAGGTGATGTCTTGACATTGTTCATCTCTCACGCAATCCAAATACGATGAGGTCTGAGGCCAAACATGAAAATATTTTTAAAACTACATTTCTATAAAAGCAAAATTTTTAATCCTATCTACAGTTAGTTCAACTGCTACAAGAGAGTCTGGAGTTAAAAAAAATCATGTTACAGAAGCTAATAGTTTTTAGGCTGGTACCACAGGATTTATCAAGTACATCTTGAATCACCCAAAATCTAGGTTTCTAATGTAAAGTAGGCAGGCAGCCACAGTCGAAGATAGATAGACAGCTGTGAGGAGCAGTTCTCTCTGTCTTAAAATAGATGTCTGAATCATTGAAATAGACTACCCCAGCAAGTACCTATCAGAGCTGTCTGTAGCAGGAGCCTAGCTGACCAGTTTAAATCAACAACCAAACCTTCCGACAGCTCAAGGCTAGTGAGAAAATTCCTTTCTTAGTGTGCTTTGTTCAGCTCTCAGTGAATAATTCATGGCAAGTAATGTACTCTCAATTTAACCTTCATTTGTGCTCATAGAATGCTCTGCAGTAAGTTGCCACATTTTTAAACACATAGCTTTTTCCTTTCAATTATGGTTTTGAGTTTGACAGTTTTGTGTTAAAAATCAAGCAAATTTCTTACTTCTGAGTGTTGATATAAAATGCTTGGTTTTTTTCTTTCTTCTCCCTGTACCAGCTATATTAAGTCTGTGGAGTTTTCCATACCTTGAAAACAAATAGGAGATAAATGAGATTAGAGAATTTCATACAAATTCAAGAGGATTTTGTGAAACACAAATGCCCTAGAGGTGTAGTTCCTCTTCAAGAGAGGTTTGGTAGCATGATGAATAATTTAGATTTAATATTACTTCCTCACATTTTTCTGAAGGACTTAGAAGTATGGATGATGTCATTCTACCAAACAAGAGTCTTACCCATGTCTGACTCATTCAGGTCATGGTTCAGTACCTGTGGATGCCAAGTTTCCAGTGAAGAACATGGAGAAGTCCGCTTTCCTGGTTTGTAGAGAACTGTGCTGTTACACTGGTGTAAACACCACACCTCAGATTTGTTTTCAGGAAAACTTTCTGATAGTAGAAGTTGATTGCTTCATTGCTTCCAAAAAGACAAAAACGTTACTGAAACATACTGATTTTAGAATATGTGTGGTTGGAGAATACAGCTTTGCTATTAATGGTAGATCTTTGTTCTACGCAAGATAAATTTGAAAAAAAAAAGTGCTCTAATATCTATATAAGATTAGCTAACATACTTAAAATGTAAGTGTATATGTAAATTTGCAGGTTGAATATATATAAGTTTTGTGTTCTTGAAATGGTGGTATATTTTGTATTCTTGAAATACATACAAAGTCTTCCTGAAATGGTAGTACTCTTAAGTGTCTTCCAGACGTCACTCCTTAATCCCCCACTTTTGTGTTTGAGTAATATTCAGCAGAACTATCCCATTCTTCTGAACAAGATGATGACAAAAGAGGATATATCCTACAAAATACCATTGTGCTTAAAGTAATAAGCCTGACACTTAACAGTAACTTTGTCCAGGACCAGCCCTAATTATGAAGTCTTTGTAAAAGGAATACAGTTCTCTCTTGCTTTTCCTAGCAGCCACTGCTTCAATAACAAAAGAGAAAAAATGTTAGTCTTTACCTTTTTTTTAGCCAAAAAGACAGACATATTGCCCTTGGAAAACATAGCTACTGTTTAACTCTGTACTGACTTAAGTATGAACCACCAATGTTTTAATTTTTAAACAACTATTTAGCTAAGAAATTGTAGTCCAAGTTTGTGTGGAGCAAATAGTTGAAAAACAGAAGGCCTGATGGAAATATCTATAGATTTTCCCTTTAACAGTGTAATTAGTGCTGTAATTATTGCAGTATGTCCATTTAGAGCTGACAAAAATACAATATTTTTATAATAAAACCCATATTTTTATAGTTTTTTATATATATATGTTGACATGGTTGAGTATCTGGGGGGATTTTTTATGTCTTATTTAAAAATAAAACAAAAACAGCCTGACATACTAGGCAGCCTTAGCTCAGCTCAAGTCCAAAGTCTTCCACTGTGCTAGTATTTAGTTTTAGGCTATTCACTGTTATCCAGTATTAGTCCAACATTAGCAGGTACCTTTTATTCCAACCTTAATCCTAGATGTAACCACAGACCACAGCCATAGCTGATAGCACGAGCTCACACTGTTTGCCTAGAATATAATGTTTGTCAGGAAAAAAAATTCTCCTACTCCAAAAAATTACCTTTTTTTTCTTTTTTAATCTCTAGCAATGAAATTCTACACAGGAGCTAGACCTATTCTGATAAAGCTTTATTTCCGCAACTGAGTCTATGTGGACCAGGAATGGTCAGTTAGTACTGAATTTGCTAATCTCTAATTGCATAAATGACCAAATCAAATTAAAATTGGGCCAGAATAAAGCCAGAGGGACACTTTTTAAGCCCAGCATATATCAAGAACCTGGCTTTGCTATGTGAGGGAAAGAGGTGCTGTAAAGGCCTCTCTCTGAGACATGCCTCATTTGCTGCTCACAGTGCAGCTCAGGCAGCAGCACCTGGCAGTTTCAAAGGGTACCAAAACTGAGTATCTTCAGACAAGGCATCATGACAGAATAGGGTATTGTCACATAAGGCCCTCTTTGCCATGCTGCCTCTGAGGAGTTTTGCACACTTGAGTCTGGGTAGAGCCTTTGAGAGCACATAGTAACTTTATTTACACTGTAATCACTGAGCAAATAAACCATATTTATTCATAAGGCAGGTAGCTTGATCCAGGCAGCTAAATGTAAATGAATATAGAAAGGAAACACTAATGACGATAATGTATTTCTTCTGTGCCCTTTGATTAGTCTTTCTTCATTCTTAAGAATACTAGGCTGTAATTATTATTACATTTTCTGTTATTTTACCTATGCATTTATGTATACCTTTTTCCTCTTTGATAAAGTTGCTCCAGTCAAAAGGGAATATGCTGTTACCTAGAAATGAATGACAGAGTTTAGCTCCCTGGCATTCCATCAACACCCTATAAAAAGAGTATTTTTTAAATCATTTGCTATGGTGAGCACTCACAAAAACTTTTGGTGGGTCAAAAATGTCCTTCTCTAATTCTCTGGCTTAATGCATGCTATTGAAAGATGTCTCTTCTGAGCCTGCACCTGCATTACTAGTTCTCAAACCCACCCATACAGGTAGTATAAGAACATCTTGTTAATCTTTTCTGTCCTTCAGTCTTGTTCTGCAGGACAGGACATAAGAGGATAAACTAGTGCTGTGGACAAACTTAGATGAACTGTGCAACTCACAGTTCAGCAAAACTAACTGGTATGGTGCTTAGCTTGTGAGAAAATGTTCCCCGTTGTGGAGTATGTGCTCCTAGAGACTAGAAGGGTTGGGTTTGGATCTCAGTGCATATTGTTTGTACATTGAAAACTATATTTGATATAAACGTGCAAACTGGCAAGCATATATGAAGAAAAGAAAGATAGAAAGTGTGCACAAGACCAGATGCAATAGTAGCTAAGCAATGCTGGGGATAGTCCTGAGTCAATGAGCACAGCGCCAGGTTTTTAGAGATACTTTAATAGTCCTATCTGAAATAAAGTTATGATGAAACTAAGATTGCACATCAAGAAGCAGCAGCTTGTTGTATACCTTTCATTTGCTAATGTGCTTTCCAAACAATATACTTAAGAGCCCAGTCATTTTTTACATGATGTTAGGCTTCCAGGATTCTGTTTCTCTTGATACATTGCCAGTGTCCCTATGTGTGCCAAAGCAATGCGTATTTGCTAGAAATTCCTAAATTTTTCACCCCAGTAAACAAGAAAAGTCATATCAGCTGTTGCAGGTTAAACTTACAATGTTACTGTCTTATCAGACTACAGGGGCTTTTCACTTTGTCTTAAAAAGGAAGATTGTGAATCTATTTCTTCAGCTTTTATACAACAACAACAATAATAGCCTGGCACCTGTTTCATGTTTTCAGTCCTTCGATGTCCAAGTGCTTTCCAAGCAGCATGATGTGCGTTATCACTGTTTTACACACACGAAGCCAAAACTCAGAATGTTTAAGCAAATTTTCCATACTCTCAAGACAAAGATGTTCCCAAGCATGGAACAGAACAGTCAGTCCTGCGCCTCGTTCCCTAAACCATGCTTTTTCCAATTCATTTTAATTTTCAACTTTGTGCAGTGTAACACTGGTTTAATTCAGTTAGTTACTAATTTGAAGATGAGTAACTAAGATGCAAGCATCCTCAAAGTGGGTTGAATCCTGCACACATTTTATTACTCATATTTTAATTACTTCTGTATCTTTTCTTCTTTAGACAGCTTAACTATACAGCCAAAACCTCAGTTGACGGATACATGCAGATAAAAAATATTGTTGCTTTTCTTGCTGCTTTTATTATTAGTGTATTTAGCAGTACTGAATGGCTCCATCTTTTAGTATTTTCATTAATTTAAAATCTTTTCTTCCTTAGTTTCATTATGCAGTTAACACTTGCCTTAACTGTGATGGCATACCAACAAGAGCTCAGTTTGAGAGCTTTTATTCCTGCCACCCTAAAAAAGGATTCCAAAAAGGAAAAGAAATACGATTTTTTTGAAGTTACGTAATTACATGTACAAATCAGATGCTACAAATGGCTGTTGCATGTCTCAGGTAAATGCTTGTATTTATGTACTATGTATATTATAAGTGCATCCTTAAAGCCATGCACATCTTTTTATAAGCATGCAGTGTACAATAATGAATATGCTTATATTTATCTTCTTTATAGTATTTTAAATATATATCTGTACATCATTTGCCTCTTGGCATTTTGGATTTAATCACATACAATGTAGTAGCTCTTACTCATAAAATATTGTTCTGGGATAAAAGAATGGTTCCAATTAACATAGATACATTTCCATCTTCTGATACGTAGGTCTTAGCTCTTATAATGAAGTTGGATCTGATACTGTGATTTCATATGTCTTTGAGAAGTTTCTCTTGTTGATGGCTTCTTACTGGCTATTTTAACATTTAATTATTTGATATCACAATTTTCCATTGCTGTCAGAGTGCAATGGCCATTTCTGTCTTTATTCTCTTAATTTATCTTAATTTCTCTCTCTCTTAATTCCTCAAATGATGAGAAATTGAGAGTTGATATTATTTGACCCCATACCAAGACCTGGAGCCTAAAATAAATGCTGTGTCATCTTCTGTGAGCATAGTGGACTGGTATGCTCTTATCTTTATTTAAGTCTTAGATAAAACTGCCATTGATTTTAATGGCAGCACAATAGGTTTTATGTACGAATTAGAAGCTATTACTAACTGCCAAAGTTGGTCTAATAGTTTCCTTAGAAACTTCTCTAGAAAAGGTTTGTCTTTCCCATACTGACTATCGAATCCCTGGGTTCCCTGCAAAAACCTTTTCCCACTAATCGAGCTGAGAATTCACAGACAATTGGGTTTTGCCCTGCACATGGCCTGCAAGATACCAATCCAGATGAAAAATTAAGAGGGTTTTTTGATTGCTTATTGTTGCTCTTTTTTATGCCTCATTTTCTCAAACTCTTTTTTAGCTTCACCAAAGTCAATTTTTTAATTTCACATAAAACTAACATTTGCTGGAGGACTGTGAGCTCTCCCACCTACTGATAGATTCCTTTTTGCAGGAAGCCTGTGCTTCTAAGGTTGCTACCTGAGGACAGGCTCTGATTTGACTGCTTGGAATATGGCTGTAATACTGTAATCTTCTTGTTGCTAATTAATATATATTTCATAATAGCACCTGGTCTGAAGTTGGCAGGCACTTGGAGGGCCGGGGTTTATTTCTAAGGAGCTGATGAAGGAGACCAAAAAAGAAAGCGTGTTAGCAATAGGTGTTAGTATTTACCTCCGTTGGTGGTCTGCACCTCCATCAGACTTTTTTTTTTCTGAATCTGCTTTGAAAAACACTACCTTAATTATATAAGTACCTGTAACTACAGTGTATTTATATTGTATAGTAATATTTGGTATATAAATATACTACAGTATACTTCCAGTTGTATTTCTATTAACTACAAGTAAGAGGCAGCATCTTGACTGATATGCTTTTCAGAACAAACCATCCTGAAATACCTGCTGTGTGGCACAACAGAAGTAGTCCTTCAATATTACATTCAGTATGGCATTGTGAAACCACTTAGTCAAAAGTTTTATTTTCTTTCATTTTGTGTTCCTTCATTGGTATGGGAATAATGTTGATATTTATTAATAATAAATAATCAGGCAAACTTTAAAAAAAGCTTTTAAATGGCCAGCTATTCTGTAATAGTCCAGGACCTCTATTTCGTATGATTTTTGTTTTTCTTCCTGATCTATTCCATCTGTTTAAGGAATAAAGTTTCACAATATGGTGCCTGATTTATGTCCATTTCTATAGATGTTTGACCTGCACAGTGACAGACCCAACTGTCATGAAAGGTCCCATGACTGTATGAGCTTTTGAGCTAAATTTACCAGAGATGCTTTTTCCACTCTTTGAGGTTAACTTTTATGATTCCACAGGACTCTTACAAAAGGTCCTGCGTTAACCACTAGGTGATATTTGAAAGATAGGTGCCAGAAAACATAAAGAACAGAATGCTTAGCAAGAAACCTTATTAACATTCCTTTTGCTGTTGTGGAGCACTTTATATGCAGATGACTGGCACAAGGCTCCAGGGCAGTTAGGATCTTTCCTGTTGATACACAATGTAGTTGGTAATGCATTTTATTGTACTGTTACAAAATAAAGTGCAAAGGTTCTAGAGAGCTTTACACACTTTACGCACATTCCTATTTGATGAATTTTTGATACTTTAATGCATAGCCTTTTTATCATGTTTTACTTCTATTTGCCAAGTCTATTTAAATTTTATAAATACAATTTTTAGTGCTTGCTTTCATTATTAACCTAGCTGCACTACCATCAAAAGTAATATACTGCAACACTTGTAAAGACTGTACAAAGGAATGGCTATTATGCATGTAACCACTTGTTGAGCAATAACTTTGCTCTTTCAGTTTAAAAACAATTCTAGCACAGTTCAGAGCAAATTCAAAATGTGTAATTTAAATGGTATATTCACTATCCAGTTCTCAGCATTTTTTCGTCTTCTAACACTGAAATTGCGAAATATGTTTACACTAGTATTTCCTAAAAGGAGTTAACTCTCAAAGCTTTTACGATAAGTTTTTGGCTGGAAATTAAAAATGCAAGTTTATTTGTAATGCATAAACTATTAATGTATTTATTGTAACAGAAAAAGATCTCTTTCTGCAATACAGTAGAGAGGATGTCATGTTAGAGTTCTTTGAGGTATTTTGTCCTTCAGTGATTTGTAACAATAGCTGTCTGTATGTGTGTTTGACTTTAACAGTAAACAAGGAATTTTATTTTTACTTAACTTCCCCACAGTGTTTTGAATGTCTTTCAGACAGGGAATACTTTCTGTTTTCTGAAGTTAGACAATAGTACTTATTCACAGTATCTAGGGTTAGGAGAAAAAGAAAGGGAAGAATTACGTTTCTAGATAAGGCTTTTAGTTAACTTGGAATGAAAAATCTTTGTTCCTTTCTTTACTCCACAGAGAGTAATTTATCTAGCACGTCTCTAAGTGGAAATTCCCTGCAAACTCACTAATGTTACTGTAGCTTACATTCCTCTTTCCCTTTCATTTATTATCCATCAGTATTTTTCCTTTTTTTTTTTTTTTTTTGAATGTGATTGACCTTTAAACCTGTTGTTATCAAACTGCAAGAAAGAGGTAGAGACTCTTTTCAGCTGCCTTCATTCCCATGTGACCTGCAGGGAGAATAGATTCAAAATAGACTAGTTCCTCCCAGGGCAATATAAGACAGAAGAGAAAAGCACTGTCATTTCCGAACGGCACAGTGCTAGAGTAAATTCAGCGTGAAAAAGGAAGGAGTTGCAGCGTGTTAGAATTCTTCCTCCAGAGCGTGGATTATTACAGGAGACGGATTTCAAAGGTTTTAAAAAGCAGAGGATTTTAAAAAATACTTCTAAATGGAGTACTTTGAGAATGAGCTTTGTAAGGACAACTGATGTTTGACTGCTAGAAATACTGAAGGAATTTTTCAAAATGAGCATTGTTATGAAGCCAAGATCCCGATCTACCAGCTCCTTAAGGACTGCCGACACAATGTGGTAATGTGTTTGGTTTGTTTCTTTCAAGCTCCCCTTCCTATTATGACACACAGACATGTCCCAAGAAAGTCACAGGGTTTAATTTTGACTTGATAGATTTTGCATGGTTATTGAAGATGTTCAGCGTCTGATTTTCACGATTAGTAATAAGAAACAAAATGTATTTAGCTTTTTCTTGTACAATACTGTGTGTAGCATTTTTTTAATGAGAACCCATTGCATACATTTTTTTAACCCATTACATATGTTTTTCCCATTCAGTAATTCAGTCCTTGCACCTACAGGTACCTTCTAAAAATCTTCAGTAGATTTATTTCAGGAACAAAGTTATGATACAAAGCTTGCAGTTCTGGGAGCTGGAGGGTAAAATGAAGCTACAGTTTGTGTGAGCTATTTTGGGATACTTACATGTCGTTTTGCTGCATAAATAGACTGACTGGTAGAGATAAGTGTCCTGGGAGGAGACAGACTTTATAGTAGCATGTGTGAGACTATGCTGTGTTATGCTTCATGCATTTCCCCTCCTCTCAGAGGCTCAGAGGAGCAGAAGCAGCCTGTAATAGTGATCTCTGTGTATGTTTTTCTTGCAGATTTTTTTCAGTTAGAAATCAGCAAAGTTCTGTCTTTTAATTAATTATTTTTTCTTGTGAGAACTTTATGGTTTATATAGCTTAATAGGCACTGACAGGACAGGTTTCTATTAGGTATGTGAAATAATTTCCCTCTTTTAATGTCTCCCACATTTTTTTACCTCTCTCTCTGTTTTTAAGAAAACCACCATCATTTTAATAAACACGTAATAGACTAATTGTTCAGGGCTATATTTAACTCATATAAAATGATGTATTTTAAAATATAGCCTCTGTTTAGAAATAAATGGCTGATGTGTTACTGTGGGATAGACTAGTAACTAAATAAATTTCTTTGTGAGGAAATGTATCAAGTTAATTGAACATTAGCCTATTAAAAACTCTGTTTCAAATAGTCTATGTTCTGAGTTAAAGCCATGTCAGCACTACCATTAAAGAAGTTAGTAATTTTTTCCAGTTGTCCTTTACTAAAACCATTCTGTAGCAAAAAAAAATGAAATAACTACACTGCTCAAGCTAAAGAGTAGTCCCAGTCATTCTCAGAAACTGCTAAGGAAGAGTTTTGCTGAAATAACTGCAGTAAGTAGTGGCTCCGTATATTTCTTAAAGTATAGTAAAGTAATACTGTGTCAGTGAACTATGAATTGCTAAAGTGTTACACTCTGCAGGGTGTCTCCAAGGTAGTGAGCTAAAACATACATACCTTAATTATTACGTGCAACTGTGCAAATAAATCAGTATCTTTCTGATTAAATCTGCCTTTCAGTTATTTCTTTTTTGAATGCTTGCATTGATTCTTGCAGGAAAAAAGAAACCATTTCAAAGAAAAAAATCTGCATAGCTAATACCTGCAGGCTGATTTGACCACCAAATATTCCATCTAAAATACCTGCCTGCCTGCCTTTTGTTGCTGATGCCTTTAGTTAGAACGTTGATCTGGTAGGTGGGAATACCTGTTCTGCTAATGGTGAATTGGGAGTCTTCTGCTACCCTGCCATTTGGAAATACTACCTGAGCTTGGAGGTGGCTCTCGGGGACATCTTCGGAGGCTGACTAGACAAGGTGTGTGATGTTCTCTGGTGGCGTGGAGCGAAGCCAGGCAAGCCCTGCCCCAGCCAGAGAGCAGAGGGGAACTGGAGTGCCGAGGGAGGAGAGAAGGGGAGGGAGCTGCCAGCCGCCCCGCACCGAGCTCAGCTCCCGGACGCCTCCCGGGACGCGAGGCAGCAGCTCAGGCTGGCCCACCCTACCCACGCTGCCCAGCCGAGCAGAGCAGCCTTCGTGCTGGGCCTGAGCAGGATTGGTTTGCAAGTCACCTGCAGGACTTCAGCTGGTGTTCTTATCACCAGACTCGGGAGTCTGTGGGTTTGTCCCTGTGGGTCAGTGCCGCTCCCTCCTGTTCTGTGGGCAGAATAGCAACACGACAGTCTCGCCACAGTATCAAACAGCGCCGAAATGCATAGGGACAAGTAATGTGATGAAGTCAGGAGCACTGATGGGTGTTCAGGCCAGGAGACTGGGAGAGCTGCGGCATGTAATTCTCCTTTCTTCATCTGTTGACATAGCGATCCTGCTGTGTGTTGGAGGAGCAAGGGTGACTGGGAGGAAGAAGATGGGAGAATGTGAGAAGAAAAGCCAAGGCAGGGTTTGTGGGTCCCGCGAGCACAGGGACTTGAGTGACAGGGTTATACTGAAGTATGGATATCCCTCTTTCAAGGGTTTGAGAGAAATGGTCCCAGGATATCCTTGCACTGCAGTTTCCCATGTGAACAAAGTTCCCATGAAGAACAGAAACCAGGCTCCCAACACACGGAGACCAGTGAGAGGATGGAATAGACTCAGAGACAAGGCAGCAAATCCTCTGCTCTTGGTTCCCTGAAATCACACTCTCCCTCTGTCCAAAAGATGCAATAACTTCAGGGTTATTCTTTCCACTATCAATATTATGAAGCATCCGTAAGGTATCACCCGCTGATAGCGTGCAGAGGTGCACCCAGCTGGTTTTGAGGAGGTGCAGGTGAGCCCAGGCTGTGCTGATGCTTCGCCTTGCAAAGTCGATTCAGTCAGGACTGGCTACTGCTTAGCATGACAGTATGATCTGTAGGCAAACCTTCTCTTTCTGATGCACCTTGGAAGATTTCTCCTGACGTTATAGTGACTGAAGTAGAAGCAGATGGTTGGTATTTATGCAAAATAAGAAGGTGACTTATTTAAGGATTATTACCTGTTACGTTAATGCTGCTCAATTCTGCCACTCATTCCTACTCATTCCTAACTTCAGCATGTGATTGTGTAGTGTGGTTGTGAATCAGAAAATTTCTGGGGAATAGTCTAGAATGGATAAATGATGGTACAGACTTTTCAATGAAGGTGATTCATTTGTCTTGTTACTCCTGAGAAGAAATAACAAGGTACTAAGGAAACTCACTGTAAGGTAGAGCCTTGGCTGAGACAGGAGTACATGCAATTAAATGAGAATATGACTCCACTTCCTTAACTATTTGCCACTGAACAGTAGAGCAGCAGTGTTCCACAGGAAATGGTTTTTTGTTGGTTTTTTTTTTTCTTTTGTAATGAAGGAAAAATTGAACTTCTAAAATAATACTATTTTGGAGGAAATAAGTTAAAATTTGGGAAGTTTAGGTGAGGAACTGATGGCAAGTCAAGCAAGCAGCCAGTGCTGTTGGACAACAGCTTACCAGCTGGAAAAGGTGCAGCTGATCAGATTTTAGAACTTCTTTATTTTCTCATGGTACAGATAATTAGCCCAAAGAACTAATAAGCCTCAGGACTATTGTCAGCTTTTTGCCACAATTCTTTCTGCGTGCTGTGTCTAGAGTTGATAGTTATCTGTTTACTTTGTGGGTTGGCCTTCCTCTGTCTTTATTTATTTTTTTAACATATGCCAATTCAGGCTTTCCTGTTGTTTTTTTTTAACTTAGGGTTGGCTGATCTGCAAAGGGCATATCCCAGCCTCTCTGGTGCCCCTGAGAGCAGAGGCCTTCGATGATTCAGTCTGTGGTATTCTGTAGAACAATGCATCTGTTCTTATTTAATTCCAGAAGTGGGTGATACGCTTGTCTACGATAGCACGGAGTTCGGTAGATTGGAAGTTGTTGAAGGATATTGTCAAGTATGACTTTCTCAGACTATAACATATTTATAGATAAGTGGAACAGAACTGCTTTATTGGATGAACTTGTCATGACTCTACCCTTAATATGTAGATCACGATAGGGATGCTAAATAAAAGTTTTGTTGAATGGAGACAAGAAAATGTTTGTGGCCTGACATCAGTGGATAGTGTTGTTTCTGGGGCAGAAGAGGTAGGACAGAAGAATGAGATGAGATCCAGCTGTGCTGACCTGAGGTAGCTGCACTGGCTTCCTGACTTAAAGGTACCACAAAGTAGAACTCTACCATGAGTGTGACTCAATCTTTTGGTGCCCACGTCTGGCAGGAAGAAGCTGTGGCTAGATCACATTGCCTAGACACTGGACATCCCAAAACAGATCAGTTCCTTGGTTAATTGCTTAGCGCTAGGAAGCCTATTGCCAGTATAAAGATGATGAATATATATAATAAATTCTATTGAATGAGTTGTATACCTCTAGGTTATTGGCATCAGATCTATATTTGAAGTAACTGCTGACTTTCAGATTGGGAATCCCAGTGCTGGGGAGATCAAGAGCAAAACTAGCGTATTCCGTGAAGAAGTATTTGTCTACAGGGCAGAGAACACTATGTAAATGTAACTGTGAATAGTATCAACAGCATTTATACCACTTGGCTGTTGAAGAGTTAAGGTTTTTTATTCTTGTACTGGATGAATCTTTTTTCCACTCCAGTATTACGATTGTTTGTGGGAGGCAAGTGGCTGTTGTCATTGTTGGCAGTATTACCTGTCCCCTGTTGCCATAGCTTATGAAAACTATTCTTGAACAAAAGAGGGTTGGGACCTTACATAATTTTGAATTACACTTTTAGCAGTTGAAGGTGTTGAATATAGTCCACTGGGAAAGTTCAGTGCAAGCTGCACAGTGTCCAAACTCATGGGGACACTAAAGTACCAAATATCATATGCAGAATTGGGGGATTTCTGAATGCTGAACAAAGCCTGCAAGCTAGAGATGACCTTTCCTGCATGAAGTCTGACTTTGATGGAAGTCGTAGGTGACTTCATTTAGCAAAATAGGCTTTCATAAGCAGTATGGGCCTCAAATCGTGATGACCATAGAAATTTGAGGTGGTATATGTGCTTTTATTTATTCTGCCAGTGTCAGTGCTAATGAGGAAACCTGCATAGTCAGCATTACACTATTTTGCAGAGTGTAATACATTAAACAGTGTTATTTTTACAAAATGAAACAGGAACAAATGCTATTTGCCCTAGTGAATTAAGGGTGGAGTTTGAGGTCATCAAGTATTCTATTTTCTAACAATATAAGACATGTCCTACTGGGCCTAAACAGTGGTCTACCTAACCTAGTATTCTGTCTTCACCTGCAGCAACAGGAGAACATGAAAACCTGTCCAATTTCTGCAATCCATTCCCATCACATATTGCCAAGCATTTACAGTGTTGTATTAGGGATGTTACAGGGTTCACCCTTGGCAGTTCCCTTTAGAATCCATTTAAGGACCTGTTGCCCATGGATTTGTCTAACTTCTTTTTTGAATTTGCTGACACTGTCTTCTCCCACAGCCTTCTGACAACCTTTCTGACTATGTAGGAAAGCACTTTCTTTACTGTGCTTTAGAAGTGGTGTCCTGCTGGTTTCAACAAACAACCCTCAGTTTTGTCATTGTGGCATTTGGTGAAAGATTCTGCATTCACTTTATCCACCAACCTCATGATTTTGTGAAGCTCAGTCATAACCTCCTCAGCCTTTTCCTGTAGAAACTGAAGAGTTGTAGCTTAGACTTAGAAAGCCTTAGACTTTCCTAAAAAGGCTGCTGCCCCATCCCTTGATCATTTTAGCTGCCGTTCGTTGTATTTCCTCAAGCACCACTGTGTCCTTGAAATATAGAGACCAGATGGCATGCATTACTCAAGACATGATCACACCAAGGTTTTTATACAGTAGTAAAATTATGCCTGCTTTTTTTCTCAGTACCTTTGTTGATGATGCCCAGTATGCTGTTAGCTTTTTTGACTGCCATTTCAAGTTAAGTAAGTGATTTTAGAGAATTTTTACTGTTTTTTCTTGCCAATACAATCTTTTGGCATGGTTTCATCTCTGCATTTTTTTTTTTACAGCAGAAATATTAGACTTGCCAACATAAAATCCAATTACTTTAACATGAATGTGATAAGAACTGCTGTCTTGAAATAATAAATGTTTTTTTAAACAAACAAAAATATTGCAAACCATGCCAAACAGAACAAATGGTGAAGTTTGACTCCAGCAAAGAAAGGGCACTTCCTTAGACACATTCTCTTTCAAGCTGCATCCAGAAAAACATACGTAATATTCTTTCCCCACCACACTCAAGCACATGATGTAGTTCTCTGCCACTCACTTGAGTGTGCAAACAATCCACTCTCAATTTTCCTGAAGATATAATCTTGCGTTTACAGCACAGTTTGTTCTCACACCTTCTCCCTGTGCACATCTGTAGATTATCAGGTCATGAACAAAGTTCCATTCAAATGTAACTAACTGGACTGTGAGGTCAGTGGAGACAAGGCACTTCAGTGTCTATCCCTAGCATAATGTGATGGAGAGGGCAGCAAGTTTCGTGGGGAGCTCACTTGACAGCTCAGCCTGAATGACCAAATGCCCATTTACAGCTGGTTCAACTGAGGATAGGAGGTAGCCCAAATCTGGATCAGTGTGCAGATGCCTTGATAGAAGTTCTCTCCCTTTTATTCCTTTCCATTACACCATGGCTGAACTAGTTGGTTGCATTTTTTTCCAAGATGAGGGCGCTTTTCTTCCAACACAATTTCCTGAGAACCACAATTACACTGGAAGGCATAACAGACAGGATTCAGCTCACCTAAAGATAGATGTCTGCCATACCTGAACTACTAACCTCGCATTCTCAGTAGAGGGAAATACTTGCTTTCAGGGTGTGACTTACATCACGTATTTTAGTTGTCTGCCTCAGGCGGAGATGTGCTCATGATGTCACTGATTTTATCAACAAAAGCTCCACTGAATATAAATAATACATACAAATGGAATCTAACTTGTATATGGGCACCTGCAGTGTGCATTTAAACAGATTAATTCTTTCTAGTGCAACTAACTTAGCTTATGCTGAATATATACTTTAATATTTAGTAGTTGTAGCATTATTTTGTAATATAAGGAGAGTATTCATATAAAACAAGGGAAGTCCAGTATGGAATGGAATGTTTTAGAACACAGCAGCAAGAATAAACCAACTACTTAGGTTGAAAGTAATGTTGAAAAAGCTTGTGCTCAAAGTGTGGTCAGTTCACATCCGTGAAGTCACTAAGGAGTAGTGTCATCATTCTAATGACAGCACAAATTAGTGAACCTCATTGCTGTGATTCCCATCAGATTTCAGCTACAGTGAGTTTTAATTCAGACTAATATGCACTAGAGCATGTCTCTTAAAGTCACATTACAAAACACATAAGTAGATTTCTGCGCTTCTTTATTTGTTGACATGTGAAGGTGTGTGCATGTATGACTTAAATAGTGCATGACTTGGCTATTATATGATATGATCTTTTAAATATTTTTCTTTCATCAAAAGTTATAAAACATTTTCAAACCTGTTATTTATAAAAACACAGAACAGTGCACAGCTTTATAAGCTAAATGGCAGAAACTGATTTTGCTCATCTGACCTCAGTTTTGAGGATTCAAGAAGCACAGAGAGGAATATGTGACAAATTTATTTCTTCTCCATTTCATTTGCTAGTTTTATAACAGCACCTGATGGTGCTATTTAACAGTAATACACTCAAAACCTCAAGCACAAAGTCAAAAATACTTTTCTCTATAGAAATTTAAGACTTTTCCCCTTCTGTGAAAGTGCTAGGCATTAAAAAAAGGAAGAAGATTGCTTCAGAAGTATGAATAACTGCCTTTTTTAATCAGAGATCTCAAAATAAATTCAGCACACATCAGCTGAAAAATTTCAATAGTTTCATTACGCTTTATTTCAATTTAATAATTTAGAATTATTATTCAGATCAACTATTTGAATAAAAAATCATGTCAGACTAGAAAAATTGGGTTTATTTTGATGAAAAATTTTTTTATAATTCTGAAATTTGTACTTAAATTTCTTTTTGTGTGTATGTGTGAAAAGTTTCAGTTTTGGTGAAATTATAGTTAATTATCAACATTTTGAAGAAATTCCCACGTGTCATTATATAACACCCTACGAACAAATAGCTCTATAACATGTACCCATAACATGTTCCAAAGAAAGAAGGACATAGATGCTACATACATATAGTGCAAGACAACACGTGGCAAAGACTTGCATGTTGGTGCCAGCTGTGCTGTCCTGGGAGCTGGTGGGATGATGCTGTACCAAGGCCAGTTAGCCCTCCACCATGGTGGCATGACTACACTGCTTTCTGAACCCCAATGACTAATTCCACATGGTGTCATACTACATCTCATAGCTGCTGCCAGCATCCACCCACACGAACATCAGGGCAGACTCCAGCAAGGACTTCTAGGAAATTCTTTCAAAGAGGTATAGAGAAAAAACAGCCAATTGCTACAAAAGCGTCTTGGTTGCTGCTGCCCTGAAGCATCCCCTACACAAGATCAGTTACATAAGATCATCTTCCTTCTTAGAGCTTTATGTTCATAATCAACTTTATTGTCTCAGAAATTTCCAGATTTAGTGATTTGAAGCTTGTGAGCAGTGCTGTCATTTGACATGTGATGTTTCCTTGACTTAGCCAACATCTGTTTTCCTCTTGTCATACCCCTATACATTTGCCTTATCATCTGGAGTCCAACTCTGTAGCTAGTTTACTTCCCCCCTTTTTTCTTTTGCACTTTTTCTGTCCTCCTTATTTGCATTTAAATCTTCCTTTCCAACTGAGTTTGAAATAGCCTTCCTCATTTGAATGTCATGAAAATTTGCCTTTGCAAGACTGCAACAAAACAGTTATTTTCATAATGTTAACTTCATTTCATGAATAAATAATCACTTGGTTTCAGTTTTTGCCTTCAAAACTTCCAGTTATAAAACAGGTATTTACACACCTAAAACTGAGCAATCTTACAATTGTGTTATTGCAGCTTTCATCCTTCCTTGTTCAACCTCTCCTACATGCTTTGACACCCTTATTGCTGTATCACAAACCCAGTTACGTTCTAAACAGCTTAATTCTTTTGGTTTGCTTGCACTTTAGACATGTGCCTGCAAATTTGGACAAGTATGCTTTTGTGGACATGTATATATCTACATAAAACCCACTGTATATGTTGTTATATACTACAATTTGCAGTTTCCTCTTTTGTATCTCTGTATTTTCCATGTGTGTCAGGTGTGCTAAAAAGATATTTAACCCTCACAAGTTCTGTTTCTTCATATTTAATGTGAGAAGCCACAGCGTAATAGAGCCTGTACTCCTTATGGTATATATGACCAACTAAGTGCATCACACTTCCATAAATGACCCCCTTTGTCTTAACAGTTTGTAGTCTTACTGCTATCATCTCATGCCATCCTAAGGTGTGTCTGAATTAAATTGTGTGTGTAAATACTATTTTCTTTTTCCCATCCTAACTTCTGTTCCAGTCAAGTTTTTATCTTTTATAAAAATGTATCTGCTTCTATTATTTTCCACTTGGCATAGTTCTAGTAATTTTTATATAAACCCAAGTCTTGTAGTCATGTGAAATTCTTAGCTCTTACATTTAAAAAGAAAATATTTAATGATGACAGAAAACATAAATTTGAATTCAGAGTTTCAAAAATTAAAAGGTGAGAAAAAGATCTGTTTTTCAAATCTCACCATTTTAAAGACAATTCCATCACCTGTGCTTGTATAGTCAATAGAGGAAACAGCACAGGTCAAGACGGCCGTTCAGAAAATCAGGATTGACATCCTAACACAGGCAGGTGCTCCCAGCTTTCCTCTGAGCTCTCTCCCCAGGGACTGCTGGGGAGCCTGGCCTCCATGTTCAGACATCTGCGCAAATCTGTGCTGTAAATCTTCCCCGCATGATCTATAAACAAAGTTTTTTTCAGGTTTTGCCAAGTGATGTTGGCAACTTTTTAGAAAACAAAACCCATGTTTTTGTTTTGTGTATTTACTTCTTATTCTTGATTCATGTGTATATTTACTTTTCATGCTTTGCATAAAGATGGTATGATAAAGCCTTTATCTGCTGGGGTTGCAACGCACATAGGAAAAAGGAAATACAGAGGAAGGACGTCTGATAGACTGAAATGCCATTTCACAAATGTAGATAGATCTCGTCCAATTCCTGTGTACTGTTTTTTCACCATTTTTAGTCTGTTAAGTCAGAAACGGCATAAAACATTTGTCAGCAGGTATAGCCCCATTTTGTAGACAGAAATATGATGAAGATGAACATTGAAAAGTTAGCAGGCCTGCGCTTGCAGTGAGAGTGTAAGACCACCATTTAAGCTAGCTCTGACAGACTCAATAATGGTAACATGGAACATGTTCACTTATGACAAATGAAAATTTACAACAGATGAAAATGTCAAGTTGCAAAAGAACAGTAACTTCAGTACATCTGCTGGTAGATGTTCTGGTTATACTCATCAGCAGACGTTTTTCAGTAGTAGAGGCCATATTAGTCCCTTGTTGCTGTTCTTGCATACTTTTTTGGCTACCAAAAAGAAACACACACAGTGTTACCCTAAGAAGGTCAGGAATGGAAAATGAAAAAAAAACACCGTATGTTCTTTCAGACTGAAGTGGAACTAAGGCCCTGAAAGGATCCCTTGCTGATGCTGGAGAACCAAGTCCCTTTTTCCACCCAACTTCCATTGTAACACAAGTTTTCTTCTAAGTGTGTTCAGTGATGCGAAAGCAATTAAAAATGTACACAGGACTGCCCCACTTGAGCATGCTTTTGTAAAGTACAGCTTGAAAGCAGTTTGCAGCTAGGCAGCTAGGCTGAAAGGGACATTTAGGGAGATGTCGCAAATGCTTCCAAATGAGTTTCAGGTTTTCGTCATGTCTTCTTCAATTTTACATTACTTTAATCTTAAAACAGTACTGAATTCTGAAGTTGTAATACCCTGTAATTCTATAAGAATTTAATTTCCTACTATTCTTACCTCATGCCAATCATTCAACCACCTGATGTTGAACAATTCATGCAATACAAACTGCTGTTTCGAATAGACTCTGCTCAGGCCATTCCTGGCATCTTGCTTACTTGGGAACAAATCTTCTGTTCATATAAATGGAAGAAACTCTATACCATAAATTAAGCAAATGCTTATTTACAGCAGCAGACAATTGGGTTTGGATAGCTTTTCCCTCCTGGCTCATATTCTGGTTCTTGTTCCTTTCTTCTCTAAATTTCTTTGGATTGATTTACCCTTCAATACTCACTGTTCCACAATTTATTTTCTGAAAAAGTCAAACCACACCTGATTGTGTT
This sequence comes from Aquila chrysaetos chrysaetos, assembly GCF_900496995.4. Lineage (NCBI taxonomy): Eukaryota > Metazoa > Chordata > Aves > Accipitriformes > Accipitridae > Aquila > Aquila chrysaetos. Next base: position 66,506,146 of record NC_044030.1, read on the forward strand.
CTTTCTACAAAACAGGGCTGAAAAGAGGAATTGGGTGTGTGTCAGGAGCTATTGTGATTTGTTTCTCTCCAGGCTGGAAAACAATGATGTTTCCCTGACTTCTTTTCTGTCTTTATTCTACAGTATGAACCTCTGTATGAATCAGATAATGAGACAGTAGACGTATGCCTTTTCTGTGACAAGGAAAAAACCATTCTGCTTAAGTAACTCTGGCGGCTCTTTGGTTTGTATCTTGCATAGTGAGCATTTTGGCTGTTGGTCCACAAACTATTCAGTACTGTAGATCTACTTTTACATCACCTTTCATAATTTTCATTTCTTCTCTTCTGCTTCAGCAAACAGATTTTGAAAATTTGAAATCTAATATTTCTCTCCTCAGCAGCTCATGATACATCAAAACCTGCACAGTAAGCATCCCCCAAAACAAAGTTTCATTGTTACTGCCCATTTCAATAGCTATTCTACTAACTCTGGAGGACAGTCAGTGTCCAAAGAGCTGACTAGATTGTTACCTTCTCCCCCTCTTTATTATGTTTAAGTCTTGATTTGATACTTTGGTCTGCGTTAAGTTGCTAGGAGTTCAAAATGTACTGATAAGTTTCACAAGAGAAAGAAATCAGTGATTTAGAACCCGAGGACAGTAAGGTTGTTTACCAGGCTGTTACCTGTTATCACAGGAAATCCCTGTGATACTAGTCTTTCATTTGTATCCACACAGAGAGGAAATCTGACAAGAATCAAGGATTAATAGACACAGAGCAAAACAAAATTACAACATTCAAGTGGAAATATACACAGCATAAGGGATCTTTTAAAAGTTATGTTTGGAAGGCATGGTAAGAGAACACATGGATCAAAGCCAATGGGACCCCTGGTTCAAACCTTGCTGATGATCAGTGGTAGGCACTACAATTGCATAATTAATTACTTTTTAAAAGTTCAACCTATTCTGTGTCAGTTCTCAAGCAAACTGTTCAGATGCCCTTCATTTAATGAGCCTGAAAGTGATGCTGGCTGGCTCAGTGATATTGAAGCTGTGCCCTTTCCAGCCTAGTCTGCAGAAGTTTATTTTTTGATTTATCCTCTTGGAAACACTGTGCCAAGCCAATGTCTGGTTTGGTCTTTGGTTTTATGTCGCTCTTGTCCTGTGATAGTCACCTCAGTGCCATCTGCTCTGAATTCCATAGTATTAAGGAAAGACCCATGCCTGCCTAGGTTTCGCTATGACCGAAATGACCGTTTAGGTTCAATGCCATGTAGGGTCCAGGACATTTGAGAAAACATATAAAGTGACTCAGTCGATATTGGCGCAGGCACTGTTTTTATGCTTGGTAACAGTATGATTAGTGACTTAATTGCTGACATATGTTTTCCGTTCTTTAAGAGCCAGAGATTTGAGCTGGAAAAATGTTATGAACCATTCTTTGAACCTCTAGTGGTGGCGGCAGCCTTCATAAAGTCTTAGAATTTGTGGCAACTCAAATGCCACAATTGCCTATTAGAAGGATTTTGTCTCTTACAACTATGTTCCTCTTGGTACCAGCCAGTTTGTACCTGATGTGCTTGCTGTTATGCACATGCACAGATAGCCTTTTGAAATGAATCTGACTTTTCTAGAGGTCTACATTTCCATGAAGTCCTTACTCATATTTATCATCAATGCCATCATTTGCCTTTGAATCACAGATAGTGATTACATTGGCATTTTTGGCAAGCAGGACATTCACAGCTGTGAAGCAGTGTATTTTTCTTCTTGGAATTTCCATTCTTGGGAAAGGCTGGAAATGACATTTTGTAAAGCCATCACAGCTTTTCATCTTGTCCAAACAGCTTTTCCACCTCAGAAATGCATTCACCCCTGTCAGTAAGATGACCTTATGACTTTGTTACTGATGTTGTGCATTTGCAACTTTCTCACAATTACTTATTTCAACAGTAAAATATAACTTTGTATTTATGCCATCAGTATGATTACATAGTTTTAAGATGGGTGGGAAGCATGCATTTTTCAGTTTCTAGTAGCTCTTCAGAACATTTTACTTAATCACCTAAAATTGATTGATTTCCTAACCAGTAGTTATTTTCTTCTTGGTTACTGGCACTAGAAATAGAAGTTCTGTATAATTCCTTGTAATTGAAAGAAAAACACTGTAACTCTTCTATCATTAAGACAGACCAGCTGCTTTCTCTGCCTTCTCCAATTTTTCTATTTCAGATACTGATCATGGTAATATTTGGGGTTTTGCTTCAAAATAAAATTTTATTTTAATTTAAATATTCATTGGCAATTAGAAATCCAGAATGACAAAACAAAGAAAAAGTTACTTTCCAGTAACTTTCCAGTTACTTTCAAAACTCCCTGGAAGAGACTTTTGAAATACAATAATAATAAAATTATAACATTAATTAAAAATCCACTGCAGGTTTTAACAGGAGAAGAAAATCTAAGGGCTAGCAGCTTTTGGAATGTACTTCTGCTTGTGAGCACATCCCTTTTCTTCCATCTTTCATGAAAAGTATTGGTAAATAGAATTTTGTTTGCTAGAGATATTTATGTGCTAAAAAGGATGAGTTTGCAGCATAAGGATCCTTTGTTGTATTTCTTCTTCCTTCTCCACACACATGTCCAGTCCATTCCACCTTTGCCTGCTGCTCTTCCTTTCTAAGTGTGTGAATATTCTCTGTCATGTTATGGCTTTTATCATAATAATCCTGGTGAACAATGATTTTGAGAGCAGCCTTCTGAACCTCTTTGACATTGCTGTACTATCTCTGTGAAGCTCAGGACCAGCATCTGGTTTCAGAGTTACCTCCTAGTTCTTTTGATGTTAAATTAGCCTCAGACATTGTATTCATAGAAGCAAAAGAAAAGGCCCCATTTCCTGAAATTTAGCTTTGCAGAGTCAGCTCTTTTGCAATATTCTTTATTGCAGCTGCTTAGAAAATAAATTAGATCCAGCTTTCCAGGGTGGAACTCAGAGACAATCACAAACATTACTGTGTAACATAATAGTTCATGAAGATTAAAAATATACAGATACTCCCATTATTGGTTATTTCACTTTCTCAGGTGTCAGGGAATTGTATGAACTTTACTATTTGAAGTATAAGCAGAGATTTCCCATCCGTTGTTCTTTATTTTAAATACTCCTTGATGATTATGTTTTGTTTTAGTTGAGTGCTTCATGTCTCAAGCATCCTTGCAGAAATCTCTGAAATTGTACAAACCCATCAATATTCTGCAAATTTATGCTTACTGTTTCTAAGTTGCACTCCTATGTTGACACTTATTAGTGCAAACTGTATTGGTGTTTCACTCACGCTACTTCATTCGCACATTAGAGAGGTCAGATATAAACAAGTTTCTGTCTTTATTGCCTTAACTTTTAACATTCAAAGAAAAATTTTAAAGAAAATAGTACACATGCCTGCTTAATTGCCTATCCTTTTTAATAGCATGTCTTTCTCATGGATGGGCAGGTTCTCCTGTGTTGGCAAAGAGCCATGGCTGGAGGGGGTAAAAAAAGAATAGTACAGGAAAATATGTACTGTCGAGGCTTCCTTAAGGCACAACTATCAGATTCCCAGGAGGAGATGCTCACCCATCTGCTGTTCTGTCAGGACTGTATAGTAGGGTATGCCAGGCACGTATTTGGCCATTGTCAGGTTTTTCTCCTTTAGACCTTAGTAATGTTTTGTCTGCTGCAGTAATTACTCTTGTTTAACTTTTTTTTTTAATTCTATAGTCCTTTTTTTTTGTTCTGAAAAAAAAAAAAAAATCTTATTCTGCCTGAAAGGAGAATTCGTAATGATTTTCTGTGTCTTATAGAAGTACAGCATAGAGTGGAGAGAAAATAAACACATTTAAAAAAAAAATCTAACCAACTTCTCACCTGAATTGAAAAAGATTTTCCTTTTTCTTTTCTAAACTTTTTTTCATAAAATTTATTATCATAAATTTATGGTGAAGTTTTTTTTTTTCCTTTGGTTTATTATTTTTTTCCTTTTTTTTTTTTGTTTGTTTGTTTTTATTGGGAGGGTTGCCATTATTCTCTCCATTTGCTTCCAAGAGTTACAGAAATATCAGATCTAATGTCTTCTTCCACTCCATTTTTACTGATGAGAAGGTCTTGGAAGTAAATGTACCAAAACAAGTAAAAAAGCAAGTCTTCCTTTTCTTGTGTTCTTCCTGTTCCTTCACATGTTTCCTATGAGGCAAAACAGTAAAAATTCTAAATTTCTCTTTTTCCCACCCAAATCCACTTTTGATAGCTTCTTAAAAGCAGTGTTTTTGATATTTCTGCTGCTGTTAATACTACTCCCAGTAGTATTAGGTAGTAGTACAAGGTACCCATTTTGCAGGTAGGGAAATGGATAAAATGATTCACTCAGGATGACTTATCCAGTGAAAGAACACGTTTTTTATCCTCTTAACCTACTTCATTCCTGCAAAAGAAAAGAATGAAACAAAGGATTTCCTGATAGCTTGTACAGTAAAATAGCAGTGTGCCTCCCTCGGCTGCCTAGGGTGCCCCAGGTCTGCTTAAGGTTTCTCCTTGAGAGCCAAAGACTTTGACCATGAGTTCTGCTCCAGAATTGTAGGCTAGACAGGGTGATGGATGGTGCGGCTACAACGGTTCTAGCTGGGAAGGGTGCCTAACCACACAGCCACGTGTGTGATCAGCTTAGCAGAGATTTGGACATGTAGGTTGAGTTTTCTGAAAAGAACTGCTTGAAAAGTACTTTTTATTTGGCAAAATTGTTGGTTCTCCTGGGAACACTTCACAGGATGAAATAACCAGATGTCATGGGAAAATATTTGGAGACAAAGCGTGTTCCAAAAGCAACGTTACAGTGACTTTTTTTCAGCTGTAGAGACTGGTGCTAGATGCTGGCATTTCTCCTTCTCAGTCTCTTGGATTGCACATTTTGCAATGTTTCCAGAGTGATATAATCACCTCCTTGGCGCCAGCAATTATGGCATGTCCTTTCCCAATTTTAGTAATGACATTGGTATCAAGAAAATAGACTTTTGGAATCAAGTTGCCAAACGGCTTTTTTGCAGAAAGTAAAATAAAACATACACAATTTTTCCTGAAAATGGGAAATTACTTAATTCAAAAGATGCCCTTATGTATTTGATTTATTTTGGCTTTTTTCTGTTTGTAAACAGATAGCATTTTAATCATTTTATCCTAAGAAACTTCATAGTTCAATTGTTATGATTTGACCAAACTTTGCAATGCCTTTGGTAGTTTAAACACGTAATCCTTTGGTGTTAGAGGGAGGGCTTGCAGAAAGGATGAGGAAAGGCAGCATATTTTGCCTGATGGAGAACAGCAGCAGAGGAGGGCCTCCAGCGGGGAGGATTGTTGATGGACGAGCACAGCAGTAAGCAATCAGTCTGCTCCCCTCCCAAATTCTTAATGTGAACTGGAGCACAAAGTTCATTGTCTGCAATTGGCTTGCACTTACAGATAACTGTGTAATTGATGAGAAAACCTGAGCTGTCCTTGAATGTATTGATAGTTCTACAGATACATACTTCTGTATGGGGCAGGCTGAGTTGTAAATTTTAGTAAAACACTTTGGTATTGCTTTGTGGGGAGAATGTTTGATTTTGTTTTGCAATACACAGTGATTTTTAACAGCTTTGGCTTGTCAGATCACTCACATTTATAAAAAAGTGTATTTTTTTTTCAGTTCCTGTCTCAGCTCACTACATCAAATCTGTTTCCAAGTTTGTTTAATACTGGGAAAAATGCCTTGTTACAAGTAAAGAGTGTAAACTGGTATTTCTGTTACCACATTCCTCCACAGAGATAGACTCATTTCTTTGGTGAGACATGCTTAGCTTAGCTCTGTGTGTGGCACTTGAAGACTGTAGCAGCTAGTGGTTTGTTTTTTCTTGTTTCTAGTTACTTTGTGAATAGCACTTGAGAACTCATAGACTTCTGCTCATTTAGGTTTTTTACCAAATGAGAGTTGCATAATATGTGTAGTAATTTTACACCTAATAATATATTCTTTAATTTGCTAATAGTTAAAGCACTGTATTTATAGCTTTATAGCTTTTGCTTTATAGCTTTTGCTTTCAGAGTCCAACAGTCGTGTGCACAAAAGGGATCTTACAGTGACTAACAGAATCTTTGTAGACAACATAGGAGCACAAGAGATTTGAGTGAGAACATGCTTATATTACAATAGTAGTTAATCTTAATGAGACTATGAATGAGATGTTCCAATGATCTTGAAGTCTGCAGAAGATGAGTTTAGTCAAACATGCATTATAACCAAAATGGAACATGCACTTGTACTTGTGTTCATCTGTATACTAACCATTAGAAAGCAAATCTGCAACACTGCGTTTGAAGTCTGAAATTTCTGATGGTCTACCAGTAGTGGCTGTTGATAGCACTACAGTGGGCTGAAAAAGAAGATTGGAGAAAAACGATGACAAATGCAAGAGTTTAGAGAGATTAGGCCACCTCTCCAACATGTGCATATATGTATACACAATAAACTCATATCCACATTTTTATGATTGAAAAGTCAAGCACAAAAGAAGGAAACACCAACATTACAATGGACTTAGGCACTTTGGTTTAGTCCTGTGCATAAATAATTTGATAAAGACTTTACCTGTATGATTCCATACTGCTTTTACTTCACTGAGTGCACAGCATGAATGCAACTCAATTCATGAGATAGTCAGTATTCTATCATTTTCTTGCTGCTCATTATATGGCCACATGCTTTATTGACAACTTGCTGTTCAGACCTATTGGAAAAGCAGTTATAGTGCTTTCATTGGCTTTTCTATGGTGTTCATTACTATGATATCTTATTACTTCTCAGAGATGATTAAATTATTTTTCATATAACCCATGTGATATGAGGAAGTATTATCATCCTTACTCAACATAAGGACAACTGAAACACAGAGATTAAAGTGAAAGTATTCCTTAAATTGAATATCCAAAATGAGGTGTCTAGGACTTCTTTTTATTGATCTACTTGTCATAGAATGACTTATATATTTAGAGCATAGCTTTCATGAAAGGGTGAGAGAATGCTGAAGGGCTGCGGTACACTGGGGAGATATCACTTCTACTTGCTTCTTCTTACCCTCTTCCATTGGCATTCACTTTTGGCCACTACTAGAGACTGAATAGTGAATCTGATGAAGCTTTGATCCATCCAGTAGCTGCTTAGATGTTCTGAATTAATCTGTATCTGTAAGTGCTGATGCCCACATGGCTCAAGCAACAGCCTTTCAGAGTAGACACCTCAAGAATGAGAACATGTAATTAGTGATGTATGATAAAGGTGGTGATGTATGATAAAGTTGGTGTGACTAGTTCAGTTATCAGGTGCTCTGCAACTTGGGCAAATATTATTTCCAGTTCCTGATGATAAAAGCACTTTTACCTTTCCGTAGTCCTTTGCCTGATTCAGTACCCACCTTCTGCAGTGAAGGAGACAAGTAATCCACTGACAGGGACTTGTTTCTCAGAGCCCTCTTAGACCCTGAACAAGGCAGGATATTTTTAAAAAATAATAGAGTATCACAATATTTTTTCAATAATGCAGATACCTGAGGTGACTGACCTAAGGTTGGCCTAAGCTTATAACTTTTTGTAATTTATGAAGATGTTCACAGAATCAGCAAAAAAAAGCATTTTGAAGACACGGCTAAATTCCACTTTTCTGCTGCAAAATATGAGTCACTAGAATATCTCACAAAACAGCTTCCAGATTTTTTTTTTTAATATGAAAAAAGACATATTTCTCTGCCATTTTCTCATCAACAGTTGACCCATTTTCCCTCAAAAAAATATTTGGAAATAAAATTTCAGCACCACTGGACAGAATTTAGTAATGGTAAAAAGAAAACATGGTCTTATAATGTGGAGGATCAGGCAGCCCTCCTAGCTAATGTTATTAGGCATTATAATAATACAGCATTTAAAAAATGCAAAAAAAAATCAAGAAAAATAAGCCTCAAATGATCCATTATTGTACATTATAATTTGGTTTGGACTAGTGACAAGAATTCTCTTTCTTGACATACCAGGTACTCAGTGAATGTGCTCAGGGTCTACGATCAGTATAAAATAAAATACAGGATGAGCGCATACACTCAAGATATTCCAGTCTTGGCACCCTCCCAAGGCAAGATCCTGACCTTTTTGTTTCCCTTGAAAGGTTGTTGCAAACCTGTAGCAAGGATTTCCAGAGCCCAAATCATGAAGTGGACCTTGATATATTTAGTAGATGTCTAGGGAAGTGGAAACAACTAAAAATTTAGCAAATTTGGTAAACTAAATACAAAAATACAATACAAAATAATACAATACAAAAATAACTGAAATGGAAAGAACTGAAGTGGAAAGGATTTCAGTGAAACAATTTTGAAAAATCAAAGTACAAAAATTTTAGAGCTCTGAAGCTTTTAATATAGGAAAAAATGTTGCTTGACAAATATAATTACGTCCCCTTTTCATGGAGCTTTCATTTGCACAGGGAATCTAGAGCAACACTGTAAGACACTTTCTTTCTTTGCCTGAACAGACAACTGCAATTTCTTATCCAGCTGCCTCCTGTCCACTCTGCTCTGAAGCTGGCCTTGATTTCTTGTAGATACCTATGTATGCGCATCATACTGGTGAAACAAACCATCTTATCTTCTATGTGCAGGGTTCTTATAGTTTGGGCTATAGACCTTCTTCTTTTTGGATTTTTCTGTCCACAGCCCTTATGCATTTCCTGGAAGTCACACTTTTTGAAGAGATGTTGGCTTAAGCTTAGCTGTGCAAAAGACCTAATAGCTATGAGCTGGGTGATGCTGAGGGATGCAACCTCCTTTTGTCATGATGATCGCACCTCCTGGCTCTTTGGACCTTGTCCTGTGCTGCATTCTCTGAGATGGGAGAGCAGCCAGGAGTAACCACAACTGCTTTTTCCTGTCAGCTTCTGGCTGGGGCACTCTTTGCCAGAGATCTCTGCCACTAAGCACAGGGTACGTGTAACCATATCTTCTGTGACCATGCCAAGTGTTTATCGTCATTGTGGCTATATGTGATGATTCCTCAGAAGGATGTGTTTGCCAGGAAGCTTCCCAATGCATACTAGTGTTAGCCCTGGGGAATGTTTATATCTATTTTTTGGATTCTGTGTGCTTTAGGGTATTGATTTAAATATTACAGGTCTGAGGAACTACCTCATACATACTTGCTTTATCACACTACCAATTCAGATAGAATATGTAAGCAATTTGGCCACTTCTGATAATGGCATCCAACTGAATTCATAGAAAAAGGAGGCTGAACGTTTTTCAGTGTATTGGATTTTCATTCACTGGCAGCAGTCTGCTTCTCAACTATGATCTTACATTCATTTTTATATTTTAGTTTTTCCTGAAATAAAGGTGTTCTGCTAATACCTTAGGGGAGTTGCATTTTAATTAGGATTAGTCAGTACGCTTGATGGATGGTTTGCATATTTTTATAAATTGCTAAATAAACATTTTAAATACTTTGAGATTTGATTCCAATACATTTAAAATAAGAGAAAATTATTAGCAATGTTAATTACAGTAAATACATGCTATATAGTCACACTCAGTGCAAGTTGGTTTTGTATCCCAGTGTCCAAATACTGCTCAGAAAGTAGTGCTGCAGAAAGAGAAGTGGGGACAGTTGGATCAAAACTCACCCTCTAAAGAAAAACAGTGGTGTTCTAGAATTCCTTGAAGCAATTAGGTAAAGTGGTTTTTTAAAAAGCGTTTGAAGATACTTTAGTATTTAGAGCCCAGAGAAAAGCTACCTTATGGAAAATAAGTCCAGACAACACTATGGAATGATTTAAGTGAATGGTGACAGATAGACTGTAATTAAATAATGACAATAATAAAGTGGAGAACCATCAGTCTTGCTGAGACTGCACTCCTAGAAATGCAGTGGCACTGACAGGCGCCTGCAGCAGTGGGAGCTGGCGGGTGGCTGGGGCCAGCTGTCTGGCAGGCTGCTTGGGAGCACCCCTGGATTTGCTGCGTATTCTTTGTCATGTCTGGATTAAGTCATTCTATTTTTCAGCCTTCTTTACCTCAGGTTCCCCAAAATAGTTCCAATTCTTCAATATTTTCTGCAGATTTCCTCATTCAGACCTCAACACGCCACAGATTTTACCAGAAGCCTTGGGGAAAACAGATAATGTCTCAGCGGCCTTTATTTATTATCTAAGAACAGGGATACTAGTCCCACTAGGATTATTAGATCAGAAGAACCATACAAAGTGATTTAAACCCGGTAGAAGCCTGAACAGATTACCACTATTTTGTATTTTGTTTCTCTTCTGGATTTTTTTTGCAGTTTTATTATACTGCAATAAGACAACTATTTCAGCTTCAAAGAAACATCAAAACATCAAATCCATGTAACAGGATCTGGAATCCAGCACTTTTATCTGAACATCACATTAGTAGGAAGATGTTCACTCAAAAGAGCCAAGTTCAGAGAATAAAAATTGCCAGGTGAGGGACGATCCCCTCTCTAAGGAAAGAATAAAAGGAATCACAAAAAGAATCCCAGTATGGCTGAGCGCAACAAGCAAATTGATTTAATAGGTGCAACAAAGGCTTGCATGCCAAATGTATCTGAGGTATAAATTAAGGATAATGAAGTGACATTATGAAAAGTACACCTTGAATTGAGTATAAGGAGACGATTCACAGCAAAAGGCCCAAAGATATGGAATAGTCACAGGAAACTCCTTGCTTGGAAACTTTAACAAAACACGGAACACTTTGTTTTGAGAGATTGGCTGCGTTTCCTAAGATGCTTGCTAGAATATCATGAGACAGAAGCTAAATAGGTAGTTGGAGTTCCTTTGCTAACATGTTTGAGTAGACTAATTCTTAGAAACCTTTTTTCTTGAGTGTATTTTTTGTCCAGCATATGTTCTATTTGCCTGTTATCTGGGCTTTTAATATTAGTATTAAGCCTTGTTACACTCTGAATGTTTCCAAAAACAGTTATGCCAAGAGCAAAAGCCAAGTTCTGCTGCTAAAAGCAGATTTCATTAAATGTCACGTTTTCTTCTTTTGCTTGCAGTTTTGATACTGGAAAATCTATCCACACCACTTCTAAAAATGGAGTTAATCACAGGGCTTGCTTGCTGAATCGCTTAACTGGAAACCCAAAGCCACAAGTAGATAGTTGGCTTGAATTCTCAGGTGGTACAAGAAAATTCAGATTTAGATCATACGTTCCTTTTAATGTCATTGCTTACAATTCACTGAAAATATTTTTAAGCGATGGAAGGAAAGAGTTTTTGTTAACTTAGCTACAGAGAAAATAAAAATATCAGGTCACATATAAATAATTTTTTTCTTCAAATGTAGAGTTGATATGATACTCCTTCTAAAATGTCAGTACAAATATTTTTCTTTTTTTCCCCTCATTTTCCTGATTTCTTCAGTTTTTACTTGGCATGGGGGAAGAGACAGAAAGGAAAGTAGAAGGAGAAAACCAGATGTGGTCTCCCCTGCATCATTGGGTAGACACTGTCAGAAAGGAAACATTTTGAAAGGTCCCAAGCAGAGAACTAATATAATAAATAAATCTTAGGCCTGCTATTCAATTATTTAAATCCACTGATTTATTTTTACAGGTTTTTTTCTGATGCTGCAGGTTAACTTATTTAACATCTGAAGTCCAGTGGGAGCCTATGGCAGGGGCTGATTAGTGACAACTTGTTTCTTTCTGATAAAGAAAATTCTAAAGTTGCACCTTTATTAAACTCTGGAGATAACTATGTCTGGCAAAAAAGGGGACACCCAAGTCAGCTGGTGGCTCAGTGTAATGCTTAGTTTATTAACAGGCAATAAAAAGGCCCAAGAGAAGTCAAAAAGACATAACCAAAGTGCTTGTCCTGTCTAGTTAATCAATGTAAAGTGTGACTAAAATCAGTATTTCACAAAGAACTTATGATAATTATTTGGGGTAGTAGCAAATCTTTGGACAGATTTACAGCTGAATTCAGTGAATATATTTAGTGTATAAAGTAAAACAGAATTTAACTACCTAAAATGCATCAATGAAAATTCAGTTCTTATTAGCAGATAATGTCTGTTCCAGAGGAAGAGGTTTTTGTCTCTGTCTTCGTTTATTCCTTGCACTGCCTTCTCTGACTGACAGCTCTAAAATTAGTATAACAGAATCAGTATCCACCTCACACAAAATGCTTTCTAATGACCTAGTATCTCAGGAGTCTCTGTACATTTTTTGAAGAATTGGGTCACAATGAGCGTGATTTCCACAGTAACTGAAATGGTCTGTCCTACTAAAATCACCTGTAACTAATGCAGAATAAATCCATTATTATCTATGAACAAAACTTTAAACTGTCCTGTTTTTATCTGAGACAGGCACATCTCCAGGATACACAGTAATTAATGCACACAAGGTCTGAGAGCGCACTACACTCTGCCTGTCGCATCCCGTCTGACAGGGAATGAGCTTTCCCCTACCCTGTGATTTTATACCTAGAGACAGGCACACTGTGGCCGTTCTCTACAATCCTCCATGTTCATGGTGGGTCACACTAGCTGAGGTGGCCCACTGCTTTTTTTCATGCCAAGCAATCCAATTAACAAATTCGGATTCTGCATTTGAAAGGACCATCCGATCCTCCCCTTCCTCCAGTAACTGCAGGCTGCCTTATCCAGGGGTGGGCTCCTGTCCCAGGGCACAAGTGATAAATAGCTTACCTTTTCCTTGGAGACATAAATAAAGTTTTATTACCTTGCTTTTGCTCTAAATAAGACCCTGCCCAAACGCAGTTGCTACAGGCCAGCTCTTCTGTGATAATTTCAGGGTATTACAGCTGCTGTGCGAAATGCACCCATTCTGTGTAATGGTCGGATTGTGCTTCCAGGTGAAGATACAGGACGGGACTTTTGGGAAGTAGGGACTTGAGATGTGTAGGTGGGTCATAGCACAGATGGCCAGAGAGATCGCCTGACACTAGGACAATGGACTCCTTTGATGGGGGACTAAATTTGCTCCTCTAGAACTTGCTTGTCCCTCTGTAATGTTTAAAGACGGCCTTAAAAGATAAGGTGTCCCTAGAGGATCAATTAATTTGGCTCTTACCTCTCTCCCTCCCCATAGTTTCCAAGATAGGATAGGCTGAAGGTGGAGAGAGACTTAAAGGGGAATAGCAGGAATGCAATTTGTATTCTTAAAAAGTCTAGTAAATTCTTCATTTTGGGGGTGGAGTTTATTTCTTTCCCTCTTTTACTATTGCTTACTTCTCTAAAAAAACCAAACCAAAATGAAAAAAAAAAAAAAAACCAACAACAAAAAACTACAGGATTAAATTGCTAAATTCTCAGTAATAAGGAAGACTACCATTAAGATTTTCTATGCAGCCTTAATTACAAGCTCCTCTGCTTATTCATTATGATGCCATTACTTCTTATGTGACTAAAGGCTACATTATGTACACAGGTCTACCCCTTTTTTCTTTTAGCAGCCTTGCAGAGAGTAAGAGAGCATTATTTAAGGACTCAAACAGAAGTCCACAGAGGGTTTCTTTCACTGTGTAAAGAAGCTGTGCAGTCATTAACAATGAAGCAGCAGGGCTGAGATCCAGGATCCAGAACCTCTACAGTCCCTGCCACAGATTCCTACTATTGCCTGAACCAAATCATTAATAATCTTCCTAAAGGATGTTATTACTCCTTGTCCTATTAGAAGCACAGGGAGGATCAGCCATGAATGTTTACAAGTTGCTCAGGAGAGTTCATGACTTCTATCCCCATCTCAGTACAGAGCCTGCGTGATACACAGCGGGCAATATGTGCAAACAGAATGAATAGCCAAAAAAGGGAAAAAGGCTGAACTTTCATCGCATGTCATGTTTGTCATCACTGAACACTGAATCAGGCGGGCTCTAAGGATAAACGATATCCACTAATGTCATAAAACATTTTGTCAAAATGCAGACACAAATGTTGCTGAACTAGCACTGGCTTTTCATAGTTTTGGCATCTCTGGAGTTGCAGCAAAGCTCTTTGAACATAGAAAATTCTGTGATGTGTGCTGTGCCAAACACTCCCGTCACTAAAAGCAGATTCAGTTTGCATGCCTTGTGCAAGTGCCTGAAGTTGGCTGCAGAACAATGGTAGAAAATTCTGTCTTTAAGTGTCCGCTTTCTTCTTGTGAAATGATAGCAAAACAGTTCCTGTGCCTTCTGTAACAACTTCCATGCTCCTCCTTCCTTTCCAAAGAGCACCTTCCACCAAAGCGCAAGGAGGCTGAGGAACATACTAGGGAGAGAATAACTTTTGGGTTGTCACTGAACGTGCACTTTTTAATTCACAGCATATTCTTGCTGTGGCTTAAGAGGACTGGAAAAATAAATAGAAGCAACCATAGCCGACTTTCTGTCATTCCTGCCCAGGCAAATTAAAGAGTCTATCCTATTTTGTATCTTAAACTTCTAATTTTTTTCAGTGTATGCAGCAAGAAAGAACAAAAATCTTGTGAGAAAGTCTTCAATTCCCCATTCTGATTCTCTGTTCATTTGATGCATTGTGATCAGCAGTGCCATTTCTTGCAAATAAGACTTGTCATTCAGCCAAGAAAACCCCAATTTATTTGATTTTCACTGTAATAACATGCTTTTCATTTAGATTTCTACAAGGTTTTGTATCTGAAAGCATTAGCAAATATCTCAGTAAGTGTATGCTAAACAACACACCTAACTACTGTAGCATTTTAGAAACTTTTAAATATAAATATATGTTTCTGGCAAACCAGTGCTGTATTCACATTCCCCTTTGACTGTAGAACTGAATATTTTTTTTCTTGATGCATATTTACATAAAGAACATTTTCGTTGAGCAGTATGAGCTAAATCCTAGCTGATATATTTGGATCCCGTTCATTACTTTTGACACCCATCTAGTGGACACAACACAGTATCACAGGATAAAACTCCAGTCGCAAGAGCCATGTGCAAGCCTTGTAGTTATCTGGTGGTGCAAACCGCAGGGCCTCTCCCAGCCAATGAACCTGCAATTTTATCTAATAGACTTTTAAATTTTTAAAAAAATCACTATTTTATAAACCCACGGTGAAATCATTCATAGACTCCTGCCTCAGTTTCTGACTGGGAGAAATAAGAGTGGTAAAAAAAATATTTGTATCATGTTCACAGAAGGTGGGTGAAGAAAATAAAACAAATCTGCAAACAAAACCATATGTTCCTTTAATCCAATAAAATCCATTTTAATCAGTTGAATAATGAAGTCCACTGTTAAAGAAAACAATTTAATAGTCACTCCTTATTCAAAATTTTCCTGCTGTGAGACAGACTTACATTTACCTTCATTTATTTCTACCCCACTTTTAACTTTTGCTTTAGAGCTTTCAGACAAGCTTATATATATATATATATTTTAAATGATACTGTCATTGCAGAAGTTAGTCTTATTGAGTACAAGAGTAAACAATCCTCTTCTATTTTACCTAAAATTGTATGAAAGGTCTCCCCTCCTGCCCTCAGTAGAAAAACAAAACATACAGACTGTGTATTGTTTAGGAGTCTGTGTGTTCTTACAGCTGTTTAAAGAGAAAAAATATTTTATTTAGGCAATGAAATAGAAGTGTTAAGAAATTTGGATATGATGAACTCACAGATATTCCAAAACCTTCATTGGTATTGTGAG
This sequence comes from Aquila chrysaetos chrysaetos, assembly GCF_900496995.4. Taxonomy (NCBI): domain Eukaryota; kingdom Metazoa; phylum Chordata; class Aves; order Accipitriformes; family Accipitridae; genus Aquila; species Aquila chrysaetos. The sequence continues at coordinate 66,521,885 of NC_044030.1, forward strand.
TATCTGGTGCTCCTGGAATACTCAGGAAGTCAAACTCAAGAGATACTTGATTGCTAGTGAGTAATAATAGTCATGCTAGTAGTAATGGCAATATGGTTATTAATTTATGTCACTATGAGCTGCAAAGGATGTTTTACTTTAGTATTCATGCTATCTTGCCCTTTCCAATATGTTTTTCAATATTTTTTGTGAGCAGATATCACAATGATCACAAAGATGCGATGAATAGGGAAAATGAAGGGCAAAGAGGAGCTTTGCGTTGTCCAAGATCACCCAGCGGGCTGGTGGCAGAACTCTCATTTGATTATGGTTTAAGCTTTGTTAGCTTGAGATTGATAATGTCATGTAGTAGTAGCACATTTGAGGGCACAGAAAAATATTCAGGCATAATCAAAAGAAATCAAATTTGAGAAGAAATGTATGTATTAGGATTTACTGACAATGAATTGTTCTGAAAACTACAGTGAAAAGAGGATTAAATTGCTAAGCCCTCTTGAAGTTTGTTTAATACCATTTTCTGAATAGGTTTTGTGGAAAAAAAAAATGTGCTTTTCTACATTCCAATAGTGAAAGGTGAATACAAAATAAATAATATAGTCTGAGACCAGCAGAAAGCTTGCACTTCCAGGAATATATGCAAAGTAGCAATGAAACAATGAAATAAAACATGAAACCAAGGTCCATTCTCTGCCAGGCAATGCGCATCTCTGTCAAAATAAGCAATATATGGTTTTTTTGACTAGTTCATTTAACAAAGAAAAAAAGTCCATGGGAATGCTGTCACTTCAATGAAACATTAAAGCAGCAACCTCACTGCAACTTCAGGTCGACAGTAGACAACGAAGAAACAAGCTAGTTCAGAGAGCAGCATGTACCTACTGTGACACCTGCACCAGGCTAAAATCTAATCAACAGCTGACATGTACGGAATAGTTTCTCTTCTGCTGTCATTAGATATAATTGAAAATGAGTCGGTGTCATTCACAAGAACAGTTTTCAAAATGATGGGTTTAGATGGGTTCAATACAAATATATATTATGATTTTAACACTTATCCATGTTTAATAAATCATGGGAAAGATCCTCTGTTCATGCCTCATTCCCAAATGCTCTAGCAGTATTATTTAAGTTCCCATTAGTATGGCAAGTGAGCCCACATAGTTATAAGCCAAGGTCTCATGCACACCTTTCCTACAATGCTGTAAAACTAAAACTGATTGTTGGTTTTATAGAGACACAACTAACTAGGGAAACAAAAGTCATCTTCCACTTCTAGCTGGATAAAATGTACTCCATCCCATCAGATGGAGACATAATCTTGCTAATCCACATGTTTGTAACCTCTCAGATTACATACCACAACACGTTAAGTCTAGAAACAGAGCCACATGCTCCAGAAAGACTCCATACGGTGCCAAACACAGCTGTTGGGCTGCTAAGCAACACAGGTTGCCATGAGCATGTCCTCACAGCACTGTCCAACCTGCGCTAGTTTCTAATTGATTGCAGACTCCCATTCAAGGTCTTTGCACTGATTTTCAAAGTCCTTTGTGGAAATGTCACAGACTACGTGAAAGAGCATCTTCTCATTCCTTCTCTTTTTTTCTCTTCTCTCACCCTTTAGCCTCTCATGACAGCAATGTTCCCTAGGAATGATAAGCCTGTTTATCACTTTTAATACCAAATACAATAGCTAGAAGTGCTGGATCTAAACTGTGTAGTTCAAAGACACGAATGGCCACAGAAGTTGCGCTGCTTGGCAGTGAGCAAAGAACTAATTTCTTCAATCTGGTTGTAAAATAGCAACTCTAATGCATGCAAACGTGCCCAAGCACAAACACATGCCTTAATCCCACCCCAGTGCTTTGTTTATTGGGATAAGACAAAATGTGTTGTTGAAATATTTGGGTAGTAATGAAATATTAGGGCTGGGTACTCAATAACAAAAGAGCCCTCAACTGCCTCAACAGTGGGAGGCAGGATAATGAAGGTCTGGCTCAGGAGAGATGGGGCCTGAGGAAGAAAACAGTGAAGCATCATGTTTCCTCAGTTATAGAGCTTGTGGATACTCTACATGCAGAGAGGCATAAGGCTTCTTGTATTCCTAAGAGTGGTTTTTTTCTCTACCAAATTTCTTTTCCTTCAGACTTGTTCTTTTTGGTTATCAGCAGTTTTAAAGTATATTTCTTGTGTGCCTTCTGCCACGTAGCAGTGGACTTGATCAGGTCTTTATTCCCCCATTATTACCAAGAATCAATTATCTAGTAATAAATTTGTCAGAAGAGTGTTTATTACTTTCAAAATTCTTATGTCAGTGGCATAAATCTTTTCCTCCTTTTTTTTTGCAGTTTCGATGTAGACAATGGTACATCATCGGGACGAAGTCCTTTGGATCCCATGACGAGCCCTGGATCAGGGCTAATTCTTCAGGCAAATTTTGTCCACAGTCAACGTAGGGAGTCTTTCCTTTACCGGTCAGACAGTGACTATGACCTGTCTCCAAAGTCCATGTCCAGGAACTCCTCCATTGCCAGTGATATGTAAGTACATTATAAAATACATTTAGCCTATGTTTTGTCCTCTGTCTTTTCCAGCCACAAGAAATTTCTTTTAAAAATCAAAGACAGTAATCACTTATGGTATTGATGTTATGGATAATTGTTTAATTCTTTAATGCAGCTTGTACTTGTTTCTCCAGTTTTCTGAAAGTAAGGGTGTCATGAGGGTGTACTTGATGTGTTTATGCACTTTATTAGCTTTGACAGAATAATGAAGACAGTCAATAGTGTTGTATTAAAACAGTAAAGAGAGCTCTGATTTCCTGGCTATTAAGTTATTTTCAAAAGAAGTGATACAAACTCAATTTCTGCTTCTTAATGTTCTTAAGAAAAAGATTGCATTTGTTTGCACCAGGTATTTTTAGGTTTTTAGAGAAAAGATTTACCAGCTGGCAGAAATTAATAAATTCAAGAGAGGCAAAAATTATTTCAAATACCCTTTTAACTAAAAAGCAAAATTTTAACAAAAGGCCTTTGGAAAGTTATCCTATACTCTCTCACTATTCTTCTGAGATGTGTGTATTTTCTGCTAGTGCATCATACTTTTCCAGTATGTGTAGACACTAGGTTACATGGGTAGTGGAAGTCAGATGCAAATCTCTGTTTAGTTGTAAGACACTAAAAACATGTTAAATGTCCTAGCTTCTAGTCACTTCTAAGTAGTAGAAATTAAGAATTAACTAATTTTTTTTGTTTGTTTGCCATATCTGCTCCAAATTTCACTGCCAAGTAGGTATTTATGGTTCAATTATACATCACTAAAATAAAGGACCAGGCTTGTAAGGGTCCCCCAGTGAAAGAGGAAGCCTAAAGCATTAAAAATCCAGCATTAATATCAATGCTGATTTTTAATGAAGCAAAACCTAACCAATATCCTCTTTAAAAAAATAAGAGTATGCACAACAAAGGAAAAAGGTTTTCATAATGATGAGTGAAATTTCACCTGATATTTAATTTGCAGTCATTATAATTGAACAACACTATTTTCATCTTACATATCATTTTTAAAAATGTTGATTAGTCCATCTAATTATAGCTGTCTTTGTAAGCATCAAGATGAGAAAAATTCATGCCTTTACAGAGGGTTTGTGTAAGGTCCATACCTCATTTAAGCCCTGTAGATTGAAGTACTTAGTAAGCTTTGTGCCCAGTGTGACCACTTTCGGTTGAGACAAAATGAGTAAGAAAAAGACCAATCCTTCTTGCCTTGTCGGAAGGAAAAACGCATTTTGCTTGCAAATAGTGACCCCCTTCCAGCAAATCTTCCTCTGACAGATAACCTTTCTTTTAGATAGGCAAGAGTCAAGCTTTTAGTGTGGCACCTGTGCCAGGATACCATTTGGAAAGATTTTTACATTCAGGGGGACAATCCAGGTCACTGTGTTGCTTAGATGAATCATTTCAATTAAGAATTCAATTAGTGCTCCATCTTTGAACTCATAATCCACTTCTGTATTTCCTAGAATTCTGGGTAATATTTCAGCACATGGCAGTAAATTGGATAACAATTGAATTACTGAAACACTGAGCACACTTTTTCCTTTGGATATTTGTATCTACTCTTCCTTTCAAAATTTTCTTAAAACACATCTGTGTATAAAATTTGTTGGACCCCACATCTGGATAGATTTTTTTCACAGTCTTCTGTCACAGAGGAGCTGTTGTACTAAGAAGGTAAATATTCATGCCACTGTTGGATGGGAGCACATTAGGAAATGTAAAAGACAAGTTGTTTTAACCATGGAATATTAATCATATATTAGTAAGCCTAATTATAATAAGCTTGATTATATCACAGAAATTAAGTAAAAGAAAACCAAGGAGTGAAAGAGGGGAAAGTTTAAAAGGATAAAATACAGAGGAAAAAAAAAAAAAGGAAAAAATACTACAAAGCTCTTTATATGTGGTTTCAAGGAGAAACTGGATGTGCTCATGGAAAGGAACCCACTGAAGTTTAGAAAAATAGATAAACCACTCTGGTTCGGGACATGCCTAAATGAGGTAGAGGCTGGAAGAGTTGTCAGGGGAAGTATCACACAAATTTTAGATTACTCCCAAATTATCCTATTTCCCTTTTCCATCTATATACATGCTTAATTCTATGTATTGCATGTTTCTTAAGCATGAGCAAAATATATTACAAAACATACACATCATTCAGGTAATGCAGGTGAATTAATTGTACATAACAGTTTAACACAGAATCCCCTGATTATTCAGTACTTGAGCTACCAACCTCAGTATTTCACTTTGTAAAGCAAAATAGAAAGCAGAAGGCATGCATCTTGTATTTGGAAGGAATATAACATAAAGATTTCTGGCATTTCCATTACTCTCAGATAGTGTGCTTAAAATAATACATTCCACTTCAGTAGCAGCAGATGAAACAAAAACAAAGCTTAAGATTTTAGTCAAACATGGAGTGTCATGATAACAGACAGCCAGCGGATGGCAGTGCTAAAGTACTGAATTCATCATTCTGTCATTATTATTTGCACAGCTCCAGCCGAGAAAGGGAACACAGTCATGCTCAGTTCTTTGCAAACCCAAGATGAAAAGATGGGCTCTGCCACAAATAACTTAAAGTCAAAGCATAAAGTGGTAACCAAGAGACTAATATAGTCAGATACTATCCCCAGGCAAAGGTATAATGTGAGTCCCGATGCCCAAAGTAGTAAATGTCACAGAGCAACCAAAGGGAGTTTCATTCAGTGAGTTGAGCTGTAAAGTAATAGAAATAAGGGCAGAGAATGGGGAGGTGGAAAGATTTTTCAAATCAGAGAGGCTAAAGTATATTCTAAAGTGAGAAGCCAGATTAGCTATGGAAAAGAATAAAAGACAGAGTGAGTGCAAGGCTGCTCAGATGAGAGAAGGTTCGTGGGACAAATGTGGGTGCAGTTACAGCACTGAAAGAGGCAGAAGAATCAGCTGTACAGTAAGAAAGGAAAAACAAATAAAAAGGAGTAGGAGTGAGTAACATTTTTTCAGTTATATCTTGGAAGAAATAACATGGTCTTACAGAGGAAAAAACACAGCACTTGGAGATGACATGAGGACATAAGAAAAAACCATTCAAGGTTGTGAACTGGAGAAGCCAGTGGTTTAGACAGGAAGATGCAAGGTCCATGGCCAAAGAGCACAGATGTGTTGTGAAGCCTGGCTATGGGATTTCCAGCAGAGAGATGAGGATGTGCAAGAGAAAGAGAAGTGAATGAGTGAGCCAGTGAGGATGAGTGAGCTAATGTGAGGGAATTGCAGAGCAGGATCTGTGATGAGAGACAGGAAAACAAGTTTAAAGGGAAGGAGAATAAAGAACAGAAAATAAAAAAAAAAAAAGTCACCAACAGCACTGTTGCAACACAGAGAAAAAAGGGAACAGAAGCTAGAATCGTAGAATCATAGAAACACTGGGTTCGAAGGGACCTTAAGCGTCATCTAGTTCCAACCCCCCTGCCATGGGCAGGGACACCTTCCACTAGACCAGGTTGCTCAAAGCCCCATCCAACCTGGCCTTGAACACTTCCAGGGATGGGGCATCCACAACCTCTCTGGGCAAAATATTACAGCACCTCACCCCACTCATAGTAAAGAATTTCTTCCTTGCATCTTATCTAAATCTATCCTCTTTCAGTTTAAAGCCATTACCCCTTGTCCTATCACTACATGCCGTTATAAAAAGTCCGGCTTTCCTGTAGGCCCCCTTTAAGTACTAGAAGGCTGCTATAAGGTCTCCCCAGAGCCTTCTCTTCTCCAGGCTGAACAACCCCAACTGTCTCAGCCTTTCCTCATAGGAAAGGTTCTCCAGCCCCCTCATCATCTTCGTGGCCCTCCTCTGGACTCACTCAAGCAGTTCCATGTCCTTCTTATGTTGGGTGCCCCAGAGCTGAATGCAGTACTCCGGCTGGGATGTCATGAAAGCAGAGTAGAGGAGGAAAATCACCTCCCTCGACCTGCTGGTCACGCTTCTTTTGATGCAGCCCAGGATACAGTTGGGTTTCTGGGCTGCGAACACACGTTGATGGCTCATTTTCAGTTTTTCAGCCACTAGTACCCCCAAGTCCTTCTCTGCAGGGCTGCTCTCAGTCCGCTTATCGTCCAGCCTCTATTTGTGCTTGGGATTGCCCCGACCCACGTGCAGGACCTTGCACTTGGCCGTGTTGAACTTCAAGAGGTTCACACGGGCCCACCTCTCAAGCCTGTCAAGGTCCCTCTGGATGGCAGTCCTTCCCTCCTGTGTGTCAACCACATCACACAGCTTGGTGTTGTCACCAATAAGCTAGCTGAAAGATGAGCAAAATCATCAACTGGAAGAACTGTCAGGTTTACGTCTGAAGACATCAGTGAAGCAGGGAGCTTTGTGGCTGTCTTCCAGAGGTGGCCTGATTACTTACTACTCACCTGTTTGAACGGCTATTGCTGCTCAGAACTTGCACGTGCAGACAGAGACAGAAGTGGTAACACTTCATATTCCTTTCTTGCTAAGGGATCACTGCTCTGATTAATGGAGCAAGATATCAAATGAGTAGAGAATCTCCATTTTAACAAAACACAGGTCTCTAACCAGGTTAAAAAAATGGATTTTTCAATGAAATCATTAGCACTCTTATGACCACTAAAAAGAATTCAATAAGCAGTCCACTGGCTGGGGCAGAGCCATGTTTTAAGTGCCACTCTAAAGGAAGAAAAGCATGTGTAAGTCCTGCTGTGATCCTGAAGAAGCAGAGCACAGTGTAGCAGACCAGACCAGAGGACCAAGTCACTCTCAGTACAGAAGTCTGTCTGAGCTTCACTATGTTTTCTGAATGTATCTAGGGGAAAAGGTATGTGACAATAAGCACTCCTTAAGTCTACCCTTTTTCCATTTCCACAAGATCACAGAACACAGCTCGGACACAACATCCTGGCTTTTCCAGGATGCGGCCAACTGAACCTCACTCAGTAACAAAGTAGCTCGTGTGGGGAGTTTTAAGGACTTCTTTAGAGAGGCTTAGCACTCTTTCCTCAATGAGGTGAAATATCATTATAAGCTCTAATTAGTATAATTACACAAAATTTCTTGATTTCTATTAAACCTTGCTTCCATCTTTTAAGTATCAGAGCCCAGCCAGGGAACACTGACTGTAGGGAACTGCATGGTCATTGGCCTGGTGATCTGCTAAATGGAAAAATGGCCAGCAGTACACCCATTCCCCAAACTGGTCAACCTACTGCTATTTTGCTATACCTTCTCTAGATAGTAGCATTCCTTTCCTGCTGTCTGTGGTAAAAGAAGTGTCAAGAGGATGCAGTTTACTCCAGGATTTTTTCCCCTATAAACTACAGTATTATCCTGCCTTCTCCTAGAGGATGTGCTGCTTTGTAGAATGTATTTGAATGTATCTGTAAGCCTTGGCTCCATGTTTACCAAAACAAAAATAAAAAAATTTTTAAAAATATGTCTTTGAATAATAAAACCCAAATGTGGACTACTTTGGAACAAAAAGAGCCTCTGTAGTCTGATAAACATGGATACTGACAGAGATTTGGGTTCTTCTGGCAGGGTGAATTATTCCCTTCTTCAATAGCTAGAGAAGTAGTTGTGGGATTTTTAATTTGTGTAGGTATTTTTTTTCCAAAATAAAGCCAAAACAATCTGTAATTTTGCAAAGAAAAAAGAATAACAGAATTATTCTGGCTGCAAAAATTACCTTAAATAAAGGGAAATTCCAAGGTAGGGAGTTCCCTCATTTGTCAGTGACTGACAGGTCTGGTCCTGACCTAAAGCTGCAAACAGGCTGAAATATCCCTTTAACTGGCATGTAGAACAACTGCCAGAGAAGAGAATTTTTGAGGTAAACCTGCACACATTTCCCAGTTCTCAACAGTCTGCTCAGTGTTTTAAAAAATTGCATTGTATTCAATCTGGGTCAGATTCATAAAGGGAATGTACTTTAAAATAACGGCAGACAAAGATGGCAAACCTGGACAGTTAATAAGGTTCACCTGAGCCTTTAACATGCCAATAAAATCATTAAATTAGGATATATTTTCTCATACAGAACAGGAAGCTAAATTACTAGTGATACAGTTTATTCTTCTGTTTCTGAGCCAGGAAGGCCCAGATTTATTAAGAAAATGCTGTGCATCTGAAGTTACAGAGAAGAAAAACCTTTTCCCTGAAAGGTTCTGGCCAAGACTCTAGGACAGCAGAAAAGACATGCAGTTACTGAGCAGAGTAATTGCACCTCAGCTTAACAAATTAGAAACAATTGTGTTTCTTTCCAGATTAACTGCTGTTGAAAGTCCTTATGATTTATTGGCTTCTTTTCTCAGAATCTGTGATATTACTATATCACAGATATTACTGGCTGAAAAAAGCCAGTTAAACTTTAAAGTCCAGCCTGCTTTAAAAAAAAATCTTCTAAGATGCATTTTCTATGTGTGTTTCAGCTTAGAAACAATTTTTCATGAAAAAATGTATTTAATTGCTTGACACATTTATTTTTCCATAGAAAGAAATGTGCTTGCATGACTTTAGGAAAAATAGGCCAAAATTTTGCTTCATTGGGTTTTGCTTTTTTGTTCTTAAGATCTTTTGCATTGAATAAATCTCCAGGTTGCAGCTCAGTTTAAGCTAAGTAATTAGTAAAGTCACTTACAAACTTTTTTTGAGTTATAAACAAAAACATTTCGAAAAAAGACCACTGTGTCCTTTCCAGGTGCTTGGGACATTTTACAGATGGACTCTAAAACAAAGAACTCAGTAATACCCAGTTTACTTAAATTTAAATAATAAGTTTGCACTAACTCCATTTGTTGATCAGGAAATCAGTTATGTTGTAAACAAAAAGAGAACATTTTCACATTAAAAAGGCTTCTTTTGATCTGCTTTTTAATTCAGAAGATTCTAAGGTATTCTAATATACCTTTATATGGTTGTTGAATCAGGATTTTTTTGATGAAATGCATTGATTTTATCTTACGTTCAGACAATACAGAATCATTGCCAGTTTTATGTCCAGATGCTAAAATCTTTTTCCAAATATAACTGTCAGTTGTCAAACACATCACTTCCCCTTCAAACGCTTCTAACATGTCTGGCTTTATTTTCCCTCTTTTGGAAATAACAAAAGAGCAAGTTACTTCTCCTGTGCTAAACAAGGCAGACTGAATTCCTAAACCTCTTCAGTCAAAGGTGGCACGTTGTTAAAAACATGGTACCAAAACCGATTCTTAGCTGGGGTTTCAGCTACATCACAACACCACTCATCTCTGGTCTTGCTACACAGTTCAGCCATGGAGGAGAGTGAGGACGAGTGTGTTTTGTGTGTGCACACACGTGCACGCAATACTGAAGGATGGGAGCAGCGTGGAGAAAAAAAACTTTGCGAAGAGGGACGAGAATGTTTTAGGAGATGCCTCTTAGACTGTTTTTCCAGCTCAGTGATCACCTACATGCACAGGCTGAATTTATTTCACAACCCAGAATAACTTTAGCTCGTTTCACCCCTCAGGGCATGAACAACGCTCTGTATGCTTGCAGTGGCACTAATGCCGTGTTAGCTGTAGAGTTTGTTCCCTGAAAATGGACAATCTGAAATTCTGATGGTTTTGCCTTGTTTTTCTTGAAGTCTTCTTGCTTCTTCTTACATACACACATTTAGGGGCCTTTGAATTTGGTTAGGGGACCCTTTTTTCTAAATGTTGAAGCCAAGACAATCTTCCTGTGGCTGGCTGAAAGCAAGCTCTCTCAGGCTGGGAAGTTACCTTGCGTAGGTGCTGTTCTCAGCAGCTCTGCTCTCATTTCTTTCAGAGAGGAAATCTTTCAGCCTGCATCAGTAGGAGATTCACATGGAAAGTCATGTATTCTTATTCTTCAGAAGTAGCACAATCATATCAGTTCTCAAGACTTAAGCACATGGGGCAGGGACAAACAAGCAACCAAATGTCTGCTGCTTAAAAACAGTTCAAGGTAATAAATTTTATTTTCATTTGCAACAAGCTAAGAGTTTATATGTGTCAGCTAATGCAATCAAAACTGATTAATAGCAACTCGTTAAGCTGCACTAACTTGATTGCTTCCAGTCATGTGTGCACACCCACTAATTTTCTCTAACCTGAGTAGAAAACAAACCTATCCTTTAGTCATTGATACTTGTTTGTTTTACAGCCTTGCTTAGAGCTAAATGATGATTTCTCTTCTATGAACAGTCCAACAATGGCACTGCTGAACTGGCCTGGACACTTCTGATTCAGTTCAGCTCTTTTCTGGTTCAAAGTCCTACAGCCTCTGGCTTAATCCAGTCCCTCTTCAACACGCAAACCAAACCTCTGCAATGCAGTAGCTTCTTTTCCCTTGCCATTGCCTCAGTGATCCCCAGGCAGACTGCCTTCTGATTTTAGAAGGAAAACCAGATACACTGGTGAAACAGTCTGGCAAGTCCATGCTCTGTTTCTCTTTAGGACTGAGTAATTCTGTCAGACTTAACACAGGCCAGTTGCTCAGAGTTGATCACTATTCTTCTGTCATCTAAATGGTCTGCTGTATTATGGTAAGATTAAAGCATTGAAGCTTGGTGGCTGTTTGGGGCAATATGATACAGGTGATTTCTTGAGTTGTCCTGTGTTTTCATATCTTGCATATCATGCTGGCATCCTTCTGTGATGGCCCACTACATCAGTATCTACATGATTTCCTTAGGCAGATTACCCAAGTGAGATGTGCAAATGCAGTCTCTGTGGAAAACATTTAAGCTTCTTGAGCAATGAAGTAGCTGGGCCTGACACAAGAGGCCTTGATCTCCTTGAACTCTTCCAAAGGTGCTATGATACTTTCATGGGAGATGGAAGAAGCTTGACAGTGGTCCTATAGCATATTATACGTACTGCTGAAAAAGTGTATACTTCCCATTCTTTGAGTTAGTCAGCTGATTCTGATTCCAGCCCATCCAGCAATCCTGAATGAAGCATCTGGATTCGATGGGTCTTGGTTCATATCACCATCACTGAGATGTAGTTAGCTGCCCTTGTCACCCAGCAAAGTCTCTTGTTTCTAGTCTGCTCAAAAGCACAGGCACTGTGATATGATGCTGGTGACGCACAGTAAGGTAAATGGGTAACCAGATAATACTTCCTGATACTGCCTGGATTAAATCTCAAAGTACTGATTTAAAAACACCTTGGTATTCACTGTTCCTTTTCAGTCCTTTATTCTGTAATGGATATGATCATTCTGTCTTTCCAAGTCTTGAGAGTGCTTCTCACCTTGGGTGCTAATGCAGTTCAACTGGAAGTAAGATTGTAATTTGAGTAACCTAACAGTGATGACTTCAACAGAGCATACTCCATGTATTCAAAGGCTTCTTTCAAACCTAATAAAGCATATCTTCAGGAACTCAGATGGTGGCATGAAAAATTAAAGTACTTTCTTGTACAAAATATCCATTATACCTGGAAAGCTCCAGGTACATTAGTACATGGCATATCTTGGTGTGTATTAGTCATGTAGTCATCCACATTTGTTTTGAGCTGTCTTTTGGATCTCTAATCATAAGGTGGCCAGGTGTTGTTTTCTTCATAAACATGCCATAATGGAGTAACTGGATTTGTGCTGCATATGAAGTTAATTGGGGTGTTTGGAAACACATCTGAAGTATTTGCTAGTAAGATTTATGCTGGAGAAATGGTTTTTCCCTTTGGTGTGTCTTCCTAAGTCTAACTTGCTTAGTTACATAGCCCAAGAGGAACCACTATAACCAGCCCTTCTTTTGGCTGGGATAACGGACTTTTCAGGGCCTATGGCTTTTCTGAGCCAATCCTCTTCCATCTGGTGAAGCTCAGTTGAAATTAAGTAGGTTGAACTCTCCAGTACTTTCAATATTATAGCAATACTTTTGACTAATTAGGGCAAGCTCTCTTGCTGTATTAGCAAGAAGTATCAGGAGGACATAACTGCACAGTGTTCAGAAACACTCAGACAATAGCTGACAAGAGTCTGCTTCATTCAGGGTCTAATTTTTGTCTACTGTGTGATAGAACAAGTGGTTTCAAGTAGCTCTTCATAAAAATCCTTTAAGGTACCTGTTCCCAGAAATAAATAAATGCTCTGGGAAAAACAACCCCCTCCTCTGTAGCTCATGACTCCATCAACAATTTCAATTGCTTGCTGTCTCAACCCTAAATCCCAGCCTGCCCACAATGTTGTAGACTCTAGCCCTTGTCTTAGATGCCTGATCATCCCTCAAATGGCACTCAGCCTTTCAATGAGATGCAAATCACTGGCAACGCACTGACTATCTGGGAAAAGCTGTAAGCCAGTTTCTGTCACACCCCATAATGTGGGCACAACATTGAGAGGTGCCTTATATGCCCAGTCAGCCTTAACTTTTGGAGCCAGGCCTGGGCTATCTCATATTGGGACTAGAAAATTGTTTTCAAAGTCTTCCAAAATTGAGTTAATATGATTTAAGCGCTATACCTGCAGAATAAACTAACTTGGAGCACTGTGATTTTGAACTCTGCAAAATCAGTATTGCAAACCAGCCCATTTGGATTCTCCAAATGCAGATGATGATAAAGTGCAAGCTGCAAGGAGCAGCCAGCCACCCCTCCTGCCTGCTGTCCTTAGAGCACAGCTTCTGCTGACTAGTATCATTACATGATGTTTCCATTACTCTATGAGAGTGCAATCTAGAGGCAGATTTCATTGCTGCTAAAATCTGAATCTGAGCAACATGCATATTTTCAGCATACCTAATTCACGTTTCTTGTGTGTTTATTTGGCTTCACCTATAAAATGTTATTGGGGCAGAAAAAAAAAAAATCCTAGCAATTATGGTAAACGATCACCTTAACTCTCTGTTCTCCATTTGTGATTTTGCACGTAGTATATTTGTGTGCCAGCGTATGTGCAGGCAAAACACAAATGTCTCATCTAAGCTGTATTTATTGCATGTTATTGGACAGTAAGTCTGAATCAGCCTTGTATACAGAAATGAGTGGGTGTCATGTTTAATCCAAATTTAGATGTTTACACTTAAAAAGGAGGCTGCAATAGATTTTCTGGTTCAAATAGAAGACTCCTTTCATGTTCATCTTCTTTCCTATTTTGTACATTGCGTGTAGACAGTATGGATTTTCCCTTGCTTTTGTGTTTGCTATGTTTCTATATTAAAAAATAATAATAAAAAATGCCCAAATACAGCTCTGTAAAAGTCGAGTCAATTCTTGTGACAATGTGACAAAAGCCTTAGTTCTTGCTGTGGAGCACAGTTCAGGGCTTCCAGACAGCCACTGTCCCTTAGCACTTTTCAAAGTCTGTTGGCAGCTTTATTCTTTCAAATGGGCTATGTCCTAAGTCTGTAGCCAAAGAATTCAACACAGAGTGCACCAGTTGGATTTAAAGCCTGACTGACAACCTCAGCCAGTAATTATCCTGGGGAGATAAGTGAGTTTTTCATTCAAATGGAGGAGTGTGGCAAACCAGTATCATCATGCTTTAAAGTGGTACAAAGCATCAAGATTCTTTCCACTAGTCTTATAATTTAGGCTATAAAAATTGTATCAAGATTAACCAGGAATTTTATTTTGACTATATCTTGTCCATGAAAAGGTATGTGTCAAATTGGTGTAAATGTTTTGTACATTTTCCCCCCTCTATGTAGACAGAGCTCTTATTTATCCTGTTTATGTCTCCCATCTGCAACATGTGTCCTCAAGATCACTCACTTGGTGTTCTTCACGTATGTCTAGGAAAGCTTAATCTGAGTTTACTATGGCCTTTACGAAGACAAACCTTATTCAGGACTTTCACTGCGAAGCTCCACACTGAGAAGTGCAGACTCAGATTTTTAGTGGTCTCTTAAGGTCTGGGACTCACTTCTTCTTAACAGGTATCTTGACTTTTTTCTGACCAAATTAAAAAAACACCCTCTCTTTTTTAACTGTATCCTAGCAGGTCTGCAGAGTATCTGTCTAACTACTCCTCTTATTAGATGATTATATTAAATTATCCCAACTTAATTAAGAAGTAAAAGTAACACAGTCACCCTGTCTATCCTTGTGTTAATCTTCCTGCCCGCTCTTCTGTCTGTCTGTGCATGCATCTCTAAGTTCCTTTTTAGTGGGGGAAAAGTTAATTACTGTCCTGTAATTGGGATAGAAGAGACAAATTAATGCCAGTCTAGAGGAAAGGAAGCAGAATTTTTGTACATTTTATTTTGCAACAGTCAGCTGAACATGTTCATCTAACTTCTGACTTAGCACAGCACTTTTATCTCTTCTCCAGGGTGGGGACTATCATAGGTTATATGAGGTGAGTTCAAGTATGTCCCATAGGAAAGGTTAGGAAGCAAAACCCAGAAAATTTGCAGAAGGCTAGGCTTCATCACTTTAATATGGTAAATAATTTGCAATGCGTTATATAATCTTTGGTCTGCTAATGGAAATTTGGCCTGTGCTTTGTGTAACAGCAATTCATCTCATGTGGACTGTTGTGTGCTTTAGCAGTGTTTTTTGGTGGTGATAAAATTTTATAATTTTAAATTTTCGGGCTATGTGAAAATTATTCTGCTTTCAAATCTGTCTCTCTTTCAAAAAATGAAGATGTGAATAAGTATGCCAACCATTCTAGTTAACAGAGTCTAACACTGATGTGAACAATTTCTTCTAACCTTAAAGATTAACAGCTCTGTCTATATTTCAAGCTTGTGATACATTGCACAGGGTTTACACTCCCTCTTGCTGCTTCTGTATATAGATGTGTGGCACTATCCTGTCCAGAATCCAGACAGAATCATCTATCAGCTTCGTTATTATCTGGAAAGAAAACAGCAGGACACTCATACATTGTAGTGTTTACTATACCACAGTACACTGTGGATCAATGGCACTTTGATTGAATCATATGTTCTTGCTCTTCGGTACAAAAAATAGCACACTTCAGACGTGTCTGCTCCCTTTTTGAGAACTCTCACCTTTTCCAGATTTCCTGACCAAAGTGGATTAAAGATTACTCACCACACTATGCAATTGCTTTTCTGTTCAAGTGCGTCTGGTGTGTGCTAAACTGCTTTGCAAAAGCTGTGGATATGTGTACTTTAAGTATCACACTTTCACCAAAATAATGATAATTTCTGGTATTGTTGCTCTTGACACAAGGGGCATTTGAAAAGTGGAAATTAAATCCTGGGTTGATTTCAGTGCATTAAATTAGTATTTAATAATGCCTCCTCTAAATATAACAAGCTACAGTATTTTATCAGTATTCTCCACTGAAACGCAGTCCAGCAAGAGCTCAAGTAGAATGAAGTTTGAAAATTAGAGGAGCGGGGCCATGCTATTTTATATAAAGAAAAAACCTCCAGGGCAGAAAGCCCAGAAGTATGTACTTGTTGCCTCTTAGAAGTGCCACAGTATTCAAAGGGTGGCAAACAGGGGCACTGAATGGGAAGAAGAGCAAGAAAGTACCACCTCCAGTAAGGAAGTCCACAAGCAATTTTCAGAAGAAGGACCATCCTGTTTTCTTAGTTTTGCCAATGTGCACTTTGACAGTTAATAACTATGTTGTAGCAGTTGCCTGGGAATTTGAAGCACTGATGAATATTTTGTGCATTTGTGTCCTATGTTGGGCATTCGGAGTGTTTGCCACTGACAGGTGCTTGTGATGCTAAAAAGAACTAGCTCTACTGAATCATCTGGCTTATTCACAGGTAGAAACAATTTAATATTTTTGTTCTTTGTCCAGTGCTGCTGCTACTTGTAAAACTTTTCAGGTCCAGGATTCTGCCCCTTCATCATTTCCAAATATGGGAATTAGACTAGATGAATAAAAAATGGGTTTGCATATTGATTTTAGATACAGTTTCTATGCAGAATTTGATTGCTCAGAAAACACACTCATTTCTAAGAATTTGCTCAACCATTTGTGTGCTTTTTGCCTAAACAACCTGAGTAACAGATAAAGTGGGTAGGCATGATAAAGACTGGCAAATAATTTACTTGAGGCTTTAGGCTCTTCCATCTTTGCAGAAGTCATTCATATGACTAACACAGGATTCCTTGCTCTACACAGCTGTGCCTCTTTTAAGTGTCAACACAGAAGAGAAAATGGCAGTAGCTATACATAAATAGTGAAAATATTCTTTATAAAGGGGAAGAAATGAACAGATTTTACTGAGGAACGGGTAAGCCAGCTGTCACACAGCAGATAATACCATTTCACAGAATTTGAAGACAAAGAGCATAATTTTTTTGGAAGTGAGGTAGCGTATATATTCACACTATGGCTGTTTAAGTGGAGAACAGGAGAGAAAAGGAAAAGATAGATGTGGCTTATCTTCTGCTGAAGCCTTTGTGTAGCTGTGTAACTCATTAAGCAATCCTGATCAGAAATAATAGTCTAGGGCATTTCCTGATGTTTTCATGACCCAATGAAAATGTGAAGAGGTACTAAACCCATCAGGCCATTAACTCCCCTGTTAATGCCCTGAGCTGATTCCTGATGTCTATAATAACTGATTGGATTTGGCTTCATTGGGCAATTAAAGCCTCTGAGTTCCTCCCATGGTGCCATGTTTCTTCTGGTTTAGTGTGAGGATCAGGCTTACAGGCTTTCTCAGCCAGTCTGGGACTGTGGTTTCACTTGAAGCAACACCTTATTCTAACCACTCCTGCAAAGACCTTGTTAAACATGCAGACTTCTTCCACAAGGTCTGTAAACATCCATTTCTCTGTTTCAACTACAGGAATAAAACAGATGGTAGTAAAAACAGCTACACAGATATTAAGCATTATGATAATTTTGAATATTGGGGAATTTTAAGCATTATGATAATTTTGAATATTGGGGAGTTTTGTTTCTCTGGTTGTATTTACTGCTTTTTCATTAGGTTTTTACAATACCTGCAAAAACATTACTGTCTTGTGGACAGTATATAAATTGTAAGAACAATGTTGTAGCAACTCAAATGCAAATCATATTTCTCTATTTATCAGAAAGCCTTTTTCTGATTAGATTTTCATGGATTTAAAATCCATTGTTAAATACTCATAGTTTATGCTTAAACTTAAATAACATTAAAATAGCACCAAAGCAATGGTAATTTCTGCTGAAAGCTGCAACTTGTAACTCATCACAACAAATTCACTGCAAGAAAATACAGGAGAATTAAAAACAGAGTCATATTGGATCTTTGTATTTGGAAAATTTCTTTCCATCATGATTGCTGCCATATACTAGATATGATAACTGAAAACTCCCAAGTTTGCCCTCTCCCTGTTGTCCTCTGGAGGGGACTGACTTCATATCCTCAGTGCTACAGATGCTACTCTTAAGCTCAACAGCCCTTCAGCCTACTTGTATGTACAAGACTATATTTTTTGGAAACGGCTTCAAGTGGCAGCTTTCGGTGCTGAAGCAAAGGAACCCCTCATTCCCTTCCTGCCTCTTCCCTTACAGTGCGTCATCCCAGCACCTTGCCCATACATCACCCCATGGTGTGGGTGAGGTTGCCAAAGCAACACCACACTCTCAGTAACACCCCCTATAGCTACAGAAGTGTGAGTCAGTTTAAAAGTTTTATAGGTTTTTATTTGTCTGCAATGCGCTACCCAGCCATGTGCAGTTACTTGCCCATCCAGTGCTCACAAACCTGCTGGTAACCCTTAGTGGGGTGGCTTTCGGTATTTTCAGCTCCATCCTTTGGGATGAAATCTCTGCAGATCGGTCCTGGGTGGTCGGTCACCTGCCCAACCCGCAGTGCAGAAACCAGCTGGTTCATCAGCCATCCCTTAGACATGCCAAGCAGTTGGGCAATAACTAAGTTCATATTTACTTTTCAAAGAATGTGTAAAGCAGCGGTAGTGAGTAACTGCAGAAGAATAAAATTGGAGTTACCTACAGTGCATTGTAAAACCTGATTTTCTTTCTGTTAAAGCAGTGAGATAAGTTTTCAATAATACCTAACTTACAACTCTGCTCATTTTTTCAGACATGGAGATGACTTGATTGTGACACCATTTGCTCAGGTAGGCACAATTTTGCCGTATTTCTCACGCAATCTTACAATTTAAAGGCCATAAGGCCAAACCAGTTTTCAGTTGTTAATATTATGTAAGATATGTTTGCTTGAAACAGGAAAAAGCCATCTAAACAAGAAAGTCATAAACCTCCCATATCCTGTTATACCTCTTTTTTAGTGCTTTTTGATTATCTGAAAAGTTGAAGTACAATAACATGATAAACACCTTTGATCTCTTTTCAAATACTGTAGCGAACAGTCATGATGAAGACAAATCTGTGCTCTCTTATTCTCCTGCTTTTCTTAGTTACAATTTCTCCTTTTGAACAATTTTTATGCATTCAGTACAAGGCAATTTTTAGATGTGAGTTAAGTTTTACCCAGAATACTTATATTCCTTTACTAAACCATCTCTATTTTATTTTTCCATTCAGATTCTGTTTTGTAAAACATCAGCACAAAACTCTATATAATTTAGATTGAAACTCCACAATTTTTAGCAATAGAGCTGTCTTATCATGTATGAAAAGTTAACACTGATGTTCCTTAAACTCATGATGATAGGTTTTACCCTGTAATAGATAGAATGAAAGTTAATTCAGTGTAAGTACAGGGGGGGAAAATAAATCTGGAAGTCATACGTGATTGAAGGCGAATGGAAAAAGAAACGTTGAGTCACACAGCAGTCTCAAATAAGAATAAGGTGTCCAGCTTCAGTCTGAATATGCAGGTTGCTTTGGTCTAATGATAAGCTGTTAAAACAATTAATAATTCATTTAATAGGTTATCATATATTTAATTATATTGTAAACAGATATAGTGTTTATAAGACACTGGCTGATCAAGTCCTTAATATGAACAATACCTTCATCTTTTATTAGCAGAGAAGAGATTAAGCCAGGGCCTTTACTAAGAATACTTTAAGGTCTCTCAAATGGTAAATATACTTCAACAATAATGGAAGAGAAGAAATTACAGGAAAAACAAGGGGGTAAAAATGTAAAACCACTTCTGGTTTTAGTTCCTCAGGAAACATAAAAACCCTAACTCTTGGGCACAGAAAAAATACAAATTGTATGCTAGTCAAGCAATCCAATAATATTTACTGTATTGAATTCATGTTCATCGTCATCTGAATTTTTATTACAAATTATGCTACATAGATAGGACAAGTTATATTATGCCTAGAAAAATGGCAAATATTACACCCCTTTTATGGACATTTTTTCCTGGGACAAAACACCCTATTTGTTTTAAGGGCAGTTTCGTATTCTTGTTGGCATTGAGGGACGTGCTTCAGCAATTGAAGCAGGAGTAGATGAATGTTATTGATGCTTGCACCAAGGTGCCGTAATTGATTATTTGAGAGCTTTTAGTATTTCAGTGCAAAATCCTATTAGCAGTGGTTTAAATCAACCTGTTTTCATTTGCATTGAACAGGAGAAAGAGCACTCACAGGGTGTTATTGTATGTCACATTCCCCAACACAGGGGGAATTGGGATGCAGTTGAGAGCGCGTGCCTAATAGAGGGGAAGTGACATCCAATTGGACTCAGGAAAAACGTAGCCTTTATCTGAAAGTTATTTGAATATGCAAATCCCATCTCCCAGTGGGGCCTGCTCACAGACTGCATCTGCAGCTAAGCCCAGGCCCCATTCCTCTGAGTTATGTTAGCAATATCAGGACCTCACTCAGGACTTCAGAAATTGCATCCCATGAGCCAGTACAATGTCTATGCATCGTACAAACTACCCTTCCAGTATCTTCCTGGAGCAGTATTTCATCATGTAGATGCATTTTTGTGTTGCAAACAGCAAAAGCACCATTTTAATCCATTCAGGGCTTCCTGGTAGCAGTAGATCGTGGCACGTGGAACACATGTTCCAGTTATTTCAAACCATCCATATTTTCCAATTGATCAGGAAGCTTGTTTCATCTGATCATGAGCCACCTGGTGGTAATAGTTCCAGTTTTAGCATTTCAGTTGCTATTCAGCACATCACCATGGTAGTGCAGCTGCATTTCTTAACTGGAGGCAGGGTGGCACACTGTGTACCCCACATAGAATCTGGCCCCAGGACAAGATAATTTACTATTTTTACTAGAATGGAATTCTGTAAGCTAAAATTAAAAAATTTATCACAAGCATATTATTAGTTGCACTCCTCTATATTGTAATACACAGCAACTGTTGTAATTTAGTTATTTGTAGAATTTCACTTTTCAAGAGAAAATAATTTGAATGATTTGAAATTTAAGGGAAAATTCTGTAGGTTTTGTATCATCAAAAAAGTTTAATTTTTTAATTCACTTGCAACTGTTTGTATACAACTTGATTTTGAAAATAGTATTATTTACTTAGGGATTAAACCCACAGAGGTTTGCAGATGACTGGTTGCTTTTTGGTCACAAATCTAACTCTAGAAACTTTAAGCACAATTGGAACCTCTGTGGACAGAGAAACTGTCACTTAAGCAAATTATAATGAAAAAATGAAATAGTATTTTATGTACTTATACTATAATAGACTTATAAATATTAATACCTTTATACAATAAGTCAAGTTGTTTAGGTCCACTGTAGCCAATGGCCAAAGTTTTTGTTGTTGCTTTTACATTCATTGCTATGTATGTGGGACACCTTGCACTTGCAGAAACTGACAAAAAAATGTGCATGTGTGCTAAAGCAGCTGGGGTGCTGGGCAGGGATTGGACATTTCACCCCTGGACCTACAAAACAGTTTTCTCACCTGCCAGAAGAACAAATAGAAGGACGTGCAAACGAAACAGTCAAGTCTCTGCTTTCTGAAAAAGGAGAGATTGATAATATATCAGACAGTGGAAAAATCTGGTCAATGTGCATAGTGGTGGGCACAGTAGAGAGACTCCCTCGCAGCTCTTCAGGGTAGAGTGTAGGTCCAGCAAGGCTCATTAGCCTCCACTCCTAACTGGCCCTGAGCAACCTTGCAGCTCTGCACACTTCTTTCCCCTGCACCCCAGGTGCTAAATGTCCTGTTATTTCAGATCCAATATGTACCTCAGCTACGTTCATGTTTTCACATGGCATCGTGCCTAGCCTACTAACCTTTCTGAAACTCAGCCCTGTGCTGCTGGTACAGTCATGTCTTGCACTCCAGCAGAGGCAGAGCTAGTAAGCATGGCTGTACCTGAGATCACTCACCAAGGAGTCACTTAGCTACCTTTGTACGTGCTCCCAATTCTCAGTGCACCTGAATATACAGCCAATTTGAGTCCAGCAGGGCTTATTGAGTAGAAACTTGCAGCCAGGAAAATCAACTACATTTTTTCATGCCCTGAGACATCTCTGGGAGCCACATAGATATGCTTCTTTGATAATAGTAGCATATACAATCTGTCTCAGCATCCTGGCACACATAAACTGAACCCAGGCAGATCAACTGAAGAGAACTGAAAATGGACTGCAGTCACTGAAGTGTCTTACCTTAATAGGCCCAACTTTTTTCGATTTATGCTTTCCTTCTCTTCCCACCTTCAATTCATCCTTTCCTTTTACAATATTTTCATACTTCAGCAGTTTTTCTTTGTATTGCATGTATTCATTTTTGAACTTTTGAACTCCAAGATCTTCTTGCCCCTTCTGCTTGGTTTATGCCTGATTTCCCTCTGCATATATCCAACATCCAAATACAACATTTGTTAGTGTCACTGTACCCTGGGCATGCAAATTTGATGGCATATGTAATTATTTTTATTCCGTGCTGAATGTAAAATATGTGAGTTTGCCTCCTGATCTTTGGAAAGGAAAACATAATGAAATTAATACTCTCTAATTAGACAACAAATGTATTTTTATTATCTTAACTCATTTGGGAATTACCTACAATAGCTAGAGCACTGCCAGTCATTATTATCTCCAGAGTATTTTCTGTCTGTTACAAGTTTTCACTAAATCCTTCTTTTCTTTTCAGCCTCCTACCCCCGCCTCCTACCTCATGTATAAATTTAAGGGGCTATGAAAAGAGGGTTGTATCCTCCTTGACTCAGACCTCTGGAACCCATATCCCCTTTCCCACCTTTGTAATTCCTAGATCAGGTTCACCAGGGAACCAGCCCAGTCTGTGCTGAGAAGTAACAATGGGCAACTCCTGCAAAGACACACCAGTGATTAGTGTTGCTCTTTCCTCCTGTTCCCAGTCTGGTTCCAAACAACTTGTGGTTCCTCTCTGACATCAGCTGAACTGCCTCTCCCTAGTCAGAGAGGTGCATCTTATTATCCTTACATGGTACAAATTTGCTGCATTTATCCAACTGCCTTCAGAAGAAAGTGCCTATGCCATTTATAACAAGAAGACACTCTGCTACTGCCTCCACTATCTGCTGTCTTGCATGAAATTAAGTCCAAAAAGAAAGAAGTTCATTTATGTCATCTTTCCCAATGTGCAAACCTTGTAAGAGCCTGCAGACATTTCCCTTATCTTAGGTGATACCTTCCTCTTGCTCTGGCCTTCTGCACAAAGTCCCCAAATGTGCCCCTTAAGGGACTCACTTCTATTTTTCCTGGCAGTCTAGACAATCTCATTCCCTTTGTCCTTTGAGGTTTGTGGGGGCTGAACTGCAGATGGAAGATTCTGTAATCGTTTCTTATGCATGAAGTCTCACGCTTGAATAGGCTATTATCTTCCAATCACGAATGCTTTTATGCTCATTTTAAAGAACTAAGAAGTATTCTGTGAAAAACTTTCCTCCTCTTCAAGTAAGTCTGCCTTTAAACAAATAATGAGTCATTTATGAGGAAAAACAAGAAATAAACTATTGCCCTTGTATTACAGACATGTTATTGTTAAATAATGGTCGAAGGCTTCAGACAAACTAACCCTGGAAACTTTCTACAGTTGTTTTGCAATGTCCTTTCCTTTTTCTTTCAGCACAGTGGAATGGAGATAAATCAGGCTCACCTGTGCAGAAATTTAGACTGAAACCATTTTGTCTGTTCCAGGTACTGGCCAGCCTGCGTACTGTACGGAATAACTTTGCCGCATTAACCAATTTACAAGATCGGGCACCCAGCAAGTGAGTGTCAATTTTTGGCCACTGAACTTTTTGCAGTGATACTTTTTAAATGTAAACTAAGAATAACAATTAGATGTTACAGATTTCAGTCTGTGCCACCAAATCTGCATAAAATGTGGATGAGTAATGAGTTTATTAATCCCTTAAAGATGCTATACTTGATAGCTGAGACGACAGCCTCTTTGCCTACTAATTGCTCTTGCATTGCTTGCAGAAATATATCCTTGCATAAACTTGGAGTGGTTTTTGTGCAATTTACATGATTTTCAATAAATTAGTCATATGTCAAAGATCATTCAAAAATGATCATTCAGGCAGAGTCTGAGTCTTGCAAATGAACCAAAGAGAGCAGACAGCAACACTCATTGTGAGCTACTTGCATGATCTGAACCTAGAACTTTGCCTAACTCATTCAAGATAATGACAGCCCACTTATCCACAGTAGTTCATGATTATAAATGAGACATTATAAATATGGTCTTTCTCCAACCGTGTTGGAGCGTCACAGTTAACATTAATGTTAGTTACACTGGCAAATTTTGTGGTGGAGTCATTTCCCTCACCCAAAATGTGCATCTCTAGAACTTAGAAGTAATTAGCATTCCAAAGACAGCTGCCTACCATTGCGTATGCAGCAACTGCCACTAAAATATATGTCCAGCCCCCTTGGTTGGAATATGCAGACCCTATGTGGCCCCTGCTTGCAGTCATCCAGACATCCATACACAGCTGTGTCAGTCCACCAACTTCTAGCTTTCATCAATGGGCAAAGCAGTCCACTGAGCTGTTTGCCCTAAAGATTATTGTGAAAGGTATATGAAAAATAGTGTGTGGAATGTATATGCAAAATAAGGGAGTGAAAAAAAATAATAATGATAAAAAAAAAGTATTTCAAGTCAGAGAACATGGGAAGTGCAAGCCATGTTAGGATAATGGTAACTATGTATATAAATTAAACTTTGAGCTAGGTGTAAGCTCTAGGTATGATTAGGCAGGTTTTTAATGAACTTGTAAATTCCTAAAATATTCCTTTTTTGGAGTTCCCAATCTGCAGAGAGGTTTCAGGGTCAGTTGTGAATTCCCTTCGACACTAGAAAGAAGTATCTGTTCTAATTGAACTTTTTCTTTGGCAATGCCAGGGTATTCCAGTCCCAAATAATTTCCCAAGGAAATGTATTTTCTATTATATTGTTCAAGTCATTTATCACGCTTATATCTTCTATTCCTTTTCTTTTAAACAGACGATCGCCAATGTGTAATCAACCATCTATTAACAAAGCAACTATAACAGGTAAGAAGAATTAATATGACTAAAATTCCTCTGTGAAACCATCATGGGTTTCTAAATTTAATACTTATTTATAAAAATGTCTCATTGAAAACTGCCTTTTATAATAATAACCTTGTATTCTTTCATATCCTTATATCTGTCTTATTGAAGAGGATGAGTCATGTGTTGACTCAAACTGTCGACTTTCGGTGTTGTATCATATTAGCTTTCTGATTTCTGTCGTCTTATCCTGGTTTTAATTTAAGTTTTTTCCCTAATTATTTTTTTTACCCCTCTATATACCAGTGTGTGACCATGTCATGATTACCTTCATTAGTAACATTTTGCAATAAAATGTAGTAGAATGAACTGGTATGAGGAATGCATCAATGTTTGTTTTGAGACATGGAGTTCTGTAGTTTTACTGAGGCAAAGTCTTCACATTACAAGCCCTTAGGTAATGAGGAGAAATTTTCAAAACCAGCTTTTCTGATTTAGGATGGTAAATTCTATTTCTGTAACATTTGTAGGTGCATAAGAGAAAAATAATTCCTTTGTAAAAGACACTATTATTTCTAAAGAAACATTAACCTGAAAACAGGACTGGCACTGTAAGTTACGTGAACACTTTGAAAATTTTACCCTGTGGCACTTTTGGTTATTATTATTATTATCATGGCAACTTTGTCGTGGACTTCTTTATGGGAACACACTTTATTTGACCTCATATTTTTTACATCATATTAATCCATGTGTTCTTACACTGTGTAATTTTCCAGGTAGTTGCATTCTCTATGGTGTGTTGGCAGAGTGAAAGAGCATTTGCTTTGCCTCTTGATGAAAGTATACAGACACTTACTAAACAGCAATTTATCATTTAAACCAAAAACTTAATGTTTCCAGAATTTTCAAAATAGCTTTAGTCTTTTTTAATTGTATAATAGATTTGTAAGTCAAGGAAGAAATGGTACTTCAGCTCTTTTGAGAAGTGCGGCTTTGTCATGTTCAATAGTTTCTGTCTTTAGGCCCTGGAATGTGTTAACATTGTTAGTTTGTTACATCTAGCCTCACACAATATGCATATTTACCTCTAAAAAAACCAATCTTGGCAGTTCTGTACAATTTTACTCTCCTAGAAACTGATCACATAATCTGACCATTTGTGTGTAGGGCTCATATGGGAACAGAGGTTAAATCTTTGAAGCTATTCTTTAAACAGGAAAGCATCCTTAGTTAAGAATGTTCTGCCGTCATACTTAAATTCATGGTAATTAAATAAATAGGAAGGGGAGACAGGTAAATGCTTAAATCAGTTATAAACCTTTGTTAATATATTCCTTTAAGGGATAATTTTGGGCATTGGTTTCAAATTACTCTCCTTGAGACATTTTAGTTATTGATAGATATGATGCCTATTTTTAATTGTGGAATTTGTCTCATACCACGCAGTCATCCAGAAGTCTGTTACCTTAACTGGAGATAGAGATACTGGAAAACAGGGTTCTTTCTTTGGTTCCAAGGGGCTAACTTTAGAAAGCCTGTAACACAGTAAAATCCCTGACAGTAAAAGAAAATGTGATACCCAGAAGAGAAGATACACATACATGTGAGCACACAGTGAGCCTACCTTACGTGCTCTCCCACAGTTGTTTGCCTGAGGTCAACTTTTTTCCAGCAGGAGAACCAGCTCAGACAGCAGGACTCAAGACACACTCTGCTGGAAGATGCTGTTGCTCTTTTTAAATTCCCCCTCAGATCTGAAGGTTTCCATTCAGTTAATCTTCAGAATGCACTCTACATGTCAGAAGCAATAAATCATCTGAAGTTTTAATATTTAGAAGGAAGGTGGTGCAGTCAGTGCTGTAATTAATCTAGAAAATGCTTCTGTGCCAAGAAATTTAAAGGAAGCAAGAGAAGGCAAAGAATAGTAAGGATAATTTAATCTAATTTAGTTTAATCTGATTTCTCAGAGATGCTGCTGGAATTGCTGTGCCCAAATTATGCATTGAAGTGGGTGAGCTGGAGCCTGTGCGCATTGCATATAAGTGGCTAAAAGACTTTAATGATATAGGAAAGATCTTAACCCACTATAAAGCATGAAAATGGCTACAATTCATTTTGACTGTTGAATGGAGATTGAGGCTAGATACTATTTTGCCTGAACAGGTTTGCCTGTTCTTAGTCATAGACTGGTTTTGATATTTCCATAGCAACAAATTTCATGGCATAAGCACAGAAGTATGCATAGGTGCTTTCTTGGAGCATAAAAAATCCTAGTAAAACATGTTGCACTACAGCACTATGCCAAGAAAGAAAATACATTACAAACACTTTGCCTGCTCTTCACAGAATGATTGAAAACCCCATCAAATGCTACTAAGCTTTTGAATTCTTCTGGGGAATGTTTGAAATGTAGCTTGTGCAGATCCTTCCTGCTGAGAAATCCTCCTGGTTGTGCTGTTCTCAGAGTTCATGTCATGGAATATCCAGAACAATACACCAGACAGGTGGAGCCCCATCCCATCATCCGGATGGCTCAGCTAGCAATCTCAGCAAGAACTGATCACCAGTGTAACGAACTAGGTGACTGGAAGGCACAGTATCACTAAACTATGTCAATGCTAAACCAGAAAGAGTTTAAGAGTTTAAGTAAATGCTCCATCTTAAGATGGAGCATTTATGTTGCTAAGCTTCCTGGAAGATTTGTCTTTGGCAAGACTTTGACTGAAGAATGGGACGATCACAGAAAGCAAAAGTTTAGCAAAAGGGAACTACTGCAGAAGATACGGGAAAATGACAAAGGAAAGATAAAAAGGAATTTGGTAAAGCCAAGTGACTAAAATAGCAATAGCAAAATTCTCCCATTTACTATTTTAAGCATTCACCCTGAGGCATAAATGTGGGAGAAAATGCATTAGCAAAAAAATAAGAAACTGTGGAATTGAGAAGCAGCACAGGAATCAAATGTTCAGATTCTCAGAAGCAACAGCAACCACGATGGCCTTAAAATCTGCAGTAATTTTTCAATGTAAATATGTAGAAGTTGATGATCAAAATATGATCTGTTCTATTCAAGACATCCACATGAATCCCTTTTGGAAACTGTGTTGGAAGAAGCTAATGAACATCAATGGCATACTGGATCTTCAGTATCAGCCAAGTATGCTATAGCATGCCGGATGTTCCTTTTGCAGACAAATTAGGGAATAGGAGGTGGGAGCTTTTCATGTAACAACAGACTTCTTAGATGGCACTTTTCTTACTTGCTTTAGATATCTAGGATGTAGATACCTATTATATCTATAGTCAGTGGGAATAAGCAGACATGCAAACTGACTTACGTTAGATGTCTTCTTTAAAGGGAGATGAATTGCTCCCTAGAAGTGCCATCTCTGTCCCACAACTGAGACCAGCCTGTTTGCTGTACAGTGCTTCCATGCGTGGTGTTCTGTGCTTCAACCAGAAGAGGGGTTCCTCTCACTATGAGTCACGTTTTCCAGGCAGTGACATGAATGGTGTTTCACTTCAAGTTGATAGTAATTCTCTTAACACAACCAGTGTATTATAAATAACGTTTCATTTTCAAAAAAATCAAACTAGCTGTGACTCAAGGATTGAGCTTGCAAGTTTTAATTTTTGACTCACAAAAAAGTGAGCAAACATTAGATATATTTTGATTGCTACAGTTCTAATATCTGCATTTCTAAATCAGAATAATTTGAATTAGGAAGGAACCATATAAGGTCTTCCTTGATATGTTTCAGATTTAAAACAGATAGGACAGCTCACAATTTCTCTGTCCATTAATGACAATTTGCAGACTCAGTCTGGTACCTGCTTTTATGTGCAAAGATTTTGCATGCAGGAGGAGGTAAGTTTGTCCAAAAGAATGAGTTTCCAAGTCTCCGAATACTACAACTACAGATTAACTGGCAAGTCTTAGTTAACTTGAAACCACAGACACAGGGTCTGATTCATATATATGCATATATTAGATAGACATAGTATCTAATTCATAGTAATAGCTTTAAAGTAGATTTAAATTTAGATTACATAAGTGGCCCTTTACATTACAAATACAGTGCCAAAGGACCTGTAAGTGAAGACTTGTATATGTAACAAAAAGGTAATTTAATTTAATCATAAAATAAATCATAATTGCAAAATTGCACTTTTTAGACGTTGTTTACAATTTTGCACCAAAAGCTAACCCAAACCTATTTCATCAGATAGAGGAAAATATATGCAATTTTTCAACAACAAGCTACATTTCATTTATTAAAATGTAGGAAGCATGTGGCTTAGTGTCAGGAAAACCCCTTAAGATTTTGTTATGTATACAGAAAAACACAGTGATAGAGAAATACACTATTTGCAAAGTTTATGAGGTTATATATCTAACTGAAATAATTTGCTACTCCGTGATTTCATTGCTTCTTGGACTTGAATTACACTCTTTACATGCATCTTAAATCTAGCAGAAATCAATATCCTGCTAATTAAATGGAATTTCTTACAAGTTTTTCATGGGCTTTGTCCAACACGTTTTATGATTTGTTTTGATGAGCTTCAGGTTTCCCAACTAAGTTTATGTTTGTGAAATGGGATCTGCCAGCCTTTTGCTAGAGATTTTATTTTATTAATTAAAAGTATAATCAATCATTATTTAATAATTAAATATTAATTAAAGATTACCCTCCTGTCTTTCAGTAGGACACACTTAAACAAATATCACAATGGTAAGCTAAACATCTATATTCATACAGACTAAACCCTTTCTAAATACAAGCAGCTGGACATAACAAGAAAAAACAAAAGTTACAGATGAAAATTAGTAGGTCACATCTTATGGCATTGGGAATAATGGATTATTTTGAGTGTGTAGATCTCTATGTAAGTGTATCTCACTCACACCAGTTCTGTAACTGAAAGATTTTACTGAATAACAGGTTGGAATTAAAATAGAATAAATTCTTGTTCAATAAGAAGTAACATTCTTGATATACCTTAAACTGTTCAAAAGTCCAGAAAGCAAAGTGTTACATACCCTGCTGACTCTTTCAGGGCCTGACTGGACTGTACAGTGTATCACTGCATGGAGATGTCCTCAATAATCCAAATGCCTTTTATTCTTTCCTGTGTCTGGGATTCTGCCAGAGCACAGCAGAGGATAAAGTAAACGAGATCATGAGTGGGCAGAAAAAAGCGCAAATGCATGCCTTACAGAGGTTAATTCCTGCAATCTGCGGTAATAGCCACTAGGTTGGGAGTGGGTACATGAGATTGAGGGGATCATAATGTCTATGAAAACAGAGGCTTAAAAATAAAGAATATTTCAGGTTTTTAACAAAAGAAAACTTGTAATACAATATCAGTGTCACATTTTAAAGTGCTGATGACCTTAGATTTCATACCCAGATTTAGGCACATACACAAAACATGCACTATTCAAGACGTAATTGCAGTATATGTATCACTCCTCTAGATTTAGTAAGCAGGATTACATTTATAACGAGAACTTCCCCTTTTACTTAATTTGCCCACTGAATATATTTTTATCTTATTACAGAAAAGTACTTCTATGGTAAACTGCACTGCCAAACTTTTGGCAGAGGCAAGGTAAAATGTTCTGAAATCTTCATTCAAGTTCATTGAGTAAAGGGTGCTTTCCTGAAACCGTGGAGAAACCTGAGACCCTGGTTTTAAAGAGGGATGGTTTTGATAAAATGGCCTTTGTTCTTTGTGCAGTATGTTGAATTGTATGTAAATGTTCTCTTCTTTGTACTTTTGCTTATATCTGTACACCTATGGATATTTTGAATTATTTAACTCACCTCAGGCAATTATTTTAATTTCAGAGTAAATACCACAGACACTTACATTTTCAAGTGTGAATGTGATTTGTAGCATTTTCACGTCTTTCAGTCTGTGGTAAATACCATCTATTATTTGAGAAATTAGCAGATGTCTATCCGCAGACTCGTGGCAGGTTAACAGTATACATCACCAGTGGTTGAATTCAAGCATTGCAAGTGCTTTATATGCACAAAAGTCACTGGCACGCACATGCCGGTCCACCTCAGTTTACTTCCTAGGGGAATATGTTCAATACTCGCATTTATGACCAGAATTCTTACTAACAGTCAGTTAAATGTGTCCTTTCAATTTCTGTGAATGCTTTTGAAATTCCCCGTTTATGTGAACTATGTGAAGACAGCCACATTCATTACAAATCTTTTCTCAGATAGACCAAAAAATAGCACATTGTGTTGTCTGGTGTGGATTTTATGCTATGTGAAGAGTAATAGAACAAGAGAGAGGAACTGACAAACTGAAAGAACACTATGTGGAAGGTTATATACCTATATTAAGCTGTTCATATTAAGGGAGTCCTGAAAATGTGTTTTTTGGAAGATAACCATAGCACATATACATGTGAGTGCTATTTGTCCCTGTCAATTTATGATTTTGTTATTTCTATCCAACTCAACTCCTGCCTTTAAAAACAAAAGGCCTCTTCCAAACTCACATCCCAGTCCTAATATTCTATTTTAAATTAAATTGAAGAACTTGACACAAAAAAACATTGTAGAAGTCCGAGTTGACTTATTTATCCTGTTTTCTTGCATGGCTACTCATTTAATTATTATCTATGCAACACTATTGCTCTTCCATCCTTTCTAAACAAATAAAATATTGCTGGTGTTATTTAGACCTCTATGGCACAGACCAGTGTGAAAGGACAATTATTCTCTGCAGTTGTTACTTTCTCTTGCTGCTAGTACTTCTGACAGCCTTTAAGCATTCACAGTGGCATCAAATTTTGAAACTCAGTAGGCAATTTGAAACTAGAGAGAAAAATGCTAAGGGAAAGGAAAACACATATTTTTTGTCAGAAAAAATATATTTTATCACAACTTAACAGTGTTTTCTTCTGGGAGCCAGACAGAGGTAGCCTCCTGTCAAAACAAATTGTTTTCCACCCACCACACCTGCAAAGCTGTGACTGAAACCCAGGTGTGAAGTGATAAAAACTTCCTATATGGACACCTACACCCAGACTGAAACCCCAAGAATTGAAAGAGCTGCCCAGACCCAATGTTGCATGGAACTCCAGAACCTGGAAGTCCCCCTAGGATCTGAAGGCAGAGGTGGATGTCACAGGTGTAAGTGTGCCCAGCTGGAGGAACTCCTCATGCAAGTGGCCATGTTACAAGAGGAGCTTAACAGACAGCACACCTGGACTTGTGCAAAGCATCTGATACTGACCTACATGACATCCTTGTCTCTAAGATGGAGAGACATGGATTTTATGGGTGGACCACTCGGTGGGTAAGGATTGGCTGGATGGTCGCACTCAAAGAGTTGTAGTCAATGGCTTGATGTCTGCGTGGAGAGCAGTGACAACTGGTGTCCCTCAGGGTCCGTATTGGGACCAGTATTATTTAACATCTTGGTCGGGGACATGAACAATGGGATTGAGTGCACCTCAGCAAGCCTGCAGATGACACCAAGCTGTGTGGTGTGGTTGATACTCTAGGTCAGGATGCCGTCCAGAGCGACCTTGACAGACTTGAGAGGTGGGGCCATGCAAACCTAATGAAGTTCAACAAGGCCAAGTGCAGGGTCCTGCACATGGGTCGAGGCAATCCCAAACATGGATACAGGCTGGGCAATAAGTGGCTTGAAAGCAGCCCTGCAGAGAAGGTCTTGGGGGTATTGGTGGATGAAAAACTGAATATGAGCCAGCAATGTTCACTAGCAGCCCAGAAAGACAATTGCATTCTGGGATGCATCAAAAGAAGGTGGCCATCAGGTCGAGGGAGGTGATTCTGCTCCTCTACTCCACTCTCGTGAGACCCCACCTGGAGTACTGCGTTCAGCTCTGGGGCCCCCAACATAAGAAGGACATGGAACTGCTTGAGCGGGTCCAGAGGAGGGCCATGAAGATGATCAGGGGGCTGGAGAACCTCTCGTATGAGGAAAGGCTGAGAGTTGGGCTTGTTCAGCCTGGAGAAGAGAAGGCTCTGGGGAGACCTTATAGCAGCCTTCCAGTACTTAAAGGGGGCCTACAGGAAAGCCAGAGAGGGCTTTTTACAAGGGCATGTAGTGATAGGACAAGGGGTAATGGCTTTAAACTGAAAGAGGGTAGATTTAGATTAGATGCAAGGAAGAAGTTCTTCACTCTGAGGGTGGTGAGGCACTGGAACAGGTTGCCCAGAGAGGCTGTGGCTGCCCCATCCCTGGAAGTGTTCAAGGCCAGGTTGGATGGGGCTTTGAGCAACCTGGTCTAGTGGAAGGTGTCCCTGCCCATGGCAGGGGGGTTGGAACTAGATGTTCTTTAAGTTCCCTTCCAACCCAAGCCATTCTATGAGTCTATGAATTCAGATAGCATATAAAAAGAAAAGGATTTATATTGTGCAATCCAGAGCAAATACAGATTTGGCTTCCAATGAAATCCCTCCAGCTGGTCCATGTAGTTCAGTAACCAATTAGCAATGCAGATATCCTTTGTTTATGCTGGTTTAGCTATTCTGTTTGCAAAACGAGCTCACAGTTTTCCAACAAACGTTCTGAATAAAGGATTGACAATCATCAGCTTCAGTGGAGTTGAACCAATCCCTCATCAGTACTGTACAAAGTACTTTAAAGAGGCCTGTATATTATTTTTTTTCAAATGATCAATAATATTTTGCATAATCAAAACAGATTTGGAAAACGGCAATATTTACATCAGATACTCTTTTTAGTTAATCATTAAAGGCCTTATCTAGGTTTTGATAGCTAAAATGAGAGTTATCTCATTTACAGCCTTCTTAGCTGCAATGAAAACAGAATCATATTGCTTTGTGAGATACAGGGCACAAATTACATTCAGACTGAAATTCATTCATATGTCTCCTGCCCATAGTGAACAACATATGCAGTGAACAGGCAGGGAGTCAGAGGCAAAGGAGTCTGCTCCCCAGCCACTCTTTCACAGTCACTTTGTCACTGTTGGGGGGGAACTAGCAGCTTCTTTCCTTGCACATACAGAGTTTACGGGCATTTGATATTCATAAATGGATGCCATATTTGCTTATATTCTATGAAAAACTAGTGCTCTCTGTCGTAGTTTGTGCAGCATTGCCATGTGATGTCATGAAAAAATACCTGCTCAAAATGGATCATTTGAAAAGATAACTATTGAATTGTATTTCCCTGTTAATGGGAATAGTATTTGTGCCTCCAGTTCAGCCCCCTTCCTTGGTTTACGGCAGAGGTTGTTATTGACAGGATACATCTCTGAAGACTTACTGAATGCTTTCTCCATCTTGATTTGTAGACCTTTAATTAATGTTGCAAAACTTTTCTAACTGAATGAAAGATTCCAAATGAAATCTTTATCTAGTGCTCCTTTAAGTTCAGTGGGTTTCTTAAATAGTGATTAACTTTCTTGAGGCAGAACAGCAGGAAGAGGATTGATGTGGTTTTGGACAACGTAAGCTGTTCATGTATCATTTCACATTCAAGGAAGTGAGTAAAACCAGGGTGAAAAATAGAGTACGATCTACATTTGATTACTGCAAGGTACCATAGAAAAATCTGAAAAATTCAGGCTTTCTATACAGTGAAAGTATGAGAAACCTAAGAGCTTTCAGGATCCCTTAGGATGTTTAAACAATGACTTTTCCTGACTATACTAATTGCAAAATGGTGGTTTACATTATGTCATTTAAAAATGCCAACTAACATGTATTATGAAAAGATGCATTTTGCCCAGTATTATGCACACCTTTTGTTTTGCACTTCAACAGTGACACCTGATAGTCAAATGTATAAGCTTCCATAAAATAGCAAGTTACTTAAACAGAGAAGTACAATCATAGTTTAAAAAATTCCTGGCAAGAATGTCCTTGTAATTGAAACTAACCATCCAAATCAACAATTAGAAAATAACTGTCATCGTTTTGCAGTGTGTAGACTACAACACTTGGCCCTTATGTATGATTTGTAATTTCTTAACAGTCTGTATTGGTGGAAACGTGTGGTTGGGTTATCCAAGTGCATAGAGCTAGAAGCCAGCATAGGGCTGACCTCTGCTTGTAAGCTTCATCCAGCACTTAGGTTACTTTTCCTTAGGACTGCAGTGTAGTACAGCCTTGATTTTGAAACAGACTTACACATTTTGGAGTCAGAACAGTGATCACTTTAAAAAGAAAACATGAGAGGCATTATCAATCTCCACATTGATAATCTGATATGCAACCAAACACAGATCATCACTTCTTACCTTTAAATAGGTCTCATATTTTGCTGCATCAGTAAAAATTCCTGTATCACCATTTCACCCAAACTGTCCATTTTACTGGAAAGACAGAGAGGATGACAAGCTCCGTGTGCTTCCTCTTTTCTTTTCAGCCCAGCTGTGTCACTTACAGTTGAAAACTGTACATGACCCCAGGCTGCATTTACCGTATCGATAACAACAGAACAACTGGAGAGTGAAAGGTGATTTGGTTTGTAGGACTGAGGTGAGAAGAATCAGAAAGAAAAATAGGCCTCTTGTGTGTGTCATTTTTCTCACTGCTGTTATGAATGCAGCCCGTTGGCTGATGAATATAGAAAATAAAACTGTGCAGATGTGGCTTCTGGTATGACCGTTGGGTGCAGTTGGAGTGCACCTTTGTTCCACATTTCATCCAGGTTCTGACATCTCTGATCACTGATACATTAACTTCTGTCCAATTGAAAAATAAATTTGGAAGTAGATCTCTTTTCCATTAACAGGTTACGAAGAAACTGGTGCATTAAGGCCTATTCACTTTCCTGAGTATCCATTTAAAAAAGAAGGGCTACATTGAGATCACCCATTAAAGTGCCTAAGTTCTGCTTTTATTATATGCAGGCTCCTAAGTATGGAGCCTGAACAAAGCAGTGAATCAGAGCAGGCAGCAACCACGGTCAGACAACCCTAGAAACAAGCAGGAATAACAGCTCTTCTCTTGTGGAGTAGGAAGTTCTGCAGGTCTCTCCACATAGTCTTTTGTTCGTGCTCAGATGAAATGAATAAATTACCCTAGGAGTAGTGCTCAGAGTTTAGGATCTGCCCCTGCACAACATCTTGTCCAGGAGTGACGTCATCACTGGACAACAGGGACAGCTTTTGCTCATTCTCTCTCTGACCTTATGCATTTTACATTACATTCTGCAAAGTGACTCATCTTGAGCTGGAACGAGTAATTCCAGGTCTAGTGGTAGGAAAATCGGCTTGTGCCTACCGCACTTTCTCACGAACTGGGATCAAAAAATTCAAGAATCAGAAATGCCTAAAACTCAGGCTTCTGCTCTCAGGCCAGAAGTTCTAACATCTTCATGCAAAAAGACATTTTTTTCCTGTTAGGCAACTCACCTCAGAAGACCTTTGGTGATGGGAACTGGGAAGTATGGAAGTAACTGGTTAGCATGGAAGTAACTGGTTAGGACACCTTAGTCACATATTCAGACGTGCCCCTGTGTTTCATGTTTCCAGTTGGCTGGCTCAGTGTACCAAATTCCTCTGAACAGCCCCTTTACAGTCAGGGGAGGCAGGCAGGTGTCTCAGGCAATCCAAGTGCTCTGTGCAGGCCTTAACCCCTCCAAGTGCCTAGGCAAGAGCTTGAGAGTCATCCAATAGACATTACATTAGTGTCACTATTCATAAAAGAGACACCAGCAGTGGGCAGCCTAACATAGTCCCAAATGTTGTATGGTATTCCCTAGCAGAAACCTGCCAGCGAAGAGTTGCAACAAGGAATTTGCCAAGCTTGCTTCTGGGACTTTGGGGGAAATGGCAGGAGGCACAGAAAGAGCCAGTAGATCTTACTGGAGAGCTTTCATTTGAAATCTTAAAAGTGCTGGGGTATGACTTCTTTAAAATTTCCTAATCAAATCCAAGCCATAGTACTCAGGCAGGTTTGCACAGCTCTGTGACTCTTGCTTTCTGCTAACAGAATTGGAAAATTTTGGGGTTTTTATCATAGTCCTTAATCAGCTCACAGTTAAGAAGATTCAGCTCCATCTTCTGCAGGAGCAGACTTTTTTGTACCAGGACTGTCTTGATTTTTTCCTCACTATGATGATGTTCTGAGTTAATGAAGCAGCTGTGGGCACATGCATAAAGTTTTAGTTGATACTAAATATTAAAGATTATTCCCAAATATTTACATTAAAATACTAGTAGCAAATTGCCAATCTAATTTGTTATTCTTTCCCCATGCAGTAAGCTAAATTAATTTCTATGACTGATAGTTATCTTTGAAAGTGTAAATTAGATATGAAATTGAACTAATTCTAAGCCAGATAAAAAATGAAGCTGACAGACAATAAATTAAGGTAGTCTCTCTTAAATTATAGGATGATATATGATAAAAATAAAAGGTTTCTTTCCTTAATAATAATGAACAAGGTAGGATTACATCTAAGTGAGTGAATTTTGCCACTAGATAACTTATTACTATGCTAAAGAAACTTGAAATAACTCAGGAATATATTACAGAAGTGACTACTGGATTAGCAAGCATTTAAAAATTCCCCTTGTATTAAGTAAGCCATATGCTAGTGGCTTACTTAGTGGACATACTGTAGGAAACATTAACTAATTAGTCTTTAATTGAAGGAGTCCAAAGATGATTAGAAGAAGCAGCCCAGGAAGAAGTCAGTGCCAAAAAAATGAAGGAGAAAATGAGAAAACAATTTGACATAGTCTGGCTACCTGAGCTAACTAACTAAATGTTATCAACGGGATGCAGAAAGGTCTGACAGATGATGGGAGGCAGCTAGTGGGAAAGAAACCAACAATTGTTTGGGGAAGAGTCTTTAATACTATTATTGTTATTATTGTTGATGTGGTTGTTGCTGTTATGATTAATATTACTGGTTTTGAAACCCACTTCTTAAAGGGAAAAAGCAAAATCAGGATTTGGGGAAGGTTTGTTTCTTTTTAACTGGAGTTTGGCAAATAGAAGCAGCAGCAATGGCAAATGAAACCCCGCCCCTCAACTGCTTTTTGTATTCTGTCCTTTCTGTTTCCTAAACAAAAAGGGATCTGTATGATCTATTTCAGCATTTCAGCTGCATAAATACTTTTCTTCTCCAGTGTGTTCCTTTTTTTTGAAAAAGGTGAATCTCAAAACTTTTTGGCATATGAGATAAAATGGCTGTTTGAACCTTGTCATTCCCCATTCAATATTCAACTCTGAAAATCTATCAGACAGAGGAGGCAGGCAGAGAAGGATTAGTCCTAAAGCAATCTATGTCTTTGCAGTTCAAGACACTGTTTTCAGAGAAAGAGCAAGCAGCTGACATACACACGACACATACACGTTTCACACAGGAAAGCAACAGTCAGGTGGTGAAACCACTTAGTTCTCATGCTTCTGCTACTTGGAAATGTATGTAAGGATGTTACTTACCAGACATAGATTTTTACTGTATGATATTGTGAAACCAAAATGTGATTTCCTTCTTCCTGCTAATTCTTACAATGAAGTCTGCAAGCCTTTGTTTTGCTGAGTAAAACCTGAAGCTGCAGCACCCATGAGTCTTTTACAACACTTTTCTCTGGTCTACTGCAGTTCTACCCTCCTTGCAGATTTATACTCCCTTGAGTTCCATGTCTCACCACCTTATCTATTTGGCTTGTTTGTTCTTTAGGAGGTACAGGTGGCAGTATGATACAATGCAGTGATAAGCCATAGTGGGAGAAGACACTAGGAAGACAAAGGATCCTTGTAGCCTCAGTACACATTGCAAAGAAGAAAGGCACAATTCTGTGCCACAAATGCTATTGTCTAAACATACCCACTGGAACACAGAGTTGATGCTCAAAGGAGTTAATGTTGCTTCAATAAATACTACGTGTTTGTGGTAAGACCCAGTGTGTTGAAACACTTGCCAGTTCTGCCTTGAAGTCTCTTTTCTCGAAAGATGGCATTAGTCTTGTCTATAAAATACAGGCTATAAAAATAGCACAGATTTTCCAAGAATCTCTTTGAAGACTGGTTGTTAAAATAAATAGGTAATTCTCCTTCATAGTCTACATGGGTTTACTGATAGACATTGATTTTTGAAAACTGTATGTTTTGATGATTCTGTGAGAGACCAGTATTATAGGCATTCCTTCCAAGCACAGCTCAATCCAGCAGAGCTGGATTATAAAACATCTACTAGTGCCACATTTCCTTTTGCAAAATAAAAAAGGTTGACATCAGTATTCTAAAGAAAAAAATTTCATAGAATAAAATAAAAATATAATAAAAGTTTTCACATTAGCTATAGTTCTTTGACTAAAAGTAACAACTCCATCCAGCGGAAAAAAAAAAAAATACAGTAAAATACCCCTCTTTCTCCCCAGAAGATGTTAGATGCTGCCTTTCAGAGGCAATATTTCAAGATGTTGACTGCTATGGCAATGTTCTGCAATAAATTTCTCAATTTTAAAAAGGGGGATGAAAAGTGTTCATGCAAAGGGACATGAATCCCATTTTAAAGCAAACTTTTGTGATTATGTGTGAAAAAGTGTTCCTAAAACTAGATTGATATAATTTTCTTTGGAGTCATTAATGGTATGAAACAGCTATGAGTTAGATCCTTATTTAAAAGTAGTCAGGCCTACCATCTAAAATCTGTAATGCATACTAGATAATGTAATCAACAGAAAGAAGCATGTGCAGTATCTGCACTTAATCTTTCTACTTCTCAGGAACCTTTTTTTTCTGAAAATCTACAGACTTTCTGTATACACTTCCTGTAGAAGTGTCAGCAACAAGTGGGAACATTTTTATTTCATAGTTGGGACCCCAATCAAAGGAGGCCCCTTGACTTTCTCATGGTCTGCATTGCTTCTCCAGTTCTGCCTCACACACTGATACACAGACTCATTCTGCTTCATTTTAAACTGCTCAGCTGAGAGACACCCGCAAATTTCAACTCAATTAGTTTAAAAATTAACCATTCTTCTTTTTAATTGCCTATGAATTAACTACTTGAAGCCTTGTTTCAGCAAACTTGAGGCATGTATTTAGGTCCCATAGATTAAATGGGGCACAGGCTATGGTTCAACATGTATTTCTGAGCAAAAAGATCAGTTTATGTAATTCCTGAACCCCATCACTTATTTCTTTCCTCTCACTACTCCCTGCAATATGCCATCAAGTTGTCTGTGCAGACACAGAGTGAAATAATCAAGGAACCCAACAGACTGAAAAACAACCTGTATGATCTTTCCTTTTTTTTTCTTCAGTCCGTAAGTTTTCCAGTTGATTCATTACACAGCTATTCGAATACTTGTCTGAAAACAAATGAATGGGCTGCTGCAAGGATATATTTAAACACCGAATGGTGTGATAGCCTGGCAACTTGAAATTAGCTTAAGCAGTACTACCGCAAAATAGTAGTGCTGGGTTTATACAGGTTTCTGAAGATATGGATGTGTTAAGTGTTGCCTAAGATCATTAGCTGCCATTGAAACTCTTAGCAGGCATACAGCACTCCGCATTCCAGTGCTGGAAAGTTTCCACAAAAATAAACCTGTTATTTGACTGGCAGAAAGATGGCCCAGATCACAGGCAAACATTTCTGTATGATGCTGAAGTAATTTAATCTCATAAAAAGTTACACAGGTCAAGAGATTTAACAATAGCCACATTTGTCAAATAAATTAAGGAACATGTATAGAAGTATATGAACCCATGAGCTTGCCTTTCATCATACTGTCATCATTTAATCCCCACAAAATGACAATCTGAATTGCTGAAAATTAAACTATAGATTGAATTATGGCAGTAGGCTTCATACAGAAAAACTAGTTTTACTGGAATCTCAGTTAAACAGATAAACCAAGTTTAGGTTTTAGAGTCTTTCAAAAATATTTAGAAAGAAATCAAAAGTACACAAAATGTCACATAGATGCGCATTTCCCTCATCTACCTGAGTAACATTTAAAATGCAAAAGCACGTATTTGGCTTTCATGCCTCCAGAATGTCTTACTTTCTTTTAACTTCTTTGTCCCAAGTGGATTTCTTTCTGAAACAACATCAACTCATTTTAAAGATTTAGCTGCCCTTTTCTCATATATGTGAAAAAGTCTTGCACATCAAAAGTGCAGATCACTATCCAGATGTGACATTCAGACATGAAACTGATGCACAGCACACCAAGTTCATGTCTCCAAGAAAACAAAACAATCCCCCATGAACTCTTACCGCAGATTGTAGCTGAAAGACGTATAATTCTTAGACAGAAAAGGTTCAAAGTAAGATTTAACTGTACAGACTCCACCTTACAGTGAGTATAAGCAAAGTATCTTAAAAACTGAAACGAACAATGATGTTGTTGCCCAAAATGCTTAACATGGAGAGCAGTTTGCTGAGGTAAACAGTTTCATCTTCCCTTTGTTGAGAAAATTACTGTATATCATAAGCATTCACGGCTTCTTAAAAATGAACTTAGTGAAGATTAACAGTGCTTATTACCTGGATTTCAAAATGTAATAAATCCCAATCAGTGGTTAATATATTAAAAAACAGTAACTAGACATTATCACGTGGGCTATTTTTCACTTTAGACATAGTGTTATAAAACTGTTTTAGAAAGTTTTCAATCTTCTAATTGGGAAAAAGGTGCAAGATGCAGAGTGACCATTTCCAACAAGACAAAACAGTCAAGGGACTTGAAGGACATTTTCATGTGTTGCAGCTTTTAGGCTAAGTCCTTTGGGTCCACGTGCGTAAGTCTGACCACAGAAGAAAGCTTATACAATTTAGTCAAGCTGAGCATGGTGCTCAGTGTGCAGCTGGGAGTTCTGCAGCCTGAGCAGGACTCCGTAGTCCTGAAATTGTGCTGCCACGATTGCATGACAGACATTGTTTATGGCCAGCAGAACTATAAATCCTTTGACTGCAACGTAGGCTGCCCTCAGAAGCTGGCTGTACGGACACGGCATTGCACTGAGACTCACACCTGGAATTAGTTCTAAGCTTTCTTGTATGATCACACACACGCTTGTGGCTTCCTCTCTCATGCTGCCTACCTCATTGTGAGGAAAAATCCCATTAATGTCTCCAAGATGCTCTGACAATCTGGTGATCAGCCATTTAAAAATCCAATTGCAGAGAAAGCAGAGGTAGTATCTCTATATGGTGTAATCATACTAGTCTGGAATACCATGAGAAGGCAAGAAGTCTGAAAACATCTTGGAACAGTCTGCTGGGTATATTACAGATTTAATGTAATTTTTCACAGTAGTTCAGCAAGTTGCAGAGGGTGGAAAAGGCTTCTGTTAAAGCAGACAATCTTGCTAAAAATTGAATGTTTGCTCTTTTGTAATTTCAAGTTATTTTTTCCTTCAAGTTATTCCCTTAAAACAAAGAAAATCCCTGTTTTAGTCTCATGACTATTTTTCTTTCATTCAGTTTTTACTTCTACCCTACTTATGACTTGATTTATAATGTCTTTTCTCCTATTTAAATGTCTTCATGTTTTTCTTTAAATGCAATTCTGCGATGTGTGATCATATCTTTGCAATCTATTATCTTTATTTTCCTTCACATCCTCTTTACAAAACAATAGCAGCAGCCACCAAAAAAAAAAAAAAAAAAAATTTTAGATGCAGAGGCTTAGAGAGGTTAGAATAATTCTACACCTACATGGAAAAACTTGACAAAATAGATCGTGTATAAGCATTTATCAAAGCAGTACTGGACCCAAGCACCTTTACACCTTTAGTTATAATACTGGATTCAGTTATGTTTCAATGCTTTTTAATCTA
Source organism: Aquila chrysaetos chrysaetos (assembly GCF_900496995.4). NCBI lineage: Eukaryota > Metazoa > Chordata > Aves > Accipitriformes > Accipitridae > Aquila > Aquila chrysaetos. The sequence goes on from NC_044030.1 coordinate 66,564,552, forward strand.
TTAAATAACAATAGTTCTCAAATCAACATTTATTAGTCCAGGATTTTTAATTCTTTCAGAACTGTTATCAAGGAATATTTCTATCCGTTGGGTAATAAACTCACTTAGAACATTCCCTTTCTTTGCCTTGTGTACGGTTTATGCCAATGGAATAGTTTCACCATTCCTAAATACAAAATGATTAATATTAAATGCCTTATAGACTTTACTATAGGAAAAATTATGAATTTGTTAACACTAGGTCAAATATTCCCCATGACAAAGCCCAGTATTACAGTATTTCAGCAGATTATCATTTTATTGTCTGAGTTACTGATTATCTCATTATCTGGCAATGTTTAGACAAGGTTATTTGGAAGCTAGTGTTAATATTTCAGTACAGGGAAAGAACTTCCCCAGCACGTTCTAAGGCAGCCTTGCAAATGAGGACTGCAAGATGTATAGATATACCTGAGCTCACTGTATTTAGTTAGTGAGTACCAAGAGGAACAAAGGAGGAGAGTGTGCCCTTCATCCACCTAAGAGCCCACTACTAGTAAAGTCCCAAGCTAAAGCCCACAGTCTCACAGCTTCATGGCTGTCAGATTAAAGCTTGTTTAGCTATATCTGCTCATGCTATTATGATCACATCCCTGGCTGCAGTGGCAGCATAGCTTTAAACAAAACATATCACATGTGTAAAGCCCAAACTAGCCATGTTCCTGTTATACAAGATTGCTTCTAGCAGTTCTCAAACTCGGCTCTGTGTTGTGTTGCTAGAGGGTAGACTGTTACGAGATGGCAGTCAGGTTCCTTAAGAAAGGCTTTAGTCCACGTGTAATCAGTTGTTTTAACATGTGAAGTTGTTTAGCAGAGGAAGAGGATTCAGGAGATAGTGTTCTTAAATTTATTCTCTCCATACAGTCTGTTCTATTAGCTGAAGCTGGAAACAGGACTTGTTCTTTAAAGGGGGTGGGGGGTGGGGGTCCTGCTTACTCTATTTTTCTGTAAAGGCTTTCTCCATGACAAGAATGTTATTCATGATACTTAGACGGCCACTGTGTCTATGTGGCCATATTTTAAGATGGCAATTTCCACTCCTTGCCATTACAGAAACTCCTGTAATGCAAAAAGATGGCTTCAGTGTTACTAATACTTTGGAAATATGTAGCTGAGAATGAATGTCAGGCTCTCCTGTGAAGTGGAAATGTTAGCACAACAGACTGTATGTAGTCCATCACAACTGTAGATGGGAATGGAATTTCTTGGGCAAAGAGCATGGATCAGCAGTTGTAATTGTGCAAAAATATAAAAAATACCCAGCTAAAAAAAATACACTTGAGTAAATAGATATCCTCTGGCTACTAATCCTGAAAAAAAATATGTCTATGTAGGTATCTGCCAGCTCAATAATGTTCTAATATCTTCATATTAGACTTAGAAAAGCATTACAAGTCTATATTTTTTAAATACACTAATAAGAAGGGTCAATTTTATAATCTTTTCAGATGGTCTCAGAATACCTTTATAAATGTCACAATCATTAGGATTTTATTTACTTTTGCAAGTGCAGAGACAAAGCATGTTGTATGGTGTAGAAATTCTTTTCTGGCAGGCTTTTCTGTTACATTGATGATCTTAACTGGAATCTACATCCTAGACAAATAGAAGTCTTACCCCATTTAAGTGAGTTACACAATCAGAATTGTTTTTTATAAGCTTAGACTCAGGAATCTCACAATAACTTTTGAATTTCATTCAAAATCTATACACAAAGAAAGAGCAAAATACTATTTTCCTGGTGCCAGAGACTCTTGAGTCCATCACAGACTATAGCGATGGACTTCTGGCATGTAACTCTCCATTCAAAGCTGCCAGTTCTACTGTATCTTAAAACTATTGCATTCAATATAAACAGAATTCAGGCAAAATTGTTCTCCAAGATTATTCCCCTGGTCAATATGCATGAAGCCTAACTGCTTTTTTTTTTGAAGTGTATTTAATGAGTAGAAAGCTAGGTTCCATTTCATTCACATCTCAGTTGCTGTTCTTGGTTTGAGTGTGCAGTCTGGGATTGAAACAACCCTCAGTGAGCAGGATTTGATTAAGCCTTTTCAGGCCTGGCCTAGATTTGACTTAATTTCTCAGCTTTGGTTTCACTGCATTTTCAACTCACTACATAGGTGGCATGCATGATAGGAGTCCTGTCACAACATGCCATTTGGTGGTGTAGCAGTTGTTTTCCCTGACAAATCTGATGGCTGGTCTGTATTTGCACCTTTATTGCTGCATCTGGAAGACTGACAACAACAACAGGCCAATTTTAAAAAATAAGGAATTTAGTCCTGGCTTTAGGGAGCTGTCTGTGAATGGATTAAGCCTGGTTGCTGCAAACTATTTTTGACACCTTTTTTTCAGTTATTTTTCATCAAAGGCCAGCTGTGGCTTAATCCTGTTGATTAAGCAGGATGTGTTTGTAAAACATCTGACCTTCGGAAGAAGAATAATCTATTTTGAATAACGTAGATATTGGACAGACTCTGTTTTTCTGTTTTCTCCCTTACATTTTCTTCCATTCTTGCAAAAGACAGCTGCCACCATGACGAGGAATAGCACATGATTATCAGAATAACAAAATGTTGGTACATTTCCACTCATTTCTCTTATTGATGTGCTTACTGAGCAGGAAAAGAACAAGAATAGTCTCCGTATCATTTTTCTATTCCGTTATCTGTGTATAGCCATCCATTTGAAGAAAAGCTTTTCAAAACAAAAGTAACAATATTTGCGAAGTGTAGGTATTATGATAAAACAGTGCAAAAACCTCATGAGCAGCAGCTGCATCTGCAGCTCTCCAGTCTGTCACACTTTGCCTCTACAAACCCATCGAGGTGCCGCTTTCCACTTTGTGGGCCAAATTCATACCCAGGGCCAACAGCTGTAATTTTTTTTGAAAAGTAACTGAGTTTTAACTGTTTTTTCAAGGGCTGAATGTGATTTGGCCCTCACTTCTTGGGTCGATGAGAGTGTTACTGCTTCATGTCATGCACAGTAACAGTGTACAGGTGTGTAAACATCGTGTTAGCCATCAGCATGGCTGTAAAAAAAGAAACATCTGGGGATTAATACCAGTATGTAGAAAACTAGGGCTTAAATGATGCAAGTATTTTTCATTCAAAAGGCAATTGTGCTTCAGAGAAAAGGACATAAACTGTGGTAATTCTGTAAAATTCAGTCTGTTGGATTTTGTATATAAGTGTATGTGTAGAATACATCGGGATGTGTTTTTATATATATGTACACACAACGCATAAAGGCATGGATATACAGTAGGGGTGCAGACAGAAAAACAAGACATTTTAGGCCATTTGCAGTTAAGAGCTGATGAGGATAACTAGCAATCAGCTGAGTCAGTTATGATGTGCACACCAGACTGACGCGCTACACCTTCTGAGTGTTTTACATGGATGCTGCAGATTTCAGTGTAAGTGCAGTTAGACTTCACATCACCAAACCTGCCTGACAAACTAATCACTACCCCCCTCCACCACAGTTTTACCACCAGCTGAGACGTGGAATGGATTTCATCTCATGAAATCTCTCAGGTCTTCGTCCTTTTTGCCTTCTACAACACAGCATCTCTGCATTTTGACATCATATCCCATCTCCGTATCGGCGGCCTCAACCTCGCCGCTGCCACGTGCGCTTTAAATGCCTGTTTTTCCCACAGGATTTTCAGAGTCGTGCTGAACATTCACGCACGTCAGATCCCTGCGGCTCAAACGCCCCAGAAGGAATGGCATTTCCCACAACTCACTCGCTCACCACCTACGGTGCAAAAAGGAACCCCGAGGTGCCAGGTCTTTCCCTCGTACTGCGGTCATTAGGTGTAACACGATAGAAAACAAAGATGCTGAGCGTGACGCAGAACAGGCATGAAAAGGACAAGACTCGACCCCTCGGGGTTAATGTTTTGGATTAGGCACTTCAGCTGGAAGCCGCGCTTTTAAAACCTTCTGCCTCTTTAGGACAACAGCTTTTCCCTGACTGCCGGCTGAGCTCCCCGTCCCGCCGCCTTCCAGAAGGTTCCCAGCCGCCGCCGCCGCCGCCTCAGTCCCCTTGGTCCGCCGGCACAGGTCCCGCCAGGAGCGGGGTGGGAGAGCCAGCGGCGAAGGGAGCCGGCGGGGACGCTGGCCGTGAGGGAAGCGCACGTCGTCCTGCGCGACCGGAGCGCTGCCGCCTTGGGCCGCGCTCCTCCCCGGCCTGGCACTGCCGGGAGGCCTGCGAGAAGGCCGGACGGGGCGAGGCTGGCCCGTCCCGCCCGTCGCCGCCGCCGGCCGGCTGCCGGGTGGAGCCCCCCCCCCCCCCCCGCAGGTGACAAGAGACCCCTTCCGAGCGCCGGGCGGCCGCCCCGTCTGCCGCCGGCTCCACTCCGCAGCTTGGCGGCGGCCGGGCCGCGAGCGGCCTCTGAGGGCTGCTGCTGTCGTCGCAGGCGGCGCGATAAGAATGCCATTGACGTCAGCGAGGCAGCAGCGGCCGCGGCGGGGGGGGGGGGGGGGAGCTGCCGGCCCGGGCCCGCCCGCAGCGCCGCTGCCCTGCCCGGGCCGGGGGGCAGCTCGGAGCGGCGGCAGAAATCCAGCCTTGCCGCGGGGCTGTGGCAGTGGGAAACTAAAACCCACCCGAGGAACGCCGTTTAGGATGATATTCCGCCCCCGCCTTCAGCGAAATGAACCGTACCGCTGCAGGGACGCGCCGGGCCACGCAGGAAAACCAAGTTAACGCTTTCATATATGTGCTGATTCGCTTGAAATAATTACACGTGGCTAGTGAAACCAGGCTTACTATTAAAAAAAAAAGGCGTGAGGAGTAGTTTTTCAGGAAAAAACCCGACTACCCACAACATGTGAGATCGGTGCCTGGTGGTACTGATCTCCAGGACAAATTGTCCCTCATGAGCGCAGTGACTCGAGCTCCAGGAGCTCTGTGAAGAGGAATGGCAAGACGGCGGCGCAAAGCATGCGGGCAGCCTGTGGCTCTTGGCGGAGAGGAGGGCGAGCCCGGTTCTGCCTCCCAAACCGACACGTGCGTCCCGCCAGGCCTCCTGCCCCGGTGGCGAGACAGGCCCTGGCGCAGGCAGGCCAGGCCGCGGCCCTTTCTTCTAGAATTAAAAATGGAGGAGCACGGGGTCTGAGCGGTGTCACCAGCACGGCCCACTCCGTTTTGCAACCTAGTTCTACAGCATTTGAAACCTATGTGATCACGTTGATGGACTGTTACTCCTAGCTACTTCGATCTCTTAAGGGAGAGAGTAGTTCTAGAAGCTCCTGTGAACCGGTGTGTCTGGTGGGGAAGAAAACAAAGTCTGTTAACTGGAGTCGCCTAAAAAATACCCTGTGGTTGCCAAGGTAGAGATTGATGCACTTTCACACACGGTAGAAATAGTTTTGTATTTACCGTATCTGAATCTTCCCTAACTCATCAGTATCCCCATAAAGTCATCAGAGTCATCGATTATTTCTGCAGGAAGTAAGTGTGAAATCAAAATCAGATGTGTTTTTCTATCTGCAAGCAAATCTCTGACTTACTTCCGTCAAATTTAGAGCTGTTCCGTTTGATCTTATGTATGACTTTATCCCTTTTTTGATGTTGGGTAATTGTAATACCTCCCACCCACCCCAATACATGCTTAAAAATAGCCTTCAAGTGAGATGGCATCAGTAGGATGACACATTTCTCTGTTTTAGGCTGGGATTATGTACTGCACATAAAGACATATAGGGGTGTTCTACATTTCCAAAGATTTTGGGAAGCTGTGTAATGAGTGAGAATTCTGTCCTTCAAGTCCACCTGAGAACCATTAATTAGGGTGTTATACAGCAATAGTGTCAGGAAAGAGGCAAATTTTCCTTATCTAGAACATTAACACGTGATCAGAAAAACTCCTTTCCTCCTCAGCCTTGGGTTCAACAATCTGCTTAGAGAATCTTTTAATACCGCATGCCTTTCCCTCTGTTGACTTTGCATGTGTCACTGTGACCTCTGAAAATCCACATGTTAGCAATGTGAACCAGTTCCCATTTTCAGAATGAAAAGTGGACACATTATGAGGTAGTCTAGAAAATGTAGCTAAAAGAAACAATCTGTGCCTGTCTAATTGTGGCAATTTATAACTGGATTATAACTGAATGCTGCATAAGATGACTAAGTTTCCATAGCTTATGGATGTGGGAGTGAATTACTTAAATGAAATACTTTTAAAGTAATTTCTCTGAGAGCAGTGCTTGACCTGAAATCAGAATGCCCCTGTTTGCTAAGGACACGTGACCCATTGTAAAACACTGAGTTTGCTTAGCTCCTATTCATTTTCCTAGTCCCTTTTATAGCTTTCTTCAGCTTAACCCTATACATCATGTGCCTGATGCTGTATGAATATCATACCTATTTGCTCAGTTATCCATAAAATCTCTTGGGAACAAGACAGATATGTATTAAAAAAAAAGGGATGATGTACAGTGATACTTTCTGTATTTCTCCAAAGTGATATGCCTAAAACCTTTTGATGACAACTTTCCTGCACATAGATACTCTGCTCCATGAAATAACAGCTAAGGACAAGACAAGTGGTATTACCCATATTCCTTTATTTGGTGCATGACCTGATTTCATTTACAGTCTAAAATCTTTACACTGTATCAGAACTATTGCAACATATATTAATTGTTAGAGTAGTTTTATTGTAACTGAGCTGTCCTTGAAATAAGTCTAGAGTGACTCTGCCTTGGTCTGTAATATTTACCATGGGTTGTTTGTGCATTATTGAATTAGATAGCAAAACATTAATTAATTATTGGCTTTTATCTTTCATACTTCTGATATATTTGCTCAAAACATCACAATGCAGGCATATATTTTTATGAATACCATAAAGGTGTAAGAGCTACCAGGAATGGGAGTGGTTGCATTTACATCACTTCATGTAATAAAATGTAGCCCAATGATAAAGCTGCAGATGAAGTGTATGTTATTAATACACAAGGTAGTATGTATGGTGCAGCCTAATCAATTTAACCAAGAAATATATACTGTAATAAAGGCATGAGTCACAGAAGCAGAGGCCTGACTACGTTTCCCGGGACTAGTCAGCCAACATGGATCAAGGTTACAAAAGATTAGTCCTTTCATGTGGCCTTTGGTAGTCTGCTGGCTCCGGTCTGAGCTGCTGCCTGGAGCGGTTGCCATTCTGCGCAGCGTGTGCAGCAGAGTCGCCTTCAGAGAAGTTTGCAGAGCAGCTTTCTTGCAACTGGTGATTCTTGCCAGTGTCCTGGATTTTTTCATGATGCAACATCTCTGGTATCGATGTTGTTTTGAAACACAACAGCACGATGCTGTTTTGTGGCCTTTCAGAATCAGACTGTTAGAAAAACACTCTTAGTTTTTCTTAAAGGATTAACATTTATAGTGAAAGATCTGCATATTATTTAAAAAGTATCCTGTGGAAAAAAGATTATTGATATAGTCAACTTTGACAAGTAATGAGCAAGTATATAATTTCTGTGCATTGTTTACTCCACCAATTCCATCCTGTGCAGATTCTTAAATCTAGAACATGGTTAACACTTAACAAAGTGTGCTATAAGATCTAATTTTAAATCTGGATGTTGAATATTTATCCTCTGCTACATAATTAGAAATACAAAGGCAGTAACAGAGGCAATGAGGTCAGGTGGACCTTCTGCATGAGCCTATCAAAATACTAAAGATGTTAGGCTGTCATATTTTTGTCATGTGATTAAAGTTTGCAGGGTCAGGACTCGCTGATACTGGCTGAAGTCTGAAGTCACTTTTTAAAGGTCATGTTTCTGTTTAACTTGGAAATAGAATAATAAAACATTCTTTTTTTTCTAGGTACTTTATCTGAACATTAAAAAAGCAACTGAAAGAAAACATAAAATCAGTAATATCTCTTTGTTCCATTAAGATTATGTGCATGGGACTATGTTAACTGTAACAGAAATGTCCCTTTGTGTCAGAAAGTTCCAACAGACAAAGCAGAAAAAAAAAAAATTTGAATACACTGCCACTTACAGAGTAATAGCTTTTAAAAAATTAATAAGCATCCTGCCCTGGTTACTGCTTTTATTTGTTTGTTTGTTTTTGTTTAGTTGTATGCAGAAAACACAGTCCTTTCTTGTGGACTTTGGACAGATGTGGTTTACTCCACTGCCCATATCTTGTTTTCTTCCGGCCTGACATCAGACTGCTAGATGACATCACTGTAAACCACTAATTAAAATTTTATTGCTAGTGCTTTACATTTGTTTACATTTAAACTTGGCACTCTCTTTGAAGTCTATTGACATTATATATATCCTCTCTGTTACTCTTTCAACTTTCTTACCAGAGGATGTTGGCTGACATTATTCTTTACCTCATTAGTGTTGTAATAGTTGTTGTGGGATTTTTAATTTTAATTATGTTGCAGCATGCACTGGTTTGTTAGGAATCTTTCACAGACTGAAGGAGGCACCATGTGGAATCAGAAAAGTGTATTTATGCTATAGTTTCTCTCTGTTTAATTATAGTCTGCTTAACAAATAAATAAGCAGAAATAGCCTTCTGTAAAAGCCTTACTTTGCACATGGTGTGGCTGGAGTGCAGGAACTTGAAGAACAGCTTGCACTTCGGCGAGAATTTGTATTTCAGTCTTTCATCAAAAGAAAGGTTAAATAATGGATGTTAAAATCCTTTCAAAAGGATATTTATAATCAAAGCTAAGGAGAAATTAATGTTAAACTCAGAGATACACTACTCATGGATGTTCATGGAGATTTGTAATTAGGTATTTGTGTAAAGGAGGCTTATATACTGAGTTTGTAAGACATGACAGGGCAAACTCTGAATTTAGGTGTGCAGGTGCATAGTGATAAACTGCTTTCTGGTATCAGATCTTTAAATGGCAGCGTGGGGCAAGGGTTTGATGCTTCTCCAATGTCCCACCACTGAGTGGCTTCACACGCTTTGCTGTTGTGGATGGGGTGAATTTGGGTGAGTGGTTCTGAATGTTTGTGCATATTAGAGACTTTAATCGAGTGCCATTACACCAGTAAAAATGCTAATCTGGGCAGATTGTGCAGTGCTTCTCAATGAGGATTTATAAAGTAGAGTAGTGCACTGAAATCCTTTGTAGTTTATGTATAGGGAGTATAAACTAATGGTCTGTGTAAAAAGCAGGAAGAAAATATAGTAAGAGAATCCTAAGCTTGCTGCTGAATTTCAGGAGCAATTAGAGCTGTGATTTCAGTTTAATGCTAAAAAGAAACTACTGTTAAAGATACTAGCTGAATTATTTGATCATCTAAAATAGTAAACAGAAGTAATCTGAATTATTGCAAATCATGAATAAACCAAGACTGCTCTAATTTGTATTAAAGTAGGAGAGAAACTGTGAGGGAATTTGGGAGTCCGGGAAGATTAACCTTAGTCTTCTTTTAGGACATTGCCAAGTGTGAGGATCTAAGGACATACCCCATTGCTGCGGTCGTCTGTGGGAGTTACGATGTCAAATACAGTGGTTCCGTGCTGCCCCATGACAGCCTTTTTCGTTTGGGTATCAGTTGTCTGTAAATTTCAAAAAACATTTAAAATATGAATTACTAATCCTGTGGAATGTGCTTTAGCTGTGCCCTAGTGCATGTCAGAACTGAATCATCTGGGAGTTTGTAATAGGATAATAAAACTTTCTATCTCCAATTATTTGATTCAGGACCACTTTCAGCTGATAGGAGCTGCATTTGTGGTGGATTAGCTGAACACAGTCCCTGGTTCCAAGTAACATCTGGGTTTTGGCCTCATGCTTCACTGTTGAGTTCAATGTGCTGTTACCCCATCCAACAGCCAATGCCAGCTTAAGTGATATATTATAAAAGTATATTTTTATATTTAAACATACAACCAGGTGTTAGCAAATGTTAGACATTTTGCTGAAATAATTTTAATCTGTTTCTCAGATAATTTAGAATTTAGAACTTAAGAAAAATATTACAAAACTGAGAAAATTGACTGTTTTCTTGCACTTCGAATTTCTCCATGGAACAACAGAGAACAAACTTCCTTTATGAATGCTTTTCTTTCAGCATCTACCTTCTGTGTCACATTTCACTGCATAGCCCAAGCATCTGAGGGCTTTCGTTGTGTTGGTTGCATTGATTAAAAGCTTATAATATTGATGTCCTTGCTTTCCTAGTGGTAAATTTTATTTTCTGGCAGAGCTGATTGTACAATCCCCTTTAAAATTATCTATGTGGCACCAATGTGTTTCTTTCTTTGCCCAAACTTTGCTTTTTTCTGGGCCTGACGCAGGTCTGTTGGCTGATGACTCTATTGTAAGCCACTAATTGTGTTTCTATCACCAAGTTATGGCCTTTGTTAGCACACAGACAGCCCAACAAGTATATCATATTCCTTCTGAATGCTAAAGAGATTGCATTTCTTCTCACATTCTCTTCTTTCAGGAGTTCTTTCTTCCACCTAACTGTTTTGCTAACAGTGAAGTTTTTCTTATGATAAGCAAGCAGATCTTGATTCTTTAGTTTGATTCCCTAGCTGGCTCAACTGGAAGCTCCTATATTCTTAGTTATTGCAGCAGATATTATTGGAACACTTGCTCCCTTCCCAAGCATAACAATTTGCTCTTTTGGGTACATTGAAGACTGTCATTCAAGTATCACAGCCCTTGGTGGTGCAGTGTTATGGAACACTTGAGTTAGATAGGTCTTTTATTTTCTCTGAGAGCTTGTCGTCACTACCATATTAATTTGAGCTGCATGTCAAATTTTACCCCAAAATGATTCTCGTGTAGCTGAAGCTGCAAGTCAAATTGTGTCCCCAAATTATTCTTGTTTTATGAAGGAAAAGAGAAGATTTTGAAAGTAACAGTGTACCTGTGAACCATTTTTAATCACTTCTGCGGCAGTGTGATTCCTTGGTGGAATCCTGGACTGCGTTTCAGAAACCTGCCTTCTGGTCACAGTTGTGGGACAAACAAGGTATGTACTATAGACTTGGGCAACTCATTTTGCTCCTTTGTGCTTCTCTGTCTGTTGGAATATGAGTATTTTAGGTCATGGACTGTCTCTTAAACTAATGGTCTGCAGTAAGTAGCACTAGAGACTTCAAGTTCAGTTGTGAATTTCTTGTGAATTTTTATAGTATGTGTAATTAATCCAGCTGACACCAACTAATGTTCATAAAAAGTTAGATATTTGATCTTTTTCATTTAATGTAATTTGTATTTCCCATTGCCTCACTTTATTGCTCTATAGTATAACAAAAAGTCAGTATTAGACTGATATGCATCATCAGTTTATCTAAACTGAATTTTTAGGTATTCTTCTTTCTTGCAAAGAAGTATACTGATAACACCTCTGAGCAGATAAGTGCTACTCTATTTGAAATCTTACTTGCTCCAAAAGGTTGAGTATTTTTTTCACTTGATCTTCATCTGTAAGGATTTATAGAATTTATGGCTGGGTTCTTTTGATGTGGCACTACTCCACATGTGAATGATGGGGAGCTGGAAGGCATGATGAGGATGTTTGCCAAGAATAATTGGCTTTTGCGTTGTGGAGCAGCTCAAATATTGTGAGTATCACAGTATGTAATTTGGGTGTGCATATTGCCTGTAGTTCAAAGCATTTCGTTAGTCTGCAGTGGCAAGCTGAGCTTCCTGTTTTCTGGCTCCTTATATGTTTATTAAACAAGCTACATGCAGCACTCAAGAAAGGGATCGTCATTTCCAGCTATAGTCTCAGGTTTCTTTGGAATAGATGGAAATTAATCTGAGTAATTTTTCTTTCCATTTGCTTTTCTAATGATTGTCATATTCTGCCAGTCATTCTTGTGACTTTTTGTTAAATCTAAAAACCTGTTTGCTGGCACACAGAGGTTGATGGCAAGAGTAGTTGTGGTGCACTGTGTGGATTGCCAGAAGAATTTTTAGAGCTTGATATAGATGCTATTTACTAAACTTTAGCAATGTCCTCAAAAGCAGGCTTGTGCCAGTTCAGATTTGTGATCTGTAACATGTAGAGACATTAGAGTTCTTTGGTCAGTTGAATCTGTCTTATCTTCTTGTCTTCAAACACTTTTTATGTGCTTCCCCCACTCTTGATCTATACATACTCTTTCAGACTGTGCTGTGATATTTTTCTCCTTCAGTGCAAAGGGATGGGAGAGTTTATTTCTCCTAGTCCTCAAGGAAGAGCTCAAAGACTTCAAACTACTTAGGTCTTTACCTATCCATAGTCAAAGCTGGCAATTGTCTAAGCTGTATCACCTTTAGAGTACCAATATCAAGATTTATTAGCATCTGCCTTAAGGAGTTACCATTTAAAGAATCAGTCTGAGGATGGCTAATTTTCTGACACAAGGATTGGCCAGTTTCCACTTACTGGAAAACTATTCCTATGGCAACCAAGAGCCTAGTGTTTAGCAAGTGTTCCCCCAATGTTGTACATTTCACTGAAAGTGCAGAACTGTGCTTTGATATGAACCGTTTTTTGCAAGCCTGCTGTTGTGATTTAACCCCAGCCAGCAACTAAGCACCACATAGCTGATCGCTTACTGCCCCCCACCCAGTGGGTTGGGGGAGAGAATCAGGAAAAAGACAGTAAAACTCGTGGGTTGAGATAAAGACAGTTTAATAGGACAGAAAGAAAGAAAATAGTAGCAGCAGCAGTAGTAGTAGTAGTAGTAGTAGTAGTAGTAATGATACATGACAATAATAAAAAAATTACAATAATAAAAGAATTGGAATATACAAAACAAGTGATGCACAATGCAGTTGCTCACCACTTGCCGACGGATGCCCAGTTAGTTCCTGAGCAGCGATCCACCCCCCCACCCCAGGCCAACTCCCCCCGGTTTATATACTAGGCATGTTGTCACATGGTATGGAATACCCCTTTGGCCAGTTTGGGTCAGCTGTCCTGGCTGTGTCCCCTCCCAACTTCTTGTGCCCCTCTAGCCTTCTTGCTGGCTGGCATGACAAGCTGAAAAATCTTTGACTTAGTATAAACACTACTTAGCAACAACTGAAAACATCAGTGTGTTATCAACATTCTTCTCATACTAAATCCAAAATATAACACTATACCAGCTACTAGAAAGAAAATTAATTCTGTCCCAGCTGAAACCAGGACAGTATCCACCCCTTATTCTATACCGTTTATGTCATGCTCAGGTGCATACTTTCCAATACATCCAATTAATCACCATCACCTTTCCTGTCCTTTTATTTATATATACACATACAGATACCATTCCCTTAGTCCATGGGCCACCCCTATAAAATGTCCATTCAGTTCATTTAGTCCATGGCTTTGGGCTGTGTCTGTCATACCAGTCTTTCTGGGCAGGAGAGGTGGTGCGAAGTCTGCTCAGTCGGCAGAGCAGGATCAGGCTTTGGTGTGGCACGATGGGCGGGTGACGTTGGGCGCAGCAGGAGGTTGGTGTGTAGTGTTGGATTGTTGCATGGTGAAGGCAGTTCTGGTTCCATCACTACTGCACTTCGCTCAGTTTTATCAAAGTTCATTCTTTGTTAATCTAAGTGATTCTCACTGTAATACCATTGATATAGCATATAACAATTAAAGTAATGAGGACATACAGTGGCTGGGTGTTGTGGTTTAACCCCAGCCATCAACTAAGCACTACGCAGCTACTCACCCACTTCCCCCCCGCCCAGTGGGATGGGGGAGGGAGTTGGAAAAAAGAAGTAAAACTCGTGGGTTGAGATAAGAATGGTTTAATAGAACAGAAAAGAAGAAACTAATAATGATAATGATAACACTAATAAAATGACAATAGTAATAAAAGGATTGGAATATACAAATGATGCACAGTGCAATTGCTCACCACCTGACGATCGACACCCAGTTAGTCCCCGAGCGGTGATGCTCCCCGCCCCTCCCTCCCCCCAGTTCCTATACTAGATGTGACACCACATGGTATGGAATACCCTGTTGGCCAGTTTGGGTCAGCTGCCCTGGCTGTCCTCCGTCCCAGCTTCTTGTGCCCCTCCAGCCTTCTTGCTGGCTGGGCATCAGAAGCTGAAAAATCCTTGACTTTAGACTAAACATTACTTAGCAACAACTGAAAACAGTGTTATCAACATTCTTCTCATACTGAGCTCAAAACCACAGCACTATACCACCTACTAGGAAGACAATTAACTCTATCCCACTTGAAACCAGGACACTGGGTTATATAGCAATTAACATCATACAATTTAATTCATTGACTATTCTCACCTAAAATCAAACCCGCTTGAGGCACACATTGGACTTCCCCATCCTTCCACGTCACCCAGCAAGTGCACCCAGGTCCTTGAGCAAAAGCAATCCCGCGAATGGGTTTGCCTTTGCCTGAGGCAGGAGTAAGCCAGACTGTCTTCCCTAGCATGTTTTTTATGTGCACTACAGGGACTTGACCGCTTCTACAGTACATAAAAGTTCTGATTGGGCAGGGCCAGCCCAACTGGCAGATCCCCTACTGTTAACTAACCAGGTGGCTTTTGCTAAACGTGTATTCCAATGTTTGAAGGTCCCAGCCCCCATTGCTCTCAATGTAGTCTTTAACAGTCCATTTGTACCACTTGATTTTCCCAGAGGCTGGTGCATGATAGGGGGGGATGTGATATACCCACTCAATTCCATTGTCTTTGGCCCAGGTGTCTATGAGGTTGTTTTCAGAAATGAGTCCCGTTGTCTGACTCAATTCTTTCTGGGGTACTGTGTCACCATAAGACTTGCTTTTCATGGCCCAGGATAGTGTTCTGGGCAGTGGCATGGGGCATGAGACACCTGCAAACAAAATTATTTTCACTGTTCTGTTATTGGTCCAAATCTGTATTCTTAAATTCTAATGAAACTGTTCTGCTGGTGAATGGTCATTCCACAGAGACCACATTTCCACATACCTTGGCCACAGTGCCAGCATCAAGAGACCTACACTCTGTCCCAAGCCATTCTTTCCTATCCTGAGGCCATCTCCTCATCTGTGCCAGTGCTATTGTTTATGAAGGCACAAAATAATCTGGTAAGAACTTAGCCAGGTTAAAAATAACTGGGTTTTGCGGAGTTATTTTTAGCAAGTCTGGTCCTCTTGTCTATATCACCATGTGTCCCCAAAGGAAGATGCAGATGGCTAACAATGACTGTAGTCATCAGAGCAAGGACAGAACAACCTATGCCAGCATTGCCACCAGGAACCAATAGTGTAGAACCATCCCTTCAATGCTGTACTTTTCATTTCCCTGATGTTCATTATTTTGTTTATTGGCAATGATATACTAACAAAGTCAATCCAGCATAAGGTAGCTGATATGCTTTGCCTTTCCATTCAAAACAAAACTTCAGTCAAAAGCAACTGATTTTTAAAATTATCATTTTGCCATGTTATGAATTAGACCAAGCTCTGAACAAGGCAAATGGTGGTTCCACTGCAGTCTTCACATTTCAGTTTTATTTCTTCACAAAACACCTGACCCCAAAAGAAGTTAAGAGTTGTGCCCAGGGTTTTACAGGACAGAAGTTCTGTAGGAGAAATACCACTGGCAGGAAGGACAAAATGCACAACTCTGATGACTGAAAGATGCATGTCGTCTGGCTTCACTGAACCTGACCAGAGGAGGAAATCAGATCGTTTGATTTCATATACTGGACATACCTTCCTACTGCGAGCTCCCCAGCACACAGCACACCACAACGGTCTTTCCCATCCTGTGACTCCATGTGCCAGATGCACCGGGGCAGCCTGAGCTGCAGTTCACTGCCCACCTGCACCTGGCAAGTGGGGCCACCAGCGCTGAGCCAAGGTCAGGGATTCTGCCAAGCTGGTAGCAGAAATCCTGTCTGTCCTTCCCAGTTGCACATCCTGACAAGCCAAAAACAAGATGCAAGAATGTGGGTTATGTGTGCCCCAGCATGCTGGATGCACTCTTCTCACAGAGAGGGGAAATCACTGAATAATCCAGTGCATGGCTTTTGACAAAGCAAGGGCATCGAATCTTTACAATACCTAATGTCTTAGGGCTTGGTGTACACAAGATTTAAGGTTTTTTTAAAATTCAAAATTGCAGCCCCATTTAAGCTGGGACAAGCTGCTGCAGCCAGCAGTCAGCCATGGAGTGATCTGCTTTGGGGAACCAATTCTCTTGTTCTGATTTGTTTGTTTAGTTTTATTTAAAAAAAAAAATAAATGTTGAAGTAAATTATTTGCTAAGGAAATAATCATACAATTTGAAAAAGAGGTTATGATTCCTCTTAAAAAAACACCTAATATTCTGTTATTTCTCTTTGTGAAACCCCTTCTGTGTTGACAGTGAACAATTTTAAGGTTTGTGTTATTACGAGTTAACATTGCAGCTTATGTGAAACCCTCATTTTTGCCTTGCACATTTCATTACCTTGACCACTTGTCTAATCTCACAGGAACACATGGCTTGTCATGTTTGCTTGAACTGATTTTACGTATTTATTTAGCTTTTACTCATGACTTTGAATTCAGTTGTCTTTGTATATTGTACTACAATGTGTAAACAAATGCAAGCTATGGATCCCATCCTTAGCTGCAGTAAATCAGTGTGCCACTATTAAAATCACTGATACCTACCTATTGGCTAAGATGTAGCCCTTTATTTTTCTACACTTGCAGACACTTACTGTGCTTTTAGAGAATAAGGTGTTAAAACTATACCCATGAGTATAAAACACTCTTATTGCCTTAAAAAAACAATGCCCTTTACACTAGACCAAATGGAATTTAAAGCAGAACACTGTTCTAAGGTTAAAACAGGTTACAAAATCCATTAAGATAAAGATGTGATTTAGAGTGCTACATTAGTTATGTCACAGAGGTTAAGACAGTTTACCTAATAATCGAAGCCTGATTTAGTATTTCTTACGGCAGAAGGTTCAGCTACTTTACTTGTAATGTTTGCTACGAGTTTGTTTCTACTAAGTAAACATGCCTTTTGAAATAATCAATTTTGAATGTCACAAGTCTGAAATTCCCCACAAAGGTATGATGTGCAATTTACCAGATGGTACAAGCAGCAGCTCTGCACACTAATGTGCACTGCACACTGTATTTCTCATGGAAAGTTTTCCAAAAGTAGCCTTTAAAATAGTAATTTTTCAGTATCTTTTAGAAAAAACGAGTTATATCCAACTAGAGCTAACATTAGTGGCATGTTGGATGGCGATTCTTGGAAACTCCTCATTAAAAAAGGTAATCTGAGATGTAAACAAATTATTATATTGTAGCAGCTTATGTCTCAAATCCTGAAAAAAAACCACAACCAGCACTGTCATTTTGCCACCTCTTTTCATCACGCCTGCTATCGCTCCTGACAAGTCTATGGAGTGGCTTGTCAGTGAAATTCTGGTCGGTTGCAATCAGTGGGAATTTTGTGCAAGAATTCACTGGAGCTGAGGCTTTAACTGCTGTTCTTTTCCTGTTGAAAAGTTTTATGATCTAATTACTATTTTTCAGTTTATAACTTTGTCGTGGTTTAACCCCAGCCAGCAACTAAGCACCACACAGCCGCTCACTCACTCCCCCCCACCCAGTGGGATGGGGGAGAAAATTGGGAAAAAGAAGCAAAACCCATGGGTTGAGATAAGAACGGTTTAATAGAACAGAAAAGAAGAAACTAATAGTGATAATGATAACACTAATAAAATGACAACAGCAATAATGAAAGGATTGGAATGTACAAATGATGCGCAGTGCAATTGCTCACCACCCGCCGACCGACACCCAGCTAGTCCCCGAGCGGCGATTCCCCGCCCCCACTTCCCAGTTCCTATACTAGATGTGGCGTCATATGATATGGAATACCCTGTTGGCCAGTTTGGGTCAGCTGCCCTGCCTGTGTCCTGTGCCAACTTCTTGTGCCCCTCCACCTTTCTCGCTGGCTGGGCATGAGAAGCTGAAAAATCCTTGACATTTGTCTAAACTCTACTTAGCAACAACTGAAAACATCAGTGTTATCAACATTCTTCTCGTACTGAACTCAGAACATAGCACCATACCGGCTACTAGGAAGACAGTTAACTCTATCCCAGCTGAAACCAGGACAAACTTCTTCCCTTTTTCTTTTTTCCCTTTTGGAAAATTCCTTGTCTCATTGTCGTGGTTTAACCCCAGCCAGCAACTAAGCACCACGCAGCCACTCACTCCCCCCCCACCCAGTGGGATGGGGGAGAGATTCGGGAAAAGAAGTAAAACTCGTGGGTTGAGATAAGAATGGTTTAATAGAACAGAAAAGAAGAAACTAATAATGATAATGATAACACTAATAAAATGACAATAGTAATAATAAAAGGATTGGAATATACAAATGATGCACAGTGCAATTGCTCACCACCTGACGATCGACACCCAGTTAGTCCCCGAGCGGTGATGCTCCCCGCCCCTCCCTCCCCCCAGTTCCTATACTAGATGTGACACCACATGGTATGGAATACCCTGTTGGCCAGTTTGGGTCAGCTGCCCTGGCTGTCCTCCGTCCCAGCTTCTTGTGCCCCTCCAGCCTTCTTGCTGGCTGGGCATCAGAAGCTGAAAAATCCTTGACTTTAGACTAAACATTACTTAGCAACAACTTAAAACATCAGTGTTATCAACGTTCTTCTCATACTGAACTCAGAATATAGCACTGTACCAGCTACTAGAAAGACAATTAACTCTATCCCAGCTGAAACCAGGACACGCATTCTGGAGTCTGGCCAAGTTGTGTATCTCTTCTTGTTTTATAGCTAATCTTACTCTTTTTCAATCAGCTCATATATACTTCATTGAATTTCAGTATTTACAACAATCACTTTGAAAACAATCAAACAAAATGTTCATCATAAACTCTATTTGGTATTTTTTAACCCCTTCCCTGAGAGGCTTGCCTCTAGTACATTCAGGAAGCTTGGTGTATATGCTGCCATCAAAACCAACAGATACTTCTTTTAAGGGCCTTTAGCATCAATTCTTTATTGGACAGGTACCCAGTATAGACTAAGCAGGTGGAAATGAAGGGACCCACATGTTTTCCTTGGAGCTTCCACTTCCTCTTACTTTTGGAGACACACTGACTGCGGGTCTCTCTTTCCTTCAGGTGTTGCATGAGCTCCCTTTGCAATTAAAAGGACACCATGAGTTTGGGTTGCCCTCACTGGAAGTTACTGGTATTTGCCTCTTTCTGGAAGAATGTTGCTCACCCATCCTGTTGTGCTGCTTCTTAATCTGTTCTTTTACTGTCTTTATATCTCCTATTACAAAGTATCTGTTAGTTCACGCAATAGCCGATTTTAAACTACCACTTTCCTCCTCCACATTATTCGATCTCTCCCCTCAAAAAGCAGTTGGCAGTAGCGCATTTTTGCCCAAGTTCAAAGATGAACTGAAGTCCCTAAAATATAAGACACGTAACAGAGTTTAAAAATTGTATTTATCTTAATTTCCAGTACCTGCATTTTAACTGAAAATAGTTTAAAATGTCTGTTCTTCCCTGACAAAATTTGAAAGACTTGTCTTTCCCTTACGTGGGCTGATTTCATCAGTAATGTGTAGAGGAGCTCTGCTTCATTCAGCTGCTGGTGGTCTAATTGTTGCAGGAGAAATACAGTGTTGGCTGCCAGAACTGAAGACGTTTTATTTTGATTTTAACATGGAATCACTGGAAATGTTGAAGTCCACATGTGAATTTTGTTATTGGGACTAAACTGTTACTCATTTTTTTCCTTCCGTAAAAAAAAAAAAAAAAAAGGTTTTGGATTACTTCCATGGTTCAATTTAGTGGTTTGGTTTTTTTTTTACATGATATTGGGTTTTTCAATTTCTGCTTTGATTTTTACTTATTAGAGGTTCTTTGTCTTTTATATTATCCTCTGCAAAGTATTTTTGATCCATTCTCGGGAACATATGTACAAACTTTGCATTATTTTGTTTTATACTTTTGAGACTGAGGCAAGGGCTGCCAAGGACAAGAGTGACATCCCACCAACAGCCTCTCAGTAACTGCTGGGAGAGGCACAGAGGGGGCAGTGATTCCTCTCTGCTTCTTACAACTCTTTTAAAGATTACAAGTATTTTTTTCAATTTATTCCACTTTTTTGACAGATTAGAAGATTCTTTAGAAGCTCCATTCACTCATACCTTAAATTAGGATTTGAGTTAGGTATTTGGTTTTGTTTTTTAAAACAAAGGCTGTATTTCATACAATGGCTATACCATCTGTTCTTTACCGCTGGTTCTTGGCTTCTCAGCACCAACACCACAAAAATGGCTTAGGCAGTCAGTTTTGTACAGAAAGTACAGCCAGCTCCTGCATTTTCTTGTATCTGTTACTTGAAAGAATTGACTTGTAACTTCACATCTCTGACACTAAATGCATTAGTACATGGAGAAAATACCTTATCTGCTTAGGAATTACTTTCCTCATGGAAATAAAAATGCCGTTGCTGTGTCCCGTATGTTCTCATGTTTGCCTTTACCATATTTTATCAGCTTGTAAATAAAAAGATCACTTTCCCTCCTAACTGCCTTCCTTCTCTTGTGAGGGAAGTCTCTGTGAGAGCTCAGAGAAAAGCTGGGCACCTTCTGTGTCTATCACCACCACAGTCAATATTATCACAGAAGCAGGCACATCCATGTAGGGTACTGAAACTGGATTTTATAACGGGAAGAAAGAAGAAGAGTTATTCAGGACTTTTACTGATTTCATTTGGCAAAAATGAAAAAAATATCCAGAATTCTTAAGATGACATTAAAAAAACTCCCATGACCTCATGAAATGATCAGCTAAAAAACCTTTAATGAGATTTTTTTTTAGAAAACAGATTTTTCTGCGAGCAGCAGGCTTAGCAATGCTTGGTTTCCTACGGATTTATTTCTGACTATTAGATTCCTTTTTTCTAATAGGTACAACTTCCAGTGGATGTTTTCCCTACCAATGCATAGCCCTCTCTCCTTTGCAGCTTCTGTATGCTCTACAGGTACAGTGAGCACATTGTACATCGCTAAACTCAGTAGAAGGATTAATAAAGATTTTCCCTTTAGTTGGTGACTTATTTTCAAGAAACTTACCAGAATCTAGTATGTTTGAAACCTCTACACCTCTGCTCGGTTTGGTTGAGGTTGACCAAAAGATTTAAACGTAGGCAGACATCCAAAACCGAAAGTATTTTGTGAATTGCTTCCACTCATTTATACTAATGCAGTGTATGTCTTTGCATGTAGCCAAAGGTCTGGTGTATAGATGAATTCTCAGAAAGTTTCATTTCCTGGTTTTTATACTTCTTTTTTGGATCATAGTGATAGTTTGTGAAACAAAAAAATATTTTGAGTTTTAAAGGGAATTCTGGTGAAAAGGTAAAAGGTGTTCACTCTTTTCTTGTAGTCTCAGATGTAACCAAGAGTTGTTCTATCAATATAGATGAATTATGCAAGCAAGAAAATGTTTTTAACAGTTCCTGAATAAATAGCTGTACAATAAAGTACATATATCAGAGATTTTATGGGGTTGCAGGAACAACTTTGTAGTAAAGCCACCAACTTTCATTGTGTCAGCTTGTGAGAAGTAACTACTTTTCTGTTGAATAAGTAGAGCAACAAGCATAGTTGTTCTCAAGCTGAAGTCTTGAGACTTGAGAATTGAGGAGCACCACAGGTCTTACTTTGTTTTCTTTTTGAGCTTTTAGGGAAATATCACTATTTAAAGCTGTAGGCAAATGTCTTCTTTCAGGTTCTCGTCACAGAGGTTACTACAGACTGCTAAAAGTTACTGCCCAAATTTGTTTCACAGTGAAGTAATTTCTATGTGCTCTTCCTAATATGCTCCAGACAAAATCAGCTAATTTAGCTCAGATCAGCAATTTAAACTGCTTGAGGTGTTTAGCTCTTCTTGTTTCAAGCATGTTAGCTCTCTTAAACCTCTTCTACCAGCAATGTGGTGACATTAGTAATTTACAGCAAGGAGCTATTACTGAGCAGATTTGGGCTGTGATGGAAGAGGACATTTCTCCATGGCCCATGTTTGAGCACCAGGTAATTTTATATAGGTTTTGGAAGGACAAATGTGCTCAAGTGCATAAAAATGTTTATCATACATGATAGAGGTCTATGAAAGTATGACTAGCATGGAAACAACTAACTATATATATGAACATATATATAAAAAATACAAAAATGCTAGTAAATTAAAACTAATGAACAAATACTGCAAAATACAAAAATACCAATGAAGGTATAATAAAGGTAGTTTTGTGAGAATCTGTTTAGCAATGACTGACTTGCTTACACTTGAGAGCTATCTGCTGTGCTGCCTCTTTTTTGATGCCTTTTCCTGTTGTTTTATAAACTTCTCTTGTTCCTAAGCAAGAGTTAAAGAAACTGAGCTGTAGTAAAACTTTCTGTGACCTGAGCACCATATCATAGTGAACTTTCCATAACATGGAAGGTTGCTAAATAGATTCTGGAAAAAAAACCCAAACCAAAACAAAACCAAAAAACCAAAACCAAACCAAAAAAGCCAGTGCTGATTTGCCTGGGCACAGCATCACTTGCTTTATCAAACGACACACATAAATCTAGTTAATTTAAAATTAGCTAAAATGCTATGAAGAAACAGCTAGTGCTTTTGAAACTGGTTCTAACTGATGACTAAGCAAGATTTGCCAGGCAGAATAAAACCATTTTACCAGAAGTTTTTAACTTGTCAGGTCTCAAAGGAAATGTAGAGTCATGTTGGGTCACACCGACATAGTGCGTTCAGGAACATGCAGCAGGAGAAAGTGCTCCTAAATCAGGAGTTGGTGTACTTTCCTCTAAATCAACACTGAGCTACAGTAGCTAGTAGGCAGTCACATGGCTGGCAGTTTAAAATATTACTATATATTTGTCAAGATGTGAAGTTGGTGTTTGTAGACATGGCTGGCTTGCCTGGAAAAACATTCATGGCTAAATTGTTCTTGTAGTTTCAGGTAGGTCCTATGATCTATATAAGTTTTTATTAGCAGTTGTGCAGTGCACTGAACCAATCTGTAAATGCCATGCCACTACTCTTGTGTGTCAGTGTCGAGAAAAACAGATATAATTTAGATATGATTAGTTAATCCACTCTTACACCATTAAAGGAAGGTACTGCGTTGAAGTTCTTATTAGATTCAACACTATTATTATTTATTTTAAAAGAAATGCAATTTGTTCCTCTTTCAAAATGTTATAATGGCCCCTTTCAAGTTGCTTTAAAAATTGCAAGAGCTGCACAGCACTGCTGTCAAGGACCTGCTGGCAACTGCAACAGTCCAGACTGTCGTGGCCCAAGCAATGAGCAGCCATCCTGAATGATTCTTTTTTGAGTTTCAACAAGAAGTAGTCTTTATTAAGGTCAAGCTTGCTGTAATAAATGTTGATAAATGTTGTTATGTAAGTGTACAAAATTAGAAATTGTCCTCTAAAATGCTAATGGGAAAAATGTTTGCAATTATTGGCAAAATATTTATTTGTTTAGAGAGGTTATTAGGAGAAGGTGGAACAAAATAAAAAAATGTAGGCTATATCTGAATTACAAAAAAGCTGTTTTCTTCCTGACAACGTTTAAAGAAGAGATTTCCTTTGATTAAACCCTCCTTGCTGACAGAAAACCCACAGATGACTTTCACCACATCTCTCAGGTCTGGACAACTAATTACTCTCTTACTGCAATGTCTGTATATTCCTGCTGCCTTCATATTTATACCTTGAGTTGCAGAATTTTAATGGTTTTGCACTTAGCTCTGTGGATTTCTGCTTGGTTTTGTATCCTAGAACAGACAGTGCAGTTCTTGTGTAGGATATTGTGACAGAGCTATAAGGTCCAGCTACAGATTTGTGCACAAAGAGGACAGAAGTTATCCATAGTGAAAAATACAGTTATCTGTGTTTATTTAGGTACGTTCCAGTATTTCCTTTGAAACCCATGTAGATGAGAGAGTCTTATACAAATGATGTTTTGAAATTGGGACAGGTCTAGTTCACCTGGTAAAAATAACCTTAAGAGATGACTAACAAACCTCATCTTTAAGGAAAAAAAGAAAGGGAGGCAGGGGCGGGGGGGCAGGAGGAGAACCTGTTGACATGTTGAAATCATCTCTTTGCATAGATGAGTGTCCAAGGATTAAGGACAGTGTGCTTTTAATGATGAATTGAGTCATAAAGTACGGATCTTTAGTCCACAGAGCTCTTTCTTGCTGTTAGGAAATCAAACATTTTGAGAAAGAAGTATTTGATTCTTTACTGTGCCAAGTTTCCTTTTGCAGCACTGATGGGGAATCATTAGTGAGCTTGTTAAGGCTCCTTCATTCTCAGGGCAAATTTGCACATGAGCCCCAGGTAGCACTATGAAACCTATAGCAATTGCCTCTGCTCAGATCCCAGACCAACTGCCAAATGTAGGTGATTATCTTCAGAGGTTCAGAAATCTTAGTTTTATTTTTCACTCGAAAATAATCATTTTCAAAACCCAAAAACTTTTGTGGAAGTGTACCAGTATCACTGAAGTGTACTCTGGGAAAAATTTCTAAGCTCCCTTAGTGTTAAGAAAATAGCAATACAAGGGAATTTCCATGCTGAAGTATCTCCCCATCCCCCTGATAATGAGGAAGGGGAGGAATCTAAAACAATGCGGTTGTGGTGTGCATCTCAGCATCTTCTCTTGGAGCTGCTCCACTTTGTATAAATCAGTAAAGAGTTGAACCATAGAGATACCAATCATTTGCAGGGCTAGGATGGGAGAAGCTTCTTTTTTATTATTTATCCATACCAGAAGAACTTGAGCAGGAAAAAATCAACAGATCCACCTCAAAAATAGTCAACAACCCTGCATTCAGGACGCTTACACAGGATGTGGGAAACTAGTACAAAATTTTGAACCTTCTCTGTTCTAGGACAGTTGCATAATAATCAGGCTATATTAGGGTAAGATTTTCTTTTATTGCATTTCAGGGGAAAAAAACTCCAAAACTTTGAACCAATTGGGTGTTACCCTTCTGTAGAGTGAGATATGTATATGTTTTGGGTTTTCTTTAAATCTCAAAGATTTTCTGGGATGGAAAAAAGTTTCCCATTAGTTCTAATTTGGACCTATATACATGAGAGGAGAAAAGAAAATGTTGGGCAATCTTAAAAAAAAGCTCCAGAATAAGGTGGATTCATCATTACTGTAATGTATCTCACCTGCACCTTTTTGTTCTTACCCTACTTTTGATTTCTTTTATTTCATCTACCTAAAAATTAGGGGCAGGTCATCAGTTAATATGAAAGAGTGTGGCACCACATAAATCAATGCGAAGCATTTGGCGCGGGGCTTCTAAAAGAAAATATGAGGGGAAAAAAAATCCTTCTGTGGGTTTCAGGGAAATGAACTGTTAATGAATATTGTGAAAGAGCTGAAATTTGCTGTAAGGGAAAGACTGACACAGAGTTTGTCAAGTTTTCAACTTGACGCGTGGAGGAGCAGGTTGAGCTGTCTTGTGGTTTTGCTGGATGACGTTTGTCTGTTGCCTACCTGTCATCCAAAACAAACTGTCTCCCATCCTGGCCTTTTACAGCCACAGAAACAGTGACTGCTACTTACAATGTCAGCTCGAGGGTTAGTAGCCTCTGGGATAATTTCCTGAGGCAATATGACACAGAAGTGTAGCAGACATAATGATTGACTTAGCTTATGTCCAGCATAAAGAAATTGTATGACTAACAGTTTATTCAGTTTAAACTGTAGGTTTCTTATCTATGACATAAATCCAGTAATAGTGGGGTGTATCTGACTTCCAAAGGAGTGTTTGTGTTCCTCTGCAACAGCCAAAAATGAAACCAGTGGAAACAGTGTTAACTTAAACCCAGCATAAATATGGAAGTGAGATTGTGCTTAAAAAAACTAGGGGAGATGACCCACAGTTTTGATGTAATTGCATGATCTATTATTTTATGAGATCTAATCCTGAATGGGGTTCTTGGGCACTACAATAACAATATTTTGAGTATTTTGAATATATTAATAAGCAATGGCGCTAAAACAAAGAGATTATAAAAATATTTATAATAACAGTAAAGGTTCTGTTAGAATTATCTAAAACCAAACTAAGTTTATCCACCTCCTTAGTCTTACAATTTGTAGGTAAAAAGATTATTCACTTCTTCTGCAGTGTCAGGTAAGCATGGAATTTTAAAGGAGGTGCAGTAGATGATCTGTAGATTTTGTAGAGTGAGGGTCTGATTCAGCACATACTCATTGGGAATAATCCTTCAAGAGTACCCATTCAGATAGGAACTTCACATTTTTCCATTGACTTTAGCAGGGCACTGGAGTCCAGTGATATGGAGTGTGCTGCTAGCCCAAAGGCTGACTCAGACGTCACTTGACCTGAGAAGGAAGCATTAAAAACTACATAAATACTGAAGCTAAAAGCGATGTTTATTGGTTGCCTGTGTTCTTAGCTTAGGGAAGACTGCAAAAGTGTAGCCCATTTGTGCCATGTAAATATACCCCAGCTAATTGGGTGTGAAGGTAAGAACAGTTTCATAAAAGGGAAGGAGGCAGATTCATTACTGCTACTGCCCTTTCTGCTGTCCTCAGGCATGAAGGTTAATGAAGTTGCGTGTTCTTGTATTTCTCCTTTTGCTCTGTTGGAAAGAGAGCAGGCTTCCTGCTACCCAACTGGGGCAAGGCTGAGAGGTTTCCTCTCTCCTGCAATCTCCAGGACCCTGAGGTAAAGCCTGTCTCTAGCTGCTCTCTCTTGCCATCAGTTCATTTATCATCGATATCATGCAAATGTGGCTCAAATTAGAACTACGACCAGAAATCCTCGTGACATTTTTAGAGTGCTTTCCTTAGGATATAGACCTGTATTACTAACAGCCACCTATTAACTTTTGAAACTATTGACCATTGTTAGCTAAATCTGATAGTGAGGTGGTGATTTATGAAATTTGTTAAATATAAATTATGTAAAAATGGGCAACTTTATAGAGGAGCCTATTAACACTGCCTCTTAAGAAAAAATCTGCAGTTTGAGCACATTTCTTGTTAGACATCAGAGGATCTAGATGGAGAAGAGCCAATATGAATGCCTCAACTCTTGGAAAGCTTTCATTTGGCTTTCCCATTTTATCAGACACCAGGAATTCTACTGAGGTTTCTTTGGCAAAGACCAGCTGAAGCTTTTCCTAAACTTTGGCATTTGTAGTTTTTTAATACAGTGTGAGCTCAGGCTGCACCATTGGGTGTTGTGAAGTTCAGAAGTCAAATCAACCACGAGACAGAAATGCTTAGGGTAACAAACTTTGTTATTTCTGGTATTTAGAGATATCCTTATTTTTATTTTATTTTGCAGTGATTTCTGAATATGCATTTTTAAAGTTTTTGAGGAACTCTCACAATCAAACAGTGATCTTGAAATTCTTTCCCAGATGGGACTCCTAATGTTCACATTTCAGCTGGATCTAAACAAATTCCAGGTGGTAATAAAGATTTTGTGACAGAACAGAGTCTCTGGGTCTTGGAGCTATTGACATCTCAAACGAAACCAGCACTAATCTGCTTAAAAGTGAAATTGATGGTTTCTAATGGGCTTGTATTGGTTTTGGGCAAAAACTTGAGCTATTCCTTTGTGTTCTGATCATATGTTCTAAGAAAGTAGGAAAACAAAATTGTTAGTAGGTCTTTTTAACAGTGAAGTTTTATACATATAAATTTAGTGAGTCGTATTTCTTGGTTTCATTGTAATGCCCGGAATAATATGTTACGAGTTGAGCTCTTCAGCAAAATCCTGATGGGGACAATGTAATATCCTTTGTTCCCTTCTGTTAAGGTTGGAGACTATTACAGAACAGCAAACATGACAGCATGGCTATTTAAGCCACCCACTTTTTGCCAAAATGGCTTTTATTTTTTCAACAGCTAATTTAATCACAGAATCACAGAATGATTGAGGCTGGAAGGGACCTCTGGAAGTCATCTGGTCCAATCCCCCTGTGCAAGCAGGGCCACCTAGAGCAGGTTGCCCAGGACCTTGTCCAGATGTCTTTCAGATCTTCAAGCATGGAGACTCCACAACCTTTCAGGACAACCTGTCCCAGTGCTTGGTCACCCTCGCAGTAAAAAAATGTTTCCTGATGTTCAGAGGGAACCTCCTGTGTTTCACTTTGTGCTTGTTGCCTCTAATTTTGTTCTACTTTGAAAATCTCTCATTTCTCTCATTATGTTAAATCAACAGCAGTATCCTCCTCAGAAACAGTTTTACAGCTACAGGGGGAACTGATATTGAGGATATATTCTCTCACCTAGAAAAATTATTTTTTGTATGGTACAAGAAATAGGATAAGAAAGCAGCTTGAGCAATGAATCCATTATTGAACTCCTTGCCCAGAAGGCTCAGAGGACAGAATCAACACAATTACAACTGTTGGGAAAAAAAGGAGGTTTAAAAAATAAACAGACCTCTTCTCAAAATGCAGTTTGTTCATGAAAAGAAAGCACTAAAAATGCATGCAAAGGACATTTTGCTACTTGAAAATCAAGAGCTTTCCTCTTTTTCTTTACTTTGAGCAAGGTTGATTGCTTGATGGAAGGGCTTGCTTCTTTTCACCAGTGAGTGAGTGACAGTGGTCCTTCTGGCAGATTCTTACAGGCAGTGAAGTAAGGAATGTATTAGTCCTTTGCCAGAGTAGTCAAAGGGGAAGGGAGCACTGGGTAGGGATGTGTGGTAACAGAAGAACACTCATTTGGCCATGTTGGATATTTGATAAGAGCAAAGAGTGGATTTAAATATTCACACTGCAAACATTTTGATGTGCTCTGTCACTAAAGCAGTAAATTATTTTAAATACGCTATATGTACTAAATGTGTGTTTCCCTACTTGTCTTCAATGAAGGGTACTTTTCTGATAGTCTGCTGTACTACTCTGGCATCGCAAGACTGTTTCTGAGGATGAATTTGGAAATACTTAATACAGAAACACTTCTAGACTCTAGAACAAATTATATCAGTATGAGTAACTCCGTTCCAAAGCTTTTTCCAAGAAGTAGACCAAATGTTTAACAGAAAAAAACAGAGGAAGCCAGCACAAGTAACATCCCCATCCCCACGCAGTGAAACTGAACTACATAGTAAGAGCCTAATGATAGAGTTCTTCTCTTATAAATAGAGTCAAAAGTGCCTTATTTACTCTGAACTAACTATAATAGGCTTGTTCCAAGAGCCCAGTAACTTCTTTGTAGATACCTGCAGCCTTCCTGTTACCTGATTTTGTAAGAATATAAACACATGTTGTTCATCCCTTTGCCCTTGAAATACAGTCTTAGGCTATAGAGAGATTGTTATATCGCTTATGTGGATGTCTCTGAGACCACGAAACAATACAAAATGTTGGGGAAAAAAACACCACCTTTTTTCCTAGATCCTCATTTAATGTGTGTTTTGTCTGTGTATCTCTTTATGTGGTCCTTTTTTATAAGTGTAGTCAAGCATTTTGACAAGTTGTGCGTAACTGGACATTATCATTTTGCTCCTACTATTTCCTGGAGGTTACTACATTCTCCGTTCAAGGAGATAAGGCAGTTTCCATAGCCTAAGACTGGTGCTACTGGCATTGCATAAAGCAGCACATTGGGGGAGTCCTGCAGATCATCACATCCTGAAAGAAGACTAGTCCTGGGCATATGGACACAATCCATCTGCATAAGGCTACTAACTGGTACTAAACAGTACAAAGGATTTTTCTTCACTAGAGTGGAAACTTGGAGAGATTCCTGGCATGGGAGAAAGTGAGTGTTCAGAGTGACACCATCAAAACAGTTTCTAAGAAATCTGCTGCAGCTAGGTTGTCTTCCCAGATGTTCATTCCAAAATCTGATCAAGAGTATTTTTTTTTACTTGAGATTTTGGAGGGATGTCTACAAATTTCTAGACGTTAAACAAAAATATTTTTCATAATTACATTTTATCAACAGTAAGACAGATGAACACTCCACAAAGATAGCCTTTTAAGTGACAATATTTACGATTTTCTCAGTAAAACCTAAAAACAAATCATTTTTTTTCAGTTGTAAAATGGGTGACTAAGAAAATGGATGCTATTTCTACACTCAGTCAGTTTTAATATGGCTATGTTTAATCAAAGGTACCAAGATTGACCAAAATGTCAGTCACTTCAATATATAGGCCATCAGTTAAGGCTGTAAGTACGAACATCCTCATTTACAGAAAAATTCATACTTTGAATCACAGAGGATTTTTTTTTTAAATGCTGTAGTAGTTAAGAGAAACTGAAACTCTTGGCCCAGCAATTCTGTTGCTCCAAACTTCAAGCTTACACTAGGCAGAAGAGCAAAAAGACGTTCACAAAATTCAGGGAAGATGTCCAGGGTCTGAGTCTTACAGCAGATCTTCAGCTCATCTTCATTTAGAGTAGCCTGGAGATTTCCAGAGCTTCCTCCAGCTGCCTGCACCCCCAAAAGACAATACACATGCTAAGCATATCTGGATCATGCCAATGTTTGGCGGTGACCTTGTCTTGCCACCAAGACACTCCAATTTTAAGGCAACACAGTGCTCAAAGGCCTTGGCTGTGCTCTTGCTGAATGCTAGTAGAAAAGTCTACTATTGCTTTTTGTTCTCTGGGAATAGTAGGACAGCATATGTGAAAATCATGATGAACTGATAAGTAGAGTGGACACTATTCCTAATTATTGCCATGTAGTAATTTTCCTCTCTGAAAATTTTGAACAGAAGCTGTTCCTGAATAAGGGTGTGAATGCAAGTATAGCTCTCTCTGGTGGTGTGTTAGGAGCTGTGCTAAGAATCAATTCTTTTATAATAAAACACACAGTATAACACCCGTTTTAAAAAAACAGGTGTGCAGTGCCAAATGATTATGGCTGAGCTTTTTCTTTCTGCTAGCCTTTCGTTTGTTTTTTCTAGGCACCATACTGAAAGCTGTATGGTGGAATTGTAGTGGTACTGTAAAGAGAACATTTGCTGTCACTTCCTTTTTTCTAAAAGCGTGTATGAAATAACAGGTAAATTGTTAAAGCAACTGATGTTAAACTGTATTTCTCTCCTTATTAAAGCCTAATGAGTTATAAAAGGAACCTCTGAAATTTCAAAACCCCTCTCATTTACAGAAGTTAGTCTGTATTAGGACTTCATCATCGGGGGGGGGGGGGGTAGGGGGGGGCTTGATCATGTGCCTATATCAAAAAAACTGGTAAGTAGATCAGTCCTGGCTGGGAATAATTACAGGGTGCTACCTTATAGGTAATGCAGAGGTCAGAAACAATGTTGTGAGACTGTTAAAGCTCTGTGGTTGCTAATTATTTTTTTATTCTTAGCTTAGTGGTGACAGGGTGTTACACTTGAAAAGCTGTTAACCTCGACATTTTCCACCACATTGTATAACAACAAAAGTGTGGGCCAAATTTAGAGCTTCAGTACTGTTTAGAAAAAAGCTTTCCTATGGTTGTTCTGCCCTTCAGAACTGCGGGAACAAAGCGGGCGTGCTTGTTTGATGGGTACTTTGTCACCAGTTAGGAACCCTTTTATTTCCATTTAAGCTATCAGGGCTAGCCTGACCGCTCTGCAATCATCTGAGAACTGGCAGGAGGTGCTGAGTCCAGTAAGTCTTTAGCCTAGCGTTGGTCATCAGAAGTTTACTTAGTCCGAGCGGTGAGTCGGGTCCCCACAGCAGCCACAGACACTTGAAGTGTGGGAGTCAGAAACAGCAGCTCCTGCGAAACATCCTAAGGGCGATGGGACTTCCTTGTGAGTGATAATTCTGGTTTCTAATGTGCTTTGAGATATATTGGGAAGGTAGGTAGTAGATAAAGATTCCTGAATGTAAGGTGCTGTTGGTAAGATATATTATTGCTACATGGATAATAAGAAAAATACGCTTTAAAATTACAAACTGAGCGGTTTATTACTTTCACCTAAATACGGTATTCCTCAGTTTATTTTGTTGTTTTCATACTTCTCAGAAAAACCTTACCCTCTTACTCGCTTAAGTATTAGAAGGGATGATGTTTACTTGCGAAGAAAAACTCAAGTTTCCCAATATCTGATTTTCAAGAAAGGCTGAAGGGCAGGCTGAAGGGTAGCAACAA
Organism: Aquila chrysaetos chrysaetos; assembly: GCF_900496995.4. NCBI lineage: Eukaryota > Metazoa > Chordata > Aves > Accipitriformes > Accipitridae > Aquila > Aquila chrysaetos. Next base: position 66,596,722 of record NC_044030.1, read on the forward strand.
AGTAACATCATACAGATGCATTTTACATCACTTCATTATGCATTTTATCCTCAATGAAATCATTGTATAAGGTCATCAGATAACTATGCATACGTTAACCGCATCTCCGCTTTATCAAAAGCATTTAATGCAGTACACTTACAAACATATTGTAAACACAGTTATTTCTATTTCCAGTACTGATCTTGATGGAATATACACTGTGAGGTCAGTAAAGCAGTCATGTTCAAGAACTAGTGAGCTGTGATCTCTGCTGTGTTGCAAAATGTCACAAGATTCTCTTTTGATGGATAAACAGGCTGGAAAATCCTGACTTTATTTGCCAGGGGAATTCTTTTGGATCAGATAGCATTTATAGTAAGTATGACACGTCTGAAAGACAGTGTTTACCATTCAATGGGGATGGGTTTTGTTGACTATCGGTTAGTGTTGTGTTTGCTGAAGTGGCAGGTTAATCATGATACAGGCAGGCACTGCAAAATTTTCTTCAAATGATTCTGCCAATTAATCTCAGTCCAAACTTCTTCTCGCATTGCCTTTTTCCAGAGGTGAATGGACATTATTCAAAATTTTGGAGTGTTTTTGCAATAGCCACAAGTATGCAAAGTTTAACAGCTGTGAAGGAACCTGAAGTTTTTGAGCATGTGCTCTGAAATGTAAGAAGTTACGAACCTAGTATCCTAGATGTTGAACAGTAATGCACTGAGCTATTTGGCAGTGCTGGGGTGTTTTATTTGAAAAGGAGCTTTAGTTAATTTGTTTGCCTGATTTTTTGCTTGTCTGACATTTTGAAAATAACGTTAATTTGATGTGAAACAAGTTAAGGGAGATGTTTTAGATGGCACTAACAAGCCCACTGAACAAACATTTCTCTACCTTGGAGTTATGTTTGCACATAGCTGATCCAGAAGCATCCATGCCAGGAGTTTCAAAGCTTGGTGTTTCGGATACATAGCTTGCAAGACAGCATGCCTGGGCTAAAACTCACTCAGCTATGTATTCAGTGTGGCGAAGCATTCTCCCCTTCTGATCTACATCAGGAAAAAAAAAAAAAAAAAAAATTAGCCGGCCTTTGTAGGTAAGGCTCACACCCTAGACATGGGATTATTTTTCTGAAGTTATTTGCATACCAACTGATCTCCTGCCGTTGGAGGGTTATTGAAGAAGGGCATGTCTTCCACTCTGTAAGTTAAACTTCTGCAAGTTTTAAGACAGTTAGCTCCAATGTGACATACAGCAATTTTGGTGAAGCCATGACTTTCCATGCCATTATTGGGTCCATTTCCCATATTGTGTTGCTGCGTCCAGCTCCAAACTTTCATCAACCCTTTTTTTGCTTGCTTGCTTGCTTGCTTGCTACACACACACACGCACACACGCACGCACACACAGAGTTACTTGAACACTCCAACTTTAACAGCCGGTGCTTCAGCGGGTCATCGTTATCCCGAGTACTTACACGTGTTTTTACGTCTTCACCACGCTTTATATAAACATTAACCAAGCCATTCTCATGGTACCCCAGTGGGTAAGTAAGAAAATACAGGGACGACGGCTCAGCGCCACCGGGGGGTGCGGGCGGCGCGGTGGGCTCCGCGCCGGGTTTTGCGGGGCTCCCCGCCCCGCGGCGGCTCCCGGCGGGATGTGTGTGAGAGAGTGTGAGCGTGTGCGTGTGTGAGAAACCGCCGGGGGCGGGAGGGGGGTGGCGGGTCCCCTCCGGCAGCCCTGCCGCCGGCGAAGCTGCGAAAACAGGAAGCGCGGTGGCCGCAGCCGCCGGCCGCGCTGATTCATCCCGCCTGTGCCGCCCCGCCGACGGCAGGCTCGGCCTCCCGCCGCCGCGGGGCCGCTGCGCGCCCGCGGAGCTCCCCGCTGCCCGCGAGGGGGCGGCGCCGCGGCCGGCCGCGGTCCCGGCCCCTGCCCCGGCCCCGGCCCCGGGGCGGGCAGGCGAGGCGAGGCGAGTCAGGCGGCGAGCCCGGCCGGCGGGAAGTTTTTGCCGCCGCCGCCGCTCGCCGACCCCGTGGCTCCGACGAGGAGCGCGGGAAGAGCCGCGCCGCCCGCTGCCCGGGCTGGCAATATGAGGGAGCAGCACTCATGTGTGGGCACCGGGCAGCGGAGGATGGACCCGCTGGAGCTCCCCGCTAGCCCTGTGAAACGCTTGCGAACTGAGTACGCCTTTCCCTATCTCTTCGCAGAGGAGGCCTACCAAAAACTTGCCAGTGAGACCCTGGAGGAACTGGACTGGTGCCTGGACCAGCTGGAGACCCTGCAGACCAGGCACTCCGTCAGCGAAATGGCCTCGAACAAGGTAGGAGCCCGGCGCCCCGGCCCTTCCCACCGCGTGGGACGGGCGCGGGCGCGGGGGTCGCCTCAGCCCGAGCCGGGGGGGGGGGGGGCCGGCGCGGCCGCCGCTGCAGCCCGGGGGGAGGTCGCGCTTATGCGGCGCGACTGGGCGCCCCCGGCCGCGCACCCCAGTGTCGGGCGGCAGGGGGTCCGGTCCGCTGGGTGGAACCGCCCCGGGCTGAGAAAGTTGCTGCCCGAGGTAGCAGTCCGCTGGTGCGCGCTGGGGTGCGGGGGCGGCTGCTGTTGGGGACCCTACCCCGTTTTCGGAAACTTCAGGACAGGTTGTGAAAGTGATGCAGGGCTCGGAAAGCTGCGCGGTTTTCCAGTGTGTCTCGACTTAAAAACAAAAAAGTTTTGGCTGCTGGCAATAATCCCTTCAGTTGCTCGCTCTTTTCACAGCACCACATTCTGGACTAGGGACCTGTCCCAGAAAATGGTGTGGAAACTAGCAGGAAAAGGTGATAAAGGTAGTTCTTGATTCTGGGGGAGCTGCGGGCTGAATTTTAAATAAACTTGCAAGTGTAAGTAGTCATGCTGACAGCTCTCGTAACACAATTCATTATGAAAGAACACGCTCAGAACCGAGGTGCCATCACAATATATTGTCACGGTAGACACCCAGATCCAGAGGTGTGCGTCTGAGACAGAATGCGCCCGCCCTTCCCTTCCTGGAGGTTGAGGATGCCCGTTGGCCAGGGACTATGTGCTGGTATCTGCTGTGATCTGTGTATGTGTTTGTTTTGCAGTTTGAAGTGGAGTTTCCCCATGCTCCATTCATAAGTACACTTTCGTGCTTTTGGCTTGCAAAGAGTATGTAGCTACATTGCTGGAATTAATTTTTAAAGCCGAATTAATAAGCCTGCTGTCTTGCTTCAGAATTTATTTTTATGTTTGTCACCACCTGAGTGTTTGGGGAGCAACATGTACAATGAGAGAGGAGAAGAAAGTTTTAAATAGGCTGATTTTGCCGCTCAGGTCTGCGAAAGCAGCTGATCGATATTTTAGCACCTTTTAACCTTTTTAGTTGCAATTAGGATTCTTTAAAGTCAGAAAATAAGTGTTTTTGACTCTGCTTATGCCTGCTTAAAATTCTGCTGTCTTGCTTTGACAGCCCTTAACAAATACCTGCTGTTTCTTATTGACTGTTTTTAAGCCTATGTTCAACTCTGCCTGCGTGTAAGAGGTAGGTGTTTGCACTCTTGTGCGGTTTAGTCCCTTAAAGTAATATCCCTAGTGCTTTTCTTCTCTTCAGAGAGTCTTAGCAGGAATTAAATCTCTGTTTTAAGAGTTACCTGCCTGGCATTGCCCTATTCTGAGAACTGTGTTTTCAGTTTTTACTGTCGGTTGAAAGAGCTCATTACTCAGGGCGTATTGCGTATGTATTGGCAAGTTAAAAAGTCAAGAGTTTCAGAGTCTGTTCTAGCACTGTTAGCATCTAGGGACATTGTTTCAAAGGGAGTAAGATCAGACTGACATGTAGGGCCGCATCTTGCTAAGAAGTTTGAACACCTATTGCTTCCCTGACTTGTGATGTCTGTATAGCCACTCTTTCACAAGATCCTGGGCTTTCTTCAGGTATTTATATATTACCTAAAACAGATAGGATATGCAGTATGTTCTATGAACAACGGGGGAAAGCTGTTTTTAGAATAAAATAAAACTAATTGCGAATCAAAGCATCTTAAGTTTTGCCAAGTATATTCAGATTCTTACCTAAAGGGAACCTGTTTTCAAAATAAAATGTGACAACTACTTTGCGTCTTAAGTAAACACAAAGGTGGTACATCTGATACTAAGTTTTGTTTGTATTTGTTTGAACTAGTTAAAGAATTGTTTGCCACAGATTACAGGATAAACATTCTTCACACGTTTATTCAAATTAAAAGGAAAATGTGATTCAGAAAAAGGTTTTCATCTTCTTGTTTCAAGCATAAGATCATGCAGAGAAGGGATCGATATGGGGTAAACAGTAAGCCTAGTTGTCATAGTTAATTTGAAGGTCAGTAAGAATGGTGCCAAACTTTACATCAAGACTGAAATTGTTATACTACAGTAATGTATTACCTCCGTCTGCTTGATCTGTCAAATGTGGATATACATGTCTAAAGCACTTTATTGCTACTTACTGTTTCATTTTGCAATGTTCAGGAAGAGCCTGGTATTACTATATTAGGAAGGAGTAGCTGCTATTTGGTTTTGCAGCTCATACTCAATTCTTAAGGTAAACTTTTTCCCGCTTTTTTGCGAAATGTGTCCCCCGTGTATAGAAATCTGTAACATCTTTCAATGTTGTTGGGTTTTTGTTTGGTTATATTTTTTTAAGAAGACTGATTTACTTTTTTTTTTTTTTTTTAAAGAGCATTTAAACAAATAGAAGTAGATAAGTGCTGTTAACCATAATGTGAACAATCTTGAATATAAACCAGAAAGCCCATATAATAATGTGAGAAAATTAGTGCAGGAGGATTTTAATTTTCGGTGTGTAACAGGTTGTTCTACAGAATCATTTTATTCCTGATTATTAAAAATGTATGTGGCATTTATATATTATCTCCTGTTGTAATATAACTGCAAACTGCAACATCTTGGTGAGGCATATAGGTAAATTATACTATTTTAGTTTATAGAGAAACTGAAGTAGAGAAACTTTGCTGAAGGCTGAGGACATAGACTTCAGTACAGCAATGAATATTCGAGAGTACCCAGTTCTCTATCCCCAGAATAAGTCCTGTCACCTGTAAAGTGAGAAAATAGGGAAAAGGATCACTGTTGGTACGGAACATGGCTTCTCACCGTGTTTCCCTCTTTCCCTTTCTCTGGGTTTCTTTTAAGAACTAGCCTGTAAGGTTGATTGTTGGTTTTTGTTTTGGTTTTTTTTTCCCCAGACTCTCAGCTATTTCCCTTATTTATTTTCCCCCTCTTTTTTTGTATGTAAAAGCATTTTCATCAGTGTTCGTTTTTCTTATTTATGTGAACATGTGTGAGAAGTAAGTGGGGGGCATAAGAATTGAGCTCTGCACCAGGTAAGAGCTTTTGCCCATCATGCAAAGGCTGCCATAGCAGAGGAAAAAATAATCCAGGGAGAAAACAGCATTGTGTGTGTCCTGAATGCCTGAAGTAGGCCAGGGAGTGAGTCTTATCTCCAATCCCTCTCTTTGCAGAGTTGGCAGTCTGAACTGTCAATTGCGTCTGTGTGGAATCCCCTTAAAGTTGGTAATGCCTGTGTAGGACTCGTGTTAGCATATCCCAGTCCAAGGGTATTTATTTTGTTTAGATGGCCCTCGTGCTCAATTAGCAGTAGTCGGTGACGTGCCAGCTCACAGCTTTGCATGACTGAAAGTGGAATGACGCAGATACACGAAAAGAGCTGCCTTCTCCCTGCTTAAAATTGCCTGAAGCAGTAGGCACAGAGTGCTCTCCACAATCTCCGGATGAGCCCCGGCATGTTTTGGCAGTAAGCGTAACCCCAAAAACTTTGAAAACGTGCTCTAGGTCAGCTCTGTAGGAAGCCAGCCATGATGCTTGGCTGCCGAAGTTATGCCAGGACTGTAATATCTAGACGATGCCCCATTTCCCAGCCATCCCTGTGATAAGCAGACTTCCAAGTGCCTGAAGGCATTGTACATGAAGTAACTGATGGAGAGATCTGTGATGCACCCATAGGTGTAGTTTGTAAATAGATCTGATTTTGAAAGGACATAGTATTTAAAAGTATTGTCAATTGTCATTATATTGTTATGGATCTTGCAGTACTTGGTGTTTTCTTAAATTAACAGCTTCTGGAATTGGGTACTAACAAGAGAATCCCAGCTTCTTTTTAAAAGCACAGGAAGCTTGTCGTCCTCATACTCCTCTAGAAACCCTGTAAAGTCTTAAAAGGCTCCAATACTAGAAAACAAGTAAGAAGCACTTTAAATTTGGAAAATTGACTGAAACGTCTTTCATTTTTGGAGACCTATTTCTGATTTTCTATACCGTGTGCTGTTAATGTTGGCTGACGTCAGTGGACGGTGGCTCTATTGTTGTGTTTTTCTGAGTGATGCATACTTGAACAGAAATAAATTCATTTTAGGAAATAGTTTGCTGATTTGGGTCACTAAAGATAGGATCCCAAGGCATAATTAGCTATATCTATTTAACTCTTCTGATTTCCAGAGATGCTAACCCATATCAGTTTCTGCTAAACTGAATTGTGAGTAATGTCTGTTGAAAAACATAGTTTTTATATGGGTACTAGCTTGCTGACTGTGATTTCTAACTTCAGAAACAGGTACACTTTGATCCTCTTGTACAAGCAAATGAGCTTTTTAAAATTTCCAGGTTGCACAATGATTTTTTTAAAAACTTTTTTAATCATTTGCTCTTTTTTAATGAATAACCCCCTCTTCTTTTTCTGCTGAACAAGATTGAAGCAAAAATTAATAGCTTTTAAGTTCTCTGGGAGAACTATCTTCTTCCAGTATGTGGTTTGGCAGTACCTAGCTTAAGTCCCTGATTCTGGATCTGAGAGTTATTCTGTGACAAACAACAAGTAAATGAAGAATGCCAATAACAAAGATGTAGCAACCACTTTCTGCTAGACAGCATTAATTGTAAATTAGTCAAAAGTGGAGGAATACTTAAAATGAAACCGATATGCAAAAGTGTATTTTCACTTCTGTAATCATGATTTTGCAAACATCTCTAGTATGTTGCTTCTGTGTGCCTTGAGTATCTGAATTTAGACATCGAAAAAGTTTCAATTCATGTTGCTTTTGTTTCAGATTTAAGTCTACTGCAGATGACAGCATTTTTGCAGGATTTGCTGATAACTGGTAGCAAACAAGAGAAAAGGTCATTTGTTGGGTATTTCTTTCCCACTTAGGTGAATGCCTTTTCTCCAGGAAGCTTTTTTAGGTATCAAAGCTAGGAAGACTTAGGTTTTGTTTAGTTTGACCATGTTAACTGTGAAACTACTTTTTAAGTATAAACTATCTTGTCCACCTTGTATACCAGTATGTGCAAATGCTCACAGATTAAAGCAGAAGTCGATTTACAGACAGTAACTAGTGCTAGCTACTATTAAAAAAAAAAAAGTTTTGAGATTGAGTGCTTTGAAGATGCCCAAAGCATCAGTGTTACCAACCAGTGAACTTCCAAAGAGTACACTAATGTAACACTTGGTACAAATGTTACTGGGATTTTGGTTTGTTTATGGTCCTGTACTTGCCATCCACTATGTATGCTCAAACAATAATCTTAGTGATACTTTATTTTAAAAAAATTACCTACCTGTAAACATTTAATGTAAACTAAAATTACACTTGAAGGAAACGAAGAAAACTTGAAATCTGTTCAGTTGCTTTTTTTTGTTTTGTTTCACATTCCCTCCTGAAGTCCACTGCCAATTTGAGTTGTTTTTAATCACATTTTCCTGCTGCTCAAAAGTATTTTTCCTTTCCTCTTTTATAGTGCTAAAAGGCTCACACAGGCAACAGGGAGCTGACTAACATAATATCCAGGGAAAGAGTGAGGCTAAACTAATTGCTTAGTTCAAATAATGGACCATGTATAAATTCCCTAACTTGCTTCAAACAGGTTTTCCCAGGAGAGGGGGAGAGCCCCGCTGCCTGAATTCCTGTGTGACCCTTGCTGGAGCAAGAGGAGCAGGGGCCAGAAGGTGCCTCCAGCCTCTTGGCAGCTATTCACAGGCACCGGCCACTGGATGGAGAAGCAGCATCGCGTTCCCACAGGCTGACAGCAGTTCTCTGGGTTTCCCCATGCCCAGAGTATATGGAGCTGATGACAGGCTCCAACTCCTGATTTAGTCCATTCATCTGTTTTGTCTTAGTCTGTGGAAAAGCTTAAGTGCTATGGTGGTCAGTAATTTTGTGGGAGCCTAGATAGACTGAGTCTAGAACTAACAAACACGGCTCATGCCACTGGCTCAGTCTTTTATTAACAAGCTAGTTTTTAGTGTTGTCTTTTTTGCACGCTTGCTGCCAACTTTGGGGACAGGTTTATTGCATGGTTAGGAGCTTGTCTTCAGAAATTACATTTCATATGTAAGAGCATAATTTTTTTGCGATACTTTTTCCAAATATGGAAGCTCAGCCAGAGTAAAATTGTATCCTCTGCTGTCATAGCCACTGATTAGAGTGACCTGTTTCCAATTAAGGGACAGGATAATGTTGTCATATCCATTTAAGAGGATTTAAACATCAGTCATTCTGTTGGGTTTCAGCTATTGCACATGAAAAATATGTGCTGGAAACGTAACAGTAGAAAAGAAAATTTTTGTTGTTGTGAATAAATTGTTGCAGAGCAGGCAGCATCTCTGCTTTGCTTCTCAGATTTAAAGAGCTTTGATATCCAGATGAAGAACTTGATGGGGTTTGTGTGACAGTCCTCTTGCATAATGTCTGGCAATGCCATTGCACTTAGCTGGCTGACATGATAGTTTAATTGGTTCTTACGTTCTCAGGTCTTTCTAGGAAAATCCGAGGATTTGTAAGCTCTTTAGAGTGCTGCTTCTTATGAAGATTACAATTAAGGGGCTGCTGTTAGCAAGAGAAAGCTTGTTGAGTGCAGCGTCAGGAAATTTTTTATTCATTAAGGACTTCAGTTTGTACAGGTACAGAGTAAAGGGATACTGATACAGTGGTGAGCCTGAATTTGAATTAATGCATATTTTTGCGGGTTCCCCAAATTTGGTGTACTTTTTAACAAGAGTTAAAGAGGATTGTGGAGCTAAGGAGGGACTGCCTTCCCAGGCACACTCCTCCCTTCCCGTGTGCTGAAGGCATCCCAAAAGGATTTTAAGACCTCTGGGCTGGAGTGCAGTTCCCTGTGCACAGCCTTACTTGCTCCCATGTAAGACTACTCGTGCTTCTGGAGAACAGCAGACTTGCCCTTGGCTAAGTGATGAGTGAGGTGTATATATATAAAACAGAGATCGCACTTTGCTGGCTGTATTGTGCAAGGACATGCTGCAGCAAGATAACGGGTGAAACTTGGTCTCGTGCAGATGGCTTGCACCAACCTCTCTTTATCATTTATAAACACTTCCATCTTCTCAGAAAGAAGTGGATGGAGTAGTGGCACCAGTTTGGCAGTGGTTGAATCTTCTCTGTGCAAACGTGTGCTGCTTCCATAGGGGCTGTCGGGTTGCTGCCAAATGAGAAAAATCACAAAACACCCTGTTCTTCTGCGAGGATATTAAGTGTGGGCTTTGGTGGTGTGATAGAGCTGTAGGTCTGTTGCTGAGAAAGAAGCAAACCTGGTGGGCGAGGCTCAAGGTGTCCAAGTTCTGAGCAGCCCCTTCTCCTTGTGTGGGTACATGATGGCAAATGTTTGCCTCCCTGGGCCATGATGAGCAGGCATGTGTGATTTGGAAACATCTTAATTAGGTGGTGAGGTGAGCCCCTTCCGCTGTTCGTGAGGGCTCTTCTCAAACAGAAGTACGCCACACAGGCTATCCCATTCTGCGCCAGCAAAAAGGAGCGTAGAGTTGACCCGTAGTGGTTGATTCAAAGAACACTGGCATTTCAAGGCTCCAAAACAAATTATGATCCCTTCATCTCATAGATTCAGTCTGTACTTTAAATTTTAGGAAAAAACCTAATGGATTTCTGCGTGTCTCATTCGCTGCTTCTTAAAGTCCTGGATGTGAGAGCTACATAAGAGGAATGATGCCTGTGTGAGGGTTGCTATGATTTAACACTTTTCAGCTTTTTACCTGCTTCTAGGATTGCATAGCTTTCCAGTCACTAATAACTTGATAGTTTTTTCCATGAGTACGAGCAAATGGTCCATACCAGCACACAAACAGCCCTTTTTGTAGCCTCTTTAATTATAGGAAATGCCACAGTATGAAAGATTCTTTCCTTTTAGCGTAATGGCACAGAATAATATAGACAAAATGCTACGGAGCAAATTACTAGGACTTGATGTGGGAAAATAACTTTACTTTCAACCACCATAATAGAGGATTTGAAAATTATGACTTTTTTCAGCAGTTGAATTATTTCAAGTTAAAATGCAAACGTCGAAGTGCCTTTTCATGACATTTATAAAAAATTCTGGTTTTTTTTCAAAGGTGTTACTTGGAACTGTAGTAGGAAAGGTTTTGCATGGACATGAGTACTTCGTAACCTCTCGCTTAAAGGTGGAATTCACGGCTACTGAAAGGCATGAAAAGTATCTAAATACTTGTGGCTCCTTGTGACAGTATCTAGACCCAAGAACTCCTGTGTTGTATTCATAGTAGTGTGCTGCTGTAGTCAAGGTTAGACTGTAAGATATGAAGCATTTTGGAGAGCAGTGGCTGGGGTTTTTTTGGTGTGTTTTTGGTTTGGGGGGTTTTTTAATAAATTTTGTGTTTTCACTAAGAGGGAGCCTCTGCTGTTATATAAAGTTTTGGTACAATGAATGTGGTGGTTGCTGAAATGTCAATTCAGCCTCTGCCTCATAAAGAAACTGCACTAAGGAATTGTTCTCCTGTCTCAGTTACGTTAGTAGTGGTTTTGGTATCGTCTGCCAAAACTTTCCATGTTTAGGAAACTTAACATAGAGCTAAGTGTATTATGGATGGATATTTCCTGTTCTGATTTATTATTTTTTTTAAACAGAGCATATCTCAATAGAAGTAGAACCCAGTTCTAGTTAACTTGCAGCCAGTCCCCCTGTAGCTGCAAAACTGAATGTAGGTAAGCTAAGGCATGATGGAAAGTGATGCTATTCATCCTGCCTTGAAACCGTGTGTGTAGGGCAGTGGCCAGCACCTGCCTGTTGAGCTAGGGTTCACCTCTGAGCAGTTCAGCTGCAGCTTCCCTGTGGCTGCCCTGTTAGGTGCCTGGTGGCAGCGCTGTGCTGCGATGGGAACTGCTGCTTCGTCTGAATCTCCAGCCAAGGGAGATGCTGCTGTGCTAGGGCAAATTCTGCCTGTTGCCTGCTCTGGGTGTTGAAATGGAGCTGCACAGACAATAGTATCATCTCTAAATCACAAGCGGCAGAGAAACACTGAATCAAGCTGATGTGCAGGGCCTGTTTACAAGATTGTCTACAAGTAAAACTTAAACAGCTTGCTACTTCTATTAATTACATTGTAACCCACTAATATATGATGAACTAATGAAACTGAGCTGACTGAATACTTCTGTAAGATCCCTCACCAAGACAATGTTGAACTAAACCTTCTGCTCATAATTGCTATGGGGAAGGCTGCTGGTTTATGCATTTTTGCTATTGGTTTTATTTGGGGAGGGAAAGTAAGAGGACAAAGGAAAGTTAAACCGGAAGCCGACCCTCCAGTTAAGTTTGATTCATTTTGACCTTTTTTTATAGGTAAGAAATACCAGATTTGCAATTAATACATATACATAGTTTTGCATAGTAGTAGTTCATCTTTCCTGGTCAAGGATAGTCTCTAATTTGTATAAATGTTTGGAAGTAGCTTATGGATATATTTAAAACAGCCCAGAATATATAACACACAACATCAATAGCTGAGTTAGCTTTTCACCTGTGAAACACCACAGATCTTAAAGGTCCCTTTTAATCTACTTGCAGTACAAGTTATGTTTAAAAAAAAAATTGCCTGCACTGTGCTACAGTGGTATACCATGACATTCATGTCGCTCCATTTACAGATCAGAAATATTTCTGTTTGGCAGGTTGGAGAACTGAGGTGTAGTGGTTAAGATGTGTTTGTGGCGGTCCTAGTCTGGCAACATACTTCAGAGCATCTTGCTGCGGCTTTCACATGTTCAGCTGTGCTGTCCAGTCAGTGTCTGCATGGCACAGCTTGGTGGCAGGACTCCCTGTGTTCCCTACTGTATACATTCACGTGTGAGTTAGGTTTTTCAGCTACAAAGATCATTAGCAGGTTTCCTGAATGTCAGAATGCAATCCACTCTCATCAACACTAGATGTTAGCAAAATGTTAATGAGGCAGCAATTACTTTAATGTGCACTAGTTCAGGCTGGTTTTCAAGCTCTTCCATCATTCTCCCTCACTAATTTAACATGTGCTAATGGTAGCTTTGGCTTGCCTGTGCTCATAAGCACCATATACTAACCAGTAGCATTTTCTTTTTGCCTGAAGTTTGTCTTTTTGAAGAAATTTACAAGCAGGTTTTTCAGAGTTGTGTAAAGCAAAGTCAGTGTTCATCTTATTATGGAATAAAGAGCTGGACCTTACAGGAAATGTACAGTTAACTGCAGCCTTGTAACCATGCTGCTACATCAGTCGTGTTCCCCAGATAGAGAAGGCCAGAAGTATTGTTTGATGGATATAATGATGTGTGGTTTTTAATTGAATTAGCTTACATGATTGAAAGAACCTGTTCAAGCAGGCGTTAACATATTTAAACCAGGCTATCTGATGTTCTTGTGGCCGAGATTGACTGTACAGCCTTAATGCAATAATTTTACCCAGAATTACAGACAACCTCAAGCTGCCAGCTGAGATACTAATGTTTTCATAAATTTGATTTTTGCGATTCAGAATGACCAGTTGTAACAGAAATGCCTTTTCTAATGGCCAAGAGCAAAATCACTGAAAATACTGATACTTCAATTACCATAAATCAAATTTTAAGAGGAGGACCACCAAGTGGATAGGTCGAATTTTATCATGGAATACCCTTCTCTTGTTGTATATTGATAACAGTCAATAGATTCAGGAAGGCAGCACTGCACCAGCTGGTACTGAAAAAGTTATTTTAACTTCAGGGACTAGAAACAAAGGTGCCAAATATTTTTTTCTTACTCTTTCTCGAGGTATCAATGTATATTACACACTGCAAAATGTAAACTGAAAGGTACCTCACCCTGAAGGTTCCTTATATGTATTTTGTAGTTTAAGCCCAGCCGGTAACAAAGGACCACAAAGCTGCTTGCTCGCTCCTCCCCCTGCCCCAGGCCCCGCTAGGATGAGGAGAAAATATAAAGAAAAGCTCGTGGGTCAAGATAGGGAGAGATCACTCACCAGTTATGGTCATGAGCAAAACACAGACTTAACTTGGGGAAGAAACAAAATCAATTTATTTTACTACCAGTCCACTCAAAACAAGGATAATGGGAAGTAAAACCAAATCTTAAAAACACCTTCCCCCCTCCCCTCCCTCCTTCCTGGCTCAACTTCACTCCTGAATTCTCTACCTCCTCCCTGCCAGCGGCACAGGGGGAACGGGGAATGGGGGTTGGGGTTGGTTCCTCACACCCTGTCTCTGCTGCTCCTTCCTCCTCAGGGGGAGGACTCCTCACTCTTCCCCTGCTCCAGCATGGGGTCCTTCCCATGGGAGACAGTCCTCCATGAACTTCTGCAGTATGAGTCCTTCCTACGGGCTGCAGTCCTTCAGGCACAGACTGCTCCAGCATGGGCTTTCCTATGGAGTTACGGCCATCTTCGGGGACATCCCCCTGCTCCGGGGTGGGGTCCTCCCCAGGCTGCAGGTGGGCATCTGCTCCCCCGCTCCCCTCCATGGGCTGGGGGGGACAGCCTGCCCTCTCACCACAGGCTGCAGGGGCATCCCCTCCTTCTGCACTGGCCTCGGTTATCTGCAGAGGGGTTCCTCTCACATTCCAATCCCACTACTCACTGCAGGTTTCCCCTCTTAAATCAGTTCTCCCAGAGGCGCTACCACCATTGCTGATGGGCTCAGCCTTGGCCAGAGGCAGGTCCAACTTGGAGCCAGGGAAGCTTCTAGCAGCTTCTCACAGGAGCCACCCCTGCAGCCTCTCCCCCGCTACCAAAACCCCACCACACAAACCCAAAACTATGTAGAAACAATGATTTTCATAATACATCAGCTGCCTATTGGAGCTTCAGAGGGTCGTCTAAAGGAAGAGTAATTTTTGCAAAGTGAGGCTATGCTTTGTATGTACTCCTTGACACAAGGAAGCAGTAGTTAGCTTTCAGAGCTGATCTGAACAAAGAAAGGGTAAACACCCAAGGTGACATCTTGGCTGTGCTCTTTACCAGCGCTTCTACAAAGTTCATCCTTGGGACACTGGAAAAGTAGTGCAGCTCCAGCAGGAAGGAATGGTAAGCAGAAGGCACAATAGGGCTTAGTGTAAGAACAAAAGAAATAGCAAGATAGTGTTGTTTTATTAACAGAGCAAGAAAGAGTCTGAAGAGCAGGAAGAACTGAAAAGTAGGCTGCCAAGTAGACCTTTTGGACTTGAGCATCTTTGAGCATGTTTTAATGAAAAATGGGCAAGGTAGACTAGAAAATAGACTTCTTATGCATGTGATCTTTTGAGCAGTTAACATTATTTCCTGTGCTTGAAATTTGCCAAACCTTATTGGTGCTAAGTAATGACAAATACAAGGAACGTGTGAATTTTAATTTTTTTTCAACATTTAATAACTTTTTTTTTTGAGAAGAAGGTTTTACTTTGCTGTGTGCTTCTGCAAATGATTTTGAAGGATAATAACTGGGCTTTAAGCTTTGCTGCTGCTGGGTTTGCAGGTGGTTGGTGTTCTCGAGTATGTCAGCAGCATCGTGAATCTTTGCCTATTGTTGGTAAGCTTTATTGCCACAAATGTGGCATTGGTGACTTTGTTTCCTGCTGTATGGTGGGTAAGCCCTGATACATTAGAAGTGATGCGTGGGTAGTGTGAGAGTTACCATACCTTCGGTTTTGGCCATGTTTTCCCTGTGCACAAAGGGACGTCCCCTACAAGTACACATAAGAGAAACAAAATGTTTTCAGTTTAGTAGCTGAAATGAATGAAACAAGCTATAAAATACTAGGATTTTATTTGAAAGTTAATGATGAGCAGGTTTGTAAAGATGTTTTTTACCGCGCTCTTGTTATGTGAATTAAAATGCTCACCTCTTTGATGCTCAATAGCAGCATCTCAGAACCAGGGGCACAGACAGGCACTTGAGACCTTGTGAAATGCCGTATTTCTTTTGCTTTCTTAACATGTGGTTCCCTGGAATTATCCCTTCTTAGCCTTAGCTCACTCACGTTCAGCTTTTGTTGCCACAGAAAACTAGAGTTAAAAGGACTTCTTCCACCAAATCCGGATGCGTTATTTGCATGCCGTGTAACGTGTCTCGAAGCAGCCCTGTGTGCGGTGTTTCAGGGAGCATGCTCGGATTCCTCAGCATCTCTGTCCTCTGTTGCATGCTGATCACCTCGGCGGCAGCTGCCAGTTCCCACCGCTGGTGCTGCAAATGCATGCTGTGCTGTTGCAGGCATCATAATAGGAAGCACCTAGGCCTGTTATAAACAAACAGGTCTGGAAAAAAGTGCAAGCCTGACGTATAGTGTGGCCATAGCAACAAGCAGAGATGAAGGTGCCATTTTGGAGTAAATGCAGGCTAGTGTGGCTCAACAAGAAGCTAGAAAGTATACTTGCTGGATTTGCAAAGCTGTTCTGTATGTGCACGTGAGAGGTTTTCTGAAACACACAACTTGCAAGAAGACAGCTTACAAAACCCAAAACCTGAAATTAAGTATGTAAGGGTGTCTTTAAATGAAATTATTTTTCACTTGCAATAGAAACGTGGGCTGGAAAATTTATAAGCACATTTACTCCTGAGAAATATTAGTGTGATGAATTATTTGACAAATCATAGACTATCTCTCTGGATGCATGAACTTTAAAGCCCAGAGCTCAGATTCCTCAGTAAAATGACTGTGTTTTTCTTGTACTATGAAGCATGGCCAAAGTTTTGTATGTCTGAATACTGGACCCAGGTAAGATCATATTTTGTGATTTAGTAATTAGTTGCTTTTTCCTCTTTTCTTAGCATCAGTAAAAACTAGTATGTACATTTTCTAGCTGGGAGGGATTTTCTGCAGCTCTTTCATTGTTGCTGAAAAGGTTTCAGAGGCTTTATTATAGGAGACCTCTTAAAGCTCACCACTGTGAAGGTGATGCAGTTGGTCGATACATAGTCAGAGCTTGGCATTTCTAGCACAGCTTTCAGTACATCCCTGCTTACAGAACTTGATTTTTAAAATGAAATGACTGAATTTTAAGTTCAAGAAGATAAAGTGCTTTGGAAGACTTTTGCAGAAACAAATGTTGGCATGTGGGGGGCTGAAACTTAAGTAATGATTTTTCTTTGGTGGTTAGGAATCTACATCTGTAATCTGATCTTTGTTTCACAGAGCTGTGAAAGACAGGTTGGTTATAGGAATGATATAACAATACAAAATAAAACTGTGCTTTTGGGATAAAGTAGAACTGCAGGAAGAAAAAGAATTTGATAACTCTGTTGTGGTGAATTTTTTGTCTTTCCAGGTAGGTACTATTCCTGTGCTCACGTGTCTTTTAGATTTTATAGATGTGGTATAAATAAAAGCATGCGGATGTACCTAGGGGGTTTAGGTTTGTTCTTGCAGTTATTATCAGAGCTTGAAAAATGTCCTGGTCATAGAAGACTAACGCTGCCTGACTTGACCTAAGTGGAGGGTGAGAGGACAGGTGCTGGTCTTAACATCTTGTTACACCCCATCATTTGAATAGTATGCCTAAGTATGAAACTGTGCCTTAATTGCTCTTGAGGGAGGAGTCATCTGGGGTTTGTTTTTATTTTCTTTTTTTGGTTCCTTCTACAGTGTCTTGGCTGTTGTGAAATAGCATGTTCTACACAAACCTGTCTGTTCCCCAATCTGCCTTTTCACCCCATGTCCTGCCTGGCAGTGGTCTCTTGCCTTTGCTGATGCACGTAGCTTTGTTCAAGAGTGAGAGCTGAGCTGACCTGGGCTGCATCTGCGGGGTGGCTTGCTCATGGGTTCATAGGTGGCAGCACTGGAAGTGATAAGATCCATTTCGACTTGTACCTTTTGACTACCAGGGGACTTCAAGGAGTCTGTTTGCAGACTCGGACAAATAGCTCAGCTTTCCTTCATATAGTCCTTTTGCTCTTGGAAAATTTTCTAATCAAGACCTGGGACTTTTATGTATTTACACTGTTATTTTAATATGAGGTGATTAATACAGCAGTACACTGAACAGTAGACAAGGCAAATGTTTGCTCTAGTCAGGAAAAGTATATGTTGTGCTTACAGTGGACTGGGCGATATTAGGAATTTGCATCACCTAATGTGTGCTGAGAAAACAGTCTAAAAATCAGCAGCTTGTTTGGTTTTTGAAAGCTAGGAATATGCTTTTTACACATGTAGCAGTAAATTAAGCAGTAATTAATAGACTAGGTATATCATTCTTAAGAAGTGAGTATGAAAATTAACTTCAATATTCACTGAAGTTATCAAATGTTATATCCTATCTCGTTTTTAATGGAATTTGCCTTGGACAAGACATGAACTCCCTAGTTAACTATACAGTCCTATAAGATGAACTACACTTGTTACACCCTTTCAGTCTTGTTTTCTGGTTTGGAGATTGATCAAAAGTATGGCATTGGCGGGGCTGGAAGGATGGTATTGAAGCATCACTCCCATTGCCTGGGGCATTTGAACAGTTTGTTCGGATTCAACTAGAACTTGATCTAATGCCTGCTGAAGCTAATGAGAGTCTTTAAATTTACTTCATCAGACTGTGGATGGAGCCCGTACCCAGTTTTATTTAGCATTGTTATCACTTCGATAAAGAGTTGGTAGAATCGGCTGTTAAGCAGGGTCTTTTGAGGACTGGAGGAAGTTTAATTTGTGGCAGACTGTGAGCCTTTTTGACATTGCTGTCCTTCTCATGGCAAAAATGGGCTTGAGCGTGTGTGTGAGCCCCCGTGCAAATGGATAGACTGATGTCTTTCTGCATCTGTCGGGGTCTTTCCAGTGCTTCATGCACTGCTCAGAGCTTTTCCAGATGCTCCAAACATTGTATGTAAATGTGTAAATGGGCGAAAAGCAGCCAAATTTTTTCCCAGCTTTTTTTTTTTTACTAATAAAAATGCAAGCCAAAGATGAAGATGACGCCATATCTATTTAGAGCTTATTGGTTTTGTTTCATTTTAAGATGTTTTTTCAAAACAGGGATGATTTTTGTAGAGACATAGAAGTATCTATTTAAGAGGATTGAAATATGAAAAATGCCTTGTTTCTTGATAAGATACCTAGTAATAATGAAAGGTTAATAGATAATCTTTTACCTGAACAATATCTGTGTATTTTTTTATCCATTTTGCAAGTTCATCAGAGTATATACCCCAATCTAATGATGTACTTTTCTTTTGTTACTGGAACCTAATCAATTTCCAGTGTGTGGTGTTATTTTTATGATTTTTAGCCTACCTTTGGTTTCAAATTTTGCATGAATGCCAGGATTTGTTAGTTTAGTGTTCAGGAAAGAAATAAGCGATGGTGGGTTATTGCTGATTAAACAGAGGTCTTACATTTTAAATGAAATTATCTGTAATGCTTTTCCATGCTATGTAAGTTCATAAGTGATATAAACTATCAAAGCTAAAGCATATTAATTCATTTGTTACTTACGTACATTTAAGCACTGTTAAATATAAAATATTTATGGATTATAAACTGTGAATATAAGCAGTGTTTACAAAAGGTGACTACTGCATGGTGTTACAGTACATAATGGAAATTGCTAAGTACAAGCTGCATTTGAGCATTTTCAAGGGAAATACTGATTTACCAGTAGAATTGTTTCCTTGTAAATACAAACTTGTTGGTGCTCTGTCAAACTGGGATTGCTCAGGAGCGACCCACAGTAACATTACTAAATGGTGAGTACACTGATGTGGCAAGTAAACCTTGATATTTATTTGTATATTCCATACTATTTATTCTTCTAGAAGAGTTAGCATTAGAATGTTTTCTGTGTGTCATGTCCCAATTTCTCAGGATGACAACTCATGTTCGTCAATTCCCAGGTCAGGGTTAAAGTGAAATGACACCAGGGATCCTTTAACTCACAAAACTCAACTTTTATTCGCTCACAACAAGAATTGGCATGAAACTATGTCAGTAAACTGTGTAACATGCGCTAACCATACATCAAAACATATACTATAGGCCTTGCTTATTTGGGGATCAGTTCAGGCAAGGAAATAAGGAGATCCCTCCCCTTGGGTCAGGAGGTTCAGAGCAGATCCTCTTGCTTTCCAGACTTCTCCTCAGAGAAAAGCCTAGGGGTGGCTGGATGCACTCCTAGTCCCAGACTTGGTCAACGGTTCATGTCTGAAGGGGTGAGGTGTAGGGATTACGGGAAAAAAGAGAGAGAGACGAGAGTGAAAAGAGAAAGATTTCACCAGTCCTGGGTCCAGCGTTGGTCCAGTCAGCCTACGGGTTCGGTCCCGTTCTGGTGGGTGCGCGCACCTGGGGCTTCCGTTTGTGTCCTTTTATCATCTCCACACCCCTCCTTCGGGCGGGCACTCAAACTCATTAGGCTAATTAGGTGTCACCCACAGTTTGTGCTTTCAGAACCTTCAGGAAATGGGTGGGCGGGCTTGGGGGTCGTTTGGGGAGTCACTTCTCCCTCCCTGCAGATATGACTGACCTTTGACGTCTGGCCATGTGTGATGGGCGGCACCGCTCGGCCTATCCGAGCAGGGAGCTGTGCACCCTCCGGCCCGCCCTGTTGCTAATGTCTGTGTTGATCTGTGCTAATCAGCTTCTTTTCACCTCTGGTTCCAGGGTTTGTTGTTAGGCAGAGTTTGTCCTTCTGCAGAACTTGCCCCACCACAGTGTTTGAGAGATGAACTCTCAGTCTCTCACACCACCCAGTGGCTCAAACATTTGACTGGACTGAGTTGTAGAGATCTTCTTCTTCCACAGTAGTAATCTTCAGATATTGGACAGGAGGAGAGAAAAGAGAAGAAGCAGAGGAAAGCAAGCGAGTAGTCATACATCGCACAATTGCAAGGCCAAGCATTAAGAACAAAAATCCACATAATGAGTCCACTGTTAAGCTATTTTCCGCACCCCGTGAGTCCCAAGGACGTTAGGAGAGAGGTCAGCAACGATCCTCTGTTAAACCGGTGTCTTGGTTGCATTGCTTGAAAAAGTTCTCCAGTCTTGTCTGTAACTTCTCTCATCTTGGCTTGGGTTTCTTCAGTTGAAGTGGAGGCATTACGGACGGTGATACAACATTTCCCCATCAGTTAGACTCAACATCCCACATACCCCATGTTCTTTTAACAACAACATATCCAATGTTAATCTGTTTTGAAGGATCATTTTTGGTGCTTGTTGAACTTGAGTGTTAAGTCATCCAAATGCATAATGTGTCTGGTTGGACAAAACATGCATTTGCCACTTTATATTTTTCCAGGACAAACTGGTGTCTCCTAAGGAAAAATTCCACATCCTTCGAGATTCCCAATAGCATTTTTCCCCAGTAAAATTTCAAGCACTACTCGGGTTCCACCCATTTTTCCATTCCGAGCCTTCACTTTTCCATAAGTCACAAGATTCAAGGTTTCTTCCTCGGGGAAGAAGATAAATCTTTGAATCATCAGAATGGGTTTTTAGAGCCATGAAAGGTCCCCTGGAAGCATTGTTCTAGGATCAATTTGGTTTACATAAAATATTACCAGAGACAAGACTTCTTTTCACAGGATTGGTGATGTTTAGATAAATGAGGCTGAATTGAATTCCTTCATTGACAGATTTTGGTAATGCTATACAAACACCTTGATTGGTGTTGTTCCAGAAGTGCATAAAACCTTGAATCAAATTCCAAGCTAAATCTGGATAATCTTTTCCCTGTCTCCTGGTGGAAAGGATGAGGATGAGGGAGAAGGCTCCCCAAAGCATCTTTCCTTATAATAACAGACAAAAATTACAAATAACAATAAACTGATAACACAAGTAACAATTAATATAGTTAGGACTAATTTGGTTCCTTGTCATCTTTCTCCATTTCTCTTTGGTTCTACAAAGTACAAGCATAAAGCAGTTCGTAGATTCAAACAAGGGTATTATCCATTGCATGTGAATTCGGTGGTCTTTTCCATGTGCATTGCTTGCTATCCATGCATACAAGTTCAAAGGGGTTTTCAATGTTATAGGTACTTCCCCTACAGTAGGTAAATCTACCAGAACAGGTCATCCAGGATAGTGGAGTGGGTGTATTGTATCTTTCTTACCTCCACTTCCTGGAAGTAGGGATGGGGGGCTTGGGGCAAAATGCAGTCAGTCTAGGACATTCGTTCACCCCCAGTGGCTATTTACTTTCGTGACCATGTCTGGCACTCCTTGCGGCCATAGAATCATTTAGGTTGGAAAAGACTTGTAAGATCATCAAGTCCAACCGTCAACCACGGCTGCTAAACCATGTCCTGAAGTGCCTTGTCTATGTGCTTTTTGAATACCTCCAGGGATGGTGACTCCACCACTCCCTGGGCAGCCTGTTCCAATGCCTGACAACCCCTTCAGTAAAGAAATTTCTTCTAATATCCAATCTAAACCTCCCCTGGCACAACTTGAGGCCATTTCCTCTTGTCCTATCACTAGTTACTTGATAGAAGAGACCAGTACCCACCTCACTACAACCTCCTTTCAGGTAGTTGTAGAGAGCAATAAGGTCTTCCCTCAGCCTCCTCTTCTCCAGACTAAACAGCCCCAGCTTCCTCAGCTGCTCCTCATAAGACTTGTGCTTCAGGCCCCTCACCAGCTTTGTTGCCCTTCTCTGGACATGCTCCAACACCTCAAAGTCTTTCCTGTAGTGAGGGGCCCATCCCGGTTTGTGGGGTTGTAGGGTTTGTTTTAGAATTCCATTAGTACACTCCACTACCCCATTTGCTTGAGGGTAGTATGGGGTGTAGAAAACACACTGTATTCCTTCATTGTGTGCCCATTCTTGGACCACCCTGGCAGTAAAGTGACTCCCGTTATCTGATTGGATTGATTTGGGTGTGGGCAAGTAGCTAAATCATCATTTCAGGCCTTTTACTGTGTTATCTCCGGTTGCTCACCGTACTGGTACTGCTTGGGTTAGTCCCGAAATTATTTTGACCCCTACCAACACATACTGTTTTCCCTCTGAGAGTCGCAAGGGACCGATGTAGTCTACTTGCCAAGTATCCCACAACCCTTTATTATCCCTTAAGTGTAGGGGTTGATCCTTAAGTGTAGAGGGTTGTGTTCTCCTAATTGGCATAAGACACATGGTGAAGTAATGGTGTTGTACAATTCCCTGGTTACGGACCATCCCCTG
Organism: Aquila chrysaetos chrysaetos; assembly: GCF_900496995.4. NCBI lineage: Eukaryota > Metazoa > Chordata > Aves > Accipitriformes > Accipitridae > Aquila > Aquila chrysaetos. The sequence goes on from NC_044030.1 coordinate 66,619,145, forward strand.
CCCACTGCCTCTTTAAATAAATCTTTACTCCCTGAGTGACCTTGCTTTGCATGCAACCACTCGAAGTGGTCCCATTTCTCTGCTTTGCCTTCTGCAGCTAATTTTGCTAAGCGGGTCATCAAATCCACCTGATTATTTCAAAGGTGAACCAGATGATTTCCTGCCTGGTGTGCAGCCACCCATCCTACTAGAAAGGTTTTCCGTTTAGCGATGTTTAAGATTTCCTTCCGTTTTTCTCGTTGCCACGCTGGTATCTGATTGACCTCCCATTGATTTTGTTCCCCAAATGGGAGCCATTCGGTACATTCCTTGAAGACAGCATACGAATCTGTATAAATCAACACTGATTCTTTGGTGTCAGCTTCCTTGGTAAATACAGTCCATACTGCGATCAACTCTCCTACCTGAGCACTTACTTCCCGTTCTCTCACGGTTTGGTCCCCTGAATCAACATGTAGGGCTACTGCTCGGTATTTCCACACCCTTCCCTCTCTCCTCAGTGAACCATACAGGGATGCTAACAGTCCATTTCTTCAACTGCCTCTCAGCTGTTGGTTGCTGCCCAGCTGAGTCTTGGCTGTGACAGTCTGAGCACTTAGCCGCTCTGCTCCAGCACAAGGTTAAACAAGGTTGCCAAACCCAAAGGAACCCATCTGTGGTGGCATGGGACGGCGAGGAGTGTTCTTGGTCAGGCGTGGGTGCGTCACTTGTCCTGACCAGCGCTTGGCCAACACCTCCCCAGCGTGGCCTGGTCTGAACCTGCCAAACCCCAGCCGGGTATGCAGACATCCACAGCTAGTGAACCGAGCACCAGGCGACGATGGAGCGGAGCGATAGCTCTGCCTGATCCCAACGCAGCAGCACCCCACCGCGCCCTGTCACCACGACGGAATTAGTTGGCACCCAAAAAGACGCTGGGATCCTGCATGTAGGATAGGAGGAAAATTACTGGTACCAATAGTCAGGGAGGAAGAAAACACGAATATACCACGAGCTTCCTCCTGCAAATACTGAGACTTCTTGTAAGAGGGGTTTAAATCACACAGGTAGTTAAGTATGCAATTCAGGAAACTACGGAGCTGCCTTTGGCCTGGTTTTGTTATCTTGTCTCCATCTCTCTTGTGTACTGGTAAACCGAACCTCACAGTACACCTGACTGTGGGACTGGAAACCACTTTGGTTTTGTGCTTGTTTGCTTAATTTGACCTAGAGGCACTTGGGTGAAGCCTTCACTTGGACCAAAAAAAGCAGCATTACGTTTTTGTGTGTTTCCCTGTATGCATGAGACAAGGGTGTAATGGATGAGACTGGTTGTTCCTCCTGTTCTGGATGGGTAGATCTTCATTTTTTGTGAATCTACATAGATTTAGAGCATGTTTAGAGCATCTAAATAAATAATCAAGTGAAGGACACATTGGAGTGAATATTAGTTGCTGAATAACCCTTGCTGAGTTTTTTTCCTTGAAAGGACAACGACACTATCGCATGCACTTTAGTCAGAAGTCTAACAGCCATGGTTTAATAAGCACTGGAGCCTGAACCAACAAAATTGCAAGAAACAACTTGCAGTCTGCTTTCAAAATGTTGGTATCTACTGTGGATGATTTACAGGCACTTGCTAAGGCGTGTTTGTATCGGAGCTGTACTGAGCTCGTTGCAGTGTTAGTAGTTACTTTGCAGTCCACAATTCTCTGCTTTTGTCTGTAGTATCATTGCTTTTTTTCATAGGATGGCTTTTACCTTCTGTCTTTTTTTGTAAACTGAGCAATAGTATTTAGAAGGATGGGAAATAGTTTGATTCGTGTTTGATTTTCATATATATTAGAAGTAGAAAAAACAGTCATATTTAATTTTTGCTTTTTCACAAGAACAATATGTATGTTAAGTATGACTGTAGCTTTAGAAAAGATGATTAAAAGACTCATTTCTTTTAGTATGAAATGGCAACCATTCAACAAGATTTCTGATGAACTGTTAAAGCATGGGCTTTGCCAGGTCTACAGTAGGAACACCTCATTAAAATAAGAATGTCACGTTACAGGAGAAGTAAGATTAATCCGGCAATACCAGTGAAGCTGTTTTTTGTCCTTACACAGCAAGCCAGTTTTCTGTGTGAAATAGTCAATACCTGTAAAGCTCAGTTTTTGCTGGTATAGCTGTATCAGTCTTAGGGTGACTGTGTTCTGTGAGTGAAGTATTGCTCCTCTTTGCACGTTTGTTAGACATAGCTTTCTGCAAAAATGCATAATGTGGGTACAAACCTCTTTTGTGGCTGTGCTACAGTAGATACTTATGGGGTAGGTATTTACTTGCAGGGTGCATATCCATGTATATTTATAAAAATACAAGTTATTCAGATGGTTCTGCATTTTATATTCCTTTTATTACAGACCTATTTCTAGCCCAAACTGGCACTCGAGGAGAAAACCCCTCAAAAAAGGACAAAAGGAGGGGAAAACTGCAAAAGTTTTTCTTCCTATATATTTTTAAATTGTTTGTAAGTAACAGCCTGAGAGTTGCATGAGATCTGTGAGGTGATGAAGGAGTAGTGCACTATTCCTCCTTGTAACTGGTGGCAAGCTGGAATATTTTACTTGTATTTTTTACCTACTGTGTCTGTCAGAGATGGCTGCCAGTGTTAACTAGGCAAATGTTAACTAGATATGAGCTAGGAAAGGGACAAAAATTTTTGTCAGTTATTATTTGGAGCCAAATCTTTCCCATTCATTAACAAGACAACTGTTAGAATTTCCTACAAATATATTTTAGGAAAAAAAATCCTGTTTCTCTTTTCACAATACTTAAATTACAAAGTACTTGTTTACAGTGGAGCATTTTCCTGTTAGAAGAAATCACCTTTATAGTTTTTCTAGTGTGAATACCTTTATGGATTTAGCACAAGTTACCTTGGAAAAGGCTTGAACTTCACTGTGTTCTTATGCCATAATATGAGTATCCTTATGAGGCGTTAACACTGATGTAGCTTGTAAATCTCACTTAAGCAAATAAGCTGTAGAAAAGGCATCTGCAGCTGCTGTAGCTGGGATAACGCGTACAAGCTGTTGGAATTCCTGTGCCGCAGGGCATGGGTGGTTAGCTGGAGCTAAGAGCACGTATATTTCCATGGCACAGTATTTTTTATTAACAGCAGCATTCCTTCAACATTGGTATTGCATAATTTTAGGTGCATTATTGAAGTACTATGTCTTTGCACTACCTCTGACATGTTTACTCTTCTTCTCTTAAATGCCTTTAGACTGAAAGACTCTGCACAGCCACGCTGAAGTAGGCATAGCCATGTGAAGGAGATCCATATACTGGATCACACTGGTTTTTGGAGTCAGATTATTTTTTCTTCTTTGCTTTTTGTAAAGCATGTTAAAGTGTCTATAAAGCATAGGAGCTTACTGCTGAGGAGCATAGGAGCAGACCTGAGGCTCCACTTACAGCAAAACTTGCTAGTTTTATATATTAGTGGCCCTGGCAAAACATCCTTGGCAGGGGCTGCACTTTGGGAATTGGGGAGTGGATATCAGTATGTTGTTTGGAAAATGTCCAGATTCAAAGCATGACAATGAAGTGGCAGCTCAATGAAACACAAAATATGGTATAAGCTAAATTGTGTGGCTGTATCTGAGGCTGAGATTTCCACCCGGCTTTCTCACTGCACTTTGCTTGGAGGAGGTGTAGAGGCAGGATGCATTTCTGTTTGCAGATAAGGGGAAGGAGTGAAGGTGATAGCGGTGCTTTGGCTGTTTGGTTGTCATTGCTGCCAAGACAGGAATGAATATGTGTAATGGGAAGAGTTAAGAATTAAGGAGAAAGATCAGACATGGCAATAGCAGATACTCCCCAACAGCAGTCTCTAAGAAAAAATGGACAAAAAGATGTGACTGGGTTGCTATGCCATCTGTGGATGCAATTTTAAGGAGAAAGTCTTATCTTTTTCTTTTGTCCCACATCTGATTTATTTTTCACTTGGGTATTTTTTAGTTATTTTATTTTGGGAATTGTTAACGGCTATCTCACTGTCCTGTACAATGTACCGTATATATACAGTTTACATAATAGAAGCATTAAGAGAAGAGAATAAATGTTTCTTCCCTTCCTTGGGTAATGGGTCTTGGCTCTGCTCTTCCAAAAGAGGTCTCTTCCTACAAGGAGGCTGGAAGGCCAGAGAGTGGGTCTTCTGATGCAGTATCGAACTATTTGGTTTTGAGGTTTGGTCACAGTAAAGCCTGAGCAGCTCACGTAAGGGGTGTGTTGGGGCAAGTCCTGGAAGTGAAGTGATAATTAAATAATTTCTATTTTATTTTCCATTTTTCCTTCCAAATTATAGTTTATCTAAAATACAAGAATTATTGTAAAGCAAACTGATTGCTGCCAGGGTATTGTAAGGGAAAAAATAGTTATAAAAAAGTCCAGATTAAGGCCCTCTCATGGTGGTGTTTTGTGGCTTCTTCCAGAGGTGTTTTGAAAGATGCATTTTAGATTGTTTCCTTCAAAGTTGGTTGGAGGAGTAATAGCAAGAGAATTATGCATTAAAATAGCTTGCATAAATATGATGGATTTTTGCATGTCGGGTAGATACGAAAAATATGAAATCTCAGTTTGCTCCAGGTTCCCTGAGCTCATGTCCAGTGCAAGCTGAGCACACATTTGATTTGTGTGCCAGCATCTCTTACAGATACAGAGAGAAACTTTGAGCAAAGCAGTTTGGTGTCTGTTGAGAAGTATGCTGATATGATGAATTAACTGAGTAGAGTAGGTATTTCCACTAATATTGCAATAATTTAAGCATGATTTTAAAAAATATTGGATATTTGTTTGAAGCATTTCCAGGCTAGAGGTATAAATAACTGGTCTGTTGTTTCACAACTTATTCCACTGTGATGCAGACATATTGTACATTTGTATCAATGTGCATATTACACATGCATAAAAACATGATACATATTGTGTTCTTATGATGTGACATATCTATCTATATCCAAGTAAAGGTAAAGTATTTTCTTTAACATTGTTTTTAGGGCAAAACTTGAAAAGCCTTCTGTTCATATCAGGTACTCTTCACAATACTAATTTCATGGATGAAACCATGGGATTGTGGTTACGCATTTGATTCTGTCAGTTGCCAAGCAGGATAGAGAGATAACCACCTGAGCTATTCATCACTGCTTTCTGCTGGGGCAACTGCCTCCTCAAATCTGCTTTCATAACTGCAGCTGTCATCACACCCTGATCCACTTTTCTCTGATCTAAATTAGCTTTTAACAGTAGCTTTACTGTAATTTACATCATTTTGACAGTGTTGAATTAAGGGGAAAATAAACATAAAGCAGAATATTGTAACCAGCGAAATATTTGTTGAAATTAAACTCCATTTACTGCAGGTTTTTTTCTTAGAAACCATTATATGCATACTGTACTCTATCATTACATAGAATAATTCCTGCAAGAAAACTGCAGGTGAATACTGTGTCTTAAAAGATTGCCAGTGGTCCCCAAAGCATGGGTTGAAATACGGTTTAATTTTCATTGCTTGTGCAATTTCTCAGGACTGTCTGTTGAAAATACTGCAGTTGTAGAGAATACCTGTAAAGACCTGCTGTGATGTGGTTAAAAATTAGCAGACCACATATTGTGAGATTTCTGGTCTGAAAAGTTTAAGGTGTTCCTATATATTCATAGCTAATGCTTATATTATCGCTAGAGGGCAGTAAGTGCAAACGCTGAATTACGTATTTTACCAGCAAGTGTGTTTTGGTTTGGTTTGGTTTTTTTTAATTAATAAAGGAGCCTAACTCTTTATTAAACAACTCATCTCCTGGGTTTTACTACGTATTTTCCCTGAAATAGTTCAGAAGAACGTTGTCATCTCTGTCTGTTCAGCAACATAAAATTCTCATATTTGATGCATGAGAATTATATATTCCCAAATAAAAAGATCTGTAAAATTATATAGCTTAGACTATTCCATTGTGTTTAATGAATGTAATTCTGACAAGCAGAAGTCTTCCAAGAAAGCCTTTTTAAAGCAGCATAATTATGCTACAGTTAGGATCCTTAAAGCTGAGACTCCTTCAGAAGAGTTAGGGATTTGTTCCAGTTACAGCCATTGGTTCTCAGCCACCAGTGGGGTTCATCTCTTCCTGATACCAGCATAAAGACCCAACTTTGTCTCCACCCCTGCTTCTCACTTGGTGTGTGGCAGCTGATTGCTGTAGCTGGAACAACTCCTCGTATTTGTAAAATTCCTAATTCTTTTTTTTTTTTTTTTTTTTTTTTAATTAAGTTCTACATTTTCTCTCCTTCCAGTCAGGGAGTCTTGGGTGGAACAAGAGAAGTTTGGTGAGGCTGGTTGATTTAGCGTTGTTTCCTTGTCCCTAGCTGTCCTGCTGCTTCCTCCAGACCAGTTCTGGTTTTTGGCTCATTTGAGTCTATCCACATGCCCTTGCTTGCTGGATGAAACGACCATTCTTTTCTGCTGTGGTCTTCCATCACTGAGCAGACTTTCCATTTTGTGGGGAGGCTTTCTGCGAGGGCACATGCCAGCATAAATGCCAGACAGAGTTGGCTAATGCTGTGAAAACAGTCTTGTGTTTGTGACCAGTAGGAGTTGGATTTGACATGGGCAATTATTGCTGTTCTCGAACTGTGGAGGACAGCCTAAAAATGTCTATGATATTTTCAGACAGGCTTCTCATTTGGCTCATGAGGTATCTTCAGACTATCTGTTCCTGTTCATAACACATATGACTTTGAAAACTAAAATTGGTGATTCCTCTTTGTTTTACTTTTTGCCACTTACCAGACAGTATGCGCTACATCCAGCACACTTGTATTCAGGATTGATGATCAGAGATCTCTTTGAAGGTTCCTAGTGCAGCTTCATAGTCAATCCAGGGATTCCAGTTGAGAGTTAAAAAGCACAGCTCTCCTGCCCTCAAAGCTAAGCACGGTTCTGCTGGAGCTCCCATATTACCCATCACTGACCTGTGAAAGGAAAGACCAAGATCATAAGTCTCCTGTGGGGCAGTTCAAAAGTGCTGCAACTGAATCAACAAAGTGGGCCTTCAGTCTTCTTCCTATCGTCTTCCTCAAGCCTGAAACATTGCCATCTTAGTTTCCCATTGACTGAACTTTCAGGAATCTTTGCTTACTAACAAGAGCCAGAAAGGAACACAGATACTTTCTTTCAGAGGATCAAGGTTTTCTCCCACACTGCTGAGGATGTAATTCTCGTCCTTGTCCTTGTCAGTAATGTGTTCCTGTATCAGAAGCCCTATTCTGGATCTCGGGAGAAATGAGCTTTCTTTGAACATCGTGTATTCCATAGGTCCAGTCTGAATGCTTTACAGTGGTTTACAGGCTATAGGTCTTTCTGGATCATCAATATGACAGATAAATAGAAGGATGAAAACCTCACTAATATTGGTGAAATCTGCATGCCTTCGCACGCACTTGGAATGATTAAAATAAAGAGCAACTTAATGAAATTCTTCACATTCTTGTTGAAGGACAATAAAATTTAGGTTAATAGTGTTTTTTTTCTGACTATGGCAATAGTACAGAGCTTTGTAGAGAGCCAAGAAATAATTTAAGAAGTATGAGTGCTGACAGCTCCAGAAGTTCACACAGAGGTAGAGATTACTGCTTCAATTGTAAGAACATCATTTGAGGTAACTCACTGCAATCCTGATTTCATCACAAACGCATAGCTTTTAAATTCTTAAAGTTGCTTTCAAGCAGAGCATGTTCATAGAAGATGTATAAACAGCCTTCATGATACAAGGCACTTAGAATTTCTAGAATGAGCATCTGCAATAGGTTGAGTTGTTGTAGACTCCTGGGGCCAAATGGATTACTGGATGTCCTGTGTCTCTCAGATGGCTAATTTGCACATAACTGTAAAAGTATTGAACTCACTGACTTGTGCTTGACTAATACATGACTTTCATTTGGCTAAAACATATCTTCCAAAAAGACTGCTTTTTTTGATTTGAAGATATCAAGCAGCAGGGAATCTACCCCTTCACTGCTGGTGTATGCTAATTTAATAATTCTCGTTAATCCACATGTCTTGTTCGTAGTTTGAGTTGGTTTCAGCTCCGTTGGTTTGGGGCAGTTTCAGCTTCTTGTTGCTTCCTTTGGTGCTAGTGAACCAGGTTTGGTATGCTGTATTTCCTCTTTGTCATGGTTCTACACAGTAGCTGTATTTTTAAGATAAACAGCTTGAGTTTTTTCTTTTATTATAAAACATTTTCTCTATACCCTGAATAAAATATTTGTACTTTTTTTCCTGCATGCTGTACATGACAGTATTTAGGAAAACAGAGACACTAGAGCTGTATGTACTGTTCCAGCAACAGAGTCGCCAGAATGGTGTGTTTAGAGTATCTCTCTTTTTATCTAGCATCACAGAAGATACAGATTTTTGACAGTCACAGTATCGCTACAGATGTCCTGTTGTGACTCTGTAAACTCTTCAGGGTTTCTGCTTTCTTCATTGTAGTCCACCATTTTGTACTCAAATTCCTTGAACTGCAGGTTACATGAATGGTGTGAACATACTAAACAAGTGAGGCTGCTGTTGGTGGCTTCCACACCCTTATAGTTTGTCTCTTCTCCTTTCCTACACACACCCCACACACCCCCATTTTTCTGTTCTCTGGAAGTTTTCACACTGTGGAAGTTTTCATAGTAGTGACTTAATTCCAGATCATCAATGAAGAAATCGAATACCATAAAGCAGTCTCAGGTCTTGCAGACCCCAACTTAAAACTGTCCCATTAGATGAAGACAGCCTGTTGATGATTGTTAGAAATGGGTCAATAATCGGGTTCTTAACCCATTTAATGTGTCCTCTCTCAACGCTGGGAGTGCTGTCACAGAATATTAGACAGTACTAAATCAAATATCCTACAACAATCCAAGAACATTACATATTCAAAGACATAAAATGATATTGGCTGGCATTAATTACATTCCTGTCGTAGTTCTTTATCAAGGAAATGCCTAGAATAGGTGTATTTCAGCTTTTCCATTATTTTAGCCAGGACTGACATTTTGTGAAGTGGCCTGAAGTTACTAAGCCATCCTGCTTGCAAATTTTAATTGGCACAAAATTAACATTTTTGCAGTCTTTCAAAATTTGCTAAAGCTGAACATCACAGCTCCTGGGATCTGTGCCACCTCTTTTTATGACTCCTGTGGAGAAAGTTGTCCAGACTTGTTGATGAAATAATGGCTAACTTTTCCTGTGGGTATTAAGGGACTTCATCATCTTTCTGCCTTTCAAGGTCATTGTCTTGATTCTTTCAAAACACACAACAGCACTCATTAAAAACTTCCTTTTTTTTTCTGAATTATTTCATTACTTAGTTACTGCCATTTCAAATTATACCTTTTTCATTTCCATATTTTTTTTGCTTGATTGGAACCATTGTAGAAAATGTCATTATTCCCTTCTTCCCCCATGTTTTACCTTCATGGATGTATGTCTGTATGAAAACAAGAATTTCCCTTTAACATTGCTGGATTTCCACTTATCTCTAACTTCTGGTTTTCTTATCTTGAATTACTTTAGGTATTTAGTTGTGTGTGGCAGTTATTTGCTGTGCACTCATCTATCCACCTCCTCTAAAGCTAATAATTCACTCATTCCAACGTGGAAATTGAGGACGAAAATCAGCCAAAATGATTACTGTAAATCCATGCTTATGTGATTTCCCAGCTGTAAATTTCTAAGGTCATACTTCTACATGTAACCGAAGTCAGAGGGCATGTTTTCTGAGTCAGTGAAGTCGTACTAGTAAATTATATCACACCAGTTTGTGGTTTTATGAGGTTGAGGCTGTGGGTCTCGGAAAAATCATACAAATTAGTAATGAGCAGTCAATATCAGGTGTAATTTTCTATTATCAGTACAGTTAATATGCAGCTAAAATAAATAGTTGTAGTCTGTATAGGTTGGAGGAAAATGTTTTTTTCATGGTTTTACATCAAAATTATCTAGCTAATAGCTCTATAAATACCATCCTTCAATAAATTCAATAAACTATAATTCAGTAGTTCTTATGGATGTGTCTGTCTCATACGTTGGTGGGGAATAAAAAAATTCAAGGAAGATTTTTGTTACACATGCTAAACAACTAGTGTAATTTACATAGCAGCCATTTTAAATATTCCTTATCTGAAACAAGTTTGGTGCTTTTGGGGACAGTTGTTAATAAGGTTTCAGGAGGAACCCAGACTTTAAAGTAACAAAGTAGGAGAAGTGATTTAAAAACTTGGCTTCCCAATGCCTGGTTGTACTACCTGTTGCAACTGAACTTTCATGCGCACCTGGTTCACTTCTTAAGTAGTGAGAAGTATAATGGCTGTTATGTTACCATTCTCTAAGTCATGACTGAAATTGCCTTCTGAGGGGAGGCAGCATATTTTCAGTTCTCAGTGTAGATGCTGGGTAGGTGGCAGCAGTGCTCTCTTGCGGGTGATCAGAAAACAATGCAACGCAGATGTAGACAAGCTTTATATTCAGCATTACAAAGCTGAGCTGGAGGAATCAGGAGAAGTATTTTCCAGAATTACTTTTTAGGCTACTTTAATGTCTTGCTGAGTCTCTCATAACCCAGGTCTGTTGTCAAAACTTAATTGTTTTATATTCATCTACCTGTATAGATCCAGGACAGGTATAACTGTGCATGTTATAAAGCAAATGCAACAGTAATGTGTTCAGTCACATTTTTTTTATATTACCTCTTTTAATGAAAACAATATGCTTTCCATATGAAAATATGTAAGTGCCGGATTATCTGTTGACTGTATCCCGTTGTCACATTGCTATACATTTCTCTCCTGTAAGGAAGAAATTTGTTAATATCATATTTTGCTCTATTGATTTTTGCAGGTTCAATTCTTTTTCAAGCACTTAGTGTTGCTGACACTGCTGACACCCAGAGAAGTAGAAACCACTTCAGCCAAAACCTCCGTTATGATGGTTGTCGGTCAGCATCTTCCAGTGAATCAGCAGTGTGGGCTTTGGGTGAACCCTGCACCTCATTCAGCTTGCCCTTAGACATTTGGCCACTGTCATATTGCGAAACTCTCCCTTCTTTTGATACAACAAAGACTCAGAAATTCACTGCAATAGTGCATATGCCTTGCACAGTGGTGCAAGATAATGCATTCCTCCTTTTAAGTTTTGGTCTCTGAATGGCAGATGGTGGAATATTTTGTTCAATGCTCTGAGTCAGCTCACTGACACACTCCACTTTCAATTAATCCCTTTTTCTTTTATGATGTATAGCTGTAACTGATTAATATAATCTGCCAAGGCAGAAGGAGCAAAAGTTGAATAAATACAGTAAGAATTTGAGGACTCTTACTACCTCACTTCTGACTTCTCCATGGAAACTTAATGTTTACTGGGAATTGTAAGACACATGACGTGCTTTATCTTAATAATGACTGCTTTTATCTCTTAAAATAAAGCAGTAGAAACTGGCAGATTGGCCCAATAGTCTAAGTAGATCAGTTTTTAATCTAGATGGCATAAAAGCCAAAAAACATTTTCATTGTTACAGTACATCACAGACTGCTCAAGAAACCTGATAGCTCTATTTCTGTTGCTTTTTCTTCCCTAAAAACTCAAAATATACTTCCCTTCCATATGAAAAATTAAAGCTGCTAGGCAATCCACATGAATATACACAGTACTAATTTTAACTGTTTGAATGGCTTGTCCATTGAAGAGAGCTGGTAAATGCTGCTGAAATGAGGAGACCTTAACACAATTATTTTAGAATGACACATGAATGCTGCAGCCAGGGATGCCATTATTAAATGGCATTTGCCGTTAAAAAAAAAAAAAAAAAAGAAATACCCCATGCCCAGGAGAATCCCCAGCGCTGGCCAATGGGAAATTACCGTACATCATGTCACCAGCCCTTCGGATTTATATCTTTTAGGATGACATACTATTGGCTGCTAGTTAGGCTCTATGGGAGGGATTACTGGCACCGTTTGTGGCTTCCCCTTCAGGTCCTTATTTGGTAGCTGTTGATAGAGCAAGTCTCTCCAGCAGCTGAGCATCTTGACATACATTATTCATTAAGTCCTGGTGTTCAGGAAATATGCATATCCCTGGCTCTTCAGATGTTTCTTCAGCTCGTACAAGATGTCTCTTCAACATTGCCTCTGAAATGCTTGGATTTTTACAAATGGCATTTATACAGTCAGAAGACCACGCGGTTGGATTTCATTTCAGTATGCCTCCTGTGCACACAGTTGCTGAGAACCTGAAGATCAGCAAAAATAATTAGGAGAGAAAAGGAATCTTTCTTCTTTGAAGTCTTTTGCAGTATCAGATAGCAAAGAACTGATTAGGTTAGATTGGTAGTATAGTAAAAAAATCAAAAATGCCTGAGGCAAACTATTTACTCTCAGTTTCTTGGGGCTACATAAAGGTAGGATTTTGTTTTACCTTTTAAGAACCTTGATTTGCGGTGCATGATTGCATGATCAGTGGATAGCATGAGTATTTGTGTGACTATGAGTAATACAAATACAAAGTAAAAAATTAGAAAAGCACGCCTTTGTTCAGCAATGAGAATGAACTGCGCAGTACAGTCTTTCTTAGAAACTGTGCTGGGACTTCTAAAATAGTGTTGCTTCAGTGGATAATCAGAACAAGTCTAAAGCCAAAAAAAATTCAGAAGAGTTTTGTGTCCTTTTAGAAAAAGAGTGCTACAAAACTGTATTTCTAGACATTAAAAGATTTCAGAAAGAACCCCTCAAAACTGAGATACCATGCAATAAGAAGAGAGCATGAGTAAAGAGGCTGAGGATAATGGGTGAATATGTCTCATACTGGTTTTAATAGCTGAAGAAATGTGAAATTATCAACAGTATGTTCCAGCAGCATTTTTTGGTAGCCTCTGTGTGTGTGTGTGTGTGTGTGTGAGACAGCTTATTGATTAAAACACTGGAAACTGTCATCTTCTAATATTGATCTACATTATTATGTAGAACAGCTTTGAACTAGCTTGAAGCTGCAGTACTGCTAGAAAATGGAATTAAATAAGCTTTTATCTCTTCATGGAAAAGTTTTGCACCAAGGAATTAAATCAATGTGCCTGTCAACATACAGAACTGAAATTCACTTAATACAAAACCACGTTTGGGCTTTGTTTTAGCCCTGCTTATGTGTTTGTGCTTAAAAAAAATGATGTTGCCTTTATAATTATCAAGTGTGTAAAAAAGGAAAAAGAAACATCATGCTATGCTTGACATACAATAACTGTTCCAAAACATTCTGTTTTAAAGCAAATTCTGATTACTCCTGAACTAAATAATGCAAGTGGTGAATTAAATGACTAAAAATAATACAAGCATTATATTCAGACGTGGCTGAATCTCTGATGCTTGCTTGTATTAGTACCTACTTTTATCACAGATTTTTTTTTTTAAATAGAAACGTAAAACCCTCATTAGGTCATTGTGTCCGATTAGGTCATTGTGACCATTTTCTGCTAATGCAGAATTGTTACAATATATTCTCAAGTATTTTGATCAGTCATCTGTGAAGAAATTGGATCCCATGAAGCTAGCTAGGTGGATTCCTTTCTCGTTTACCAAAAAATAAGATGAATTCCATTCAGCTAAAAGTGAGGTATTTATTGTAATTTACCAGGAAGTATTTCCTGCATTTCCAGGCAGCTGCTGTCATGTTCCTACTTGCTAAATTAGAAAAACTCAATTGCCAATACTCAAAAAATGTTCACTTTTAACATTTAGCCTTTAAATTTGATATATTTTGTGCTAATTGAAGTTCAGCAGAGAGCATGGTAGCTGTAATTGATGACACATAGAAAAAAAAAGTCCTCTGTATAGACAGTGTCCTATACTATCTGTAGACAATGATTTTAGTTAAGAAGCTAAATAGTACTTTAACACAATTTCAGTACAGTGCTTTTTGAGTTCACAGTATACACATTATGGGAAAAACGTGAAGAGGCAAAGATCTGCTTTTTATGGCATTCAAACCAATGATTTAGAGTATTTATGAAATTCTAAGTAAGAATGAAACATCTTAGTCTCAAGACATCATTAGGTATGTTTCTCTCACTTACTATACATATATTTCTGTAATTACTGTGTGCTTCAGGCTGTACTTTATTGTCTTCTGTTAATGATATTTCAGAGAATGGTTGTCATGTGGAGTATTTACCCCTGGCTTTCATTGAGTATCATTCCGTGAAACAATGAGCACCACTATGACAATGCCAGGCTTAAAGATATGTGCCTCACTATAGGTTATGTATAAAAACCAGTGCGTGATCTCAATACTAATTAAACACATGGGCTTCCAACCCAAATCTTAATAACTAAAGAATGCTGTTTATGTGTTAAGAATGCTGGATAGTCTTGCATTGATAAGCAATATAAACAGAAGCCTTACATTAAATCATAAGGCTGGCCTATTTTAAGTTCCTCCTCTTTGTTTTTGTAGAATACAAGACTTTTCAAATCCAGTAAAATAACGTAGTTTATTCTTCTGAGTTACAGACATCTTTTTTTAAAATAGCATCAATATTTCAGAAACAAAATATAGTAATGTAAGTTTAATGTTCCAAGTATTGAGTGAATGTTCCATGGATGTATTCTACTCATGTAAGCTTTTAGAAATGTTACCTAGAAAAGAGGCAGCCAGAATGAATGAAACTGGGATCTGTTGCCACGTGGGTTTGGGAGCCAGTGCATTGAAAGGTTCCAGGTGCTCTTGAGAATTTTGGTTCCAGCCTCCACTGGGCCTGAACCTTGATTAACACTCAAACTGAAGGACAGGCAGGATGGGGCCATTTGGTCCATTCCTACCTTTAGCCCCAGCTTCACCTTCTGTGCTGGTGCCAGAGGTTGCAGTGGAGGCAGCCTCTTTACAGTCCTTGGGATGCAGCACATCCCCTGTTCAGGAACAGATAGCCTGGGTGGAAAAGGCCCGACCAGGACAGGGCATCTACACCAGGGGTGGTTCTGCATGCTTCCCCTCCCATCACAACTAACCGCAGGCTGCATGTTAAGCTTTCTCTTACTGAGTCAAGAATTTTATGCAAAAAATGTTAAATGTTCTAAAGTGCAATCAATAAACCCCATATATATTAAGCACACAGGTCAAACTTTTTCATGGCCATGAATTGATTCTAGTTGGATCTTCACTATGTCTTTGGAGTTGAAATTGAAGTTTCTTCCTTGCAGAGATGCAAACTCTTCCCAAAATTGTATTAGGGCTCTGGTTGCCATCTGAGAACATGGTTACTGCAAAAGTTTGTCTACATTTTTCTATGTACCTTTGCTGACATCAGAAAAGTATCCTATTTTTTCCCAAAAAATTCTGTGTATATTTATCCTAGATTGACAGCAGTAATATATATGCAGAGATATGCACACATTGGGCTTTAGCTCAGAAGGACCTAAACTACCAACCTCAATCCCTCATTTGTAACCTGTTCTTTGGACGTGACCACTATTTAGGAAACTGTTCTTGTCTCATTGACGTATGCACTTCTATTCTCATGTATTGCAGTTCCCTGTCAGACTTCCTAGGTTTTTAAAGGGAGGTAAAAGTACACCTGTACTTTTGTCACTGGGAGATTTTTAATGTTACTTGAACATTGTGCCTGTGTTTGTGTTGTGGGCTCCCCCCCACACTGAGAGTAAAATCATTAAAATCAATAGAAACAAATGAAATTTAAAAATTCTGCTTAAGGAAATATTTTTAGGAATTTTCTTCAGACAATACTTTACTGCTCTGCTGCTCTGAGATCAGTATTCAGCAGTGAAGAACTGTGTAATTGGCTTAATGGATGTTTTATAGCCTATTTCCAGGGGGAATTTCCTAGACTATAGTCAAGGGCTGTTATATTCCAAAGGAATATATATGTGTCATTTTTCCAGTATAACAGTGTCTAGTCTTAATGTAGGAAAATTTTTCTTTCTGAGGAATAATACAATATATGTGTAGATCAGCCAAAAAAACTCTGCTTCCTCCCCATGCTGAGCTGACAATATCATCATAAAAGTCTATGGTGTAAGTGTTTATTAGTAACAAGAGTTTTGATGCATTATGATTGATTTTCCACTGGGAAAGTATATGGCATTCGGATTTGTAAAATTCGGATTTAAAATATTATCTTTAACATTTACTATTAGCGACAAAGTGGTTTCATGTCTTGTTTGGCTTGTTTTGAATAAAGTGGTAAATGTTATTTCTGAGAGGACAAATGATGGGAGTATGGACAGTCTAGCCAAGTTTCAAGCACTTCAGAGGCATCTGCTGGATGACTGAAACAGTGTTGACTCAACAGATGTAACAGAAACTTCTGATTTGCAGTAAGATCTTGTGGGAGCCATATGAGAGTTAGGCAGAGTTTCATTATAAAGTAATTGTGCAGGGATGTATATGTGGAAAGTTAACGCCCTTTGAAACAGCGACTACATATGGGTGCACTTGGGCCAAAATGAAATCTTTGAGAAATAGGTGAAATCAGGAGAAAGTAGGGGCTTTGGGTTTGGTTTGGGTTTTTTTTTCTTAGAAAAAAGGTATTTTTTTTTTTTCCCCAAAGGACAAGTTTTTAAACATCACAGGATTAAGTAACATACAGATACACTGAAACAGGGTGTAATCAACAAAAATGTCTGAACATCTTGATCACTATTCATCTCTCTTGGATGGGGGGGGTGTTCTCAAAGAGCATTATTGTTCTGCATCAGAAACTGCTGTCTGCATATGGTCTTCAACTTCATCTGTTTCCATGTGGATGATGGTCGTAAAGCTTTGTCATATAATTAGAAAATCAAAACAGTTCTCTAAACTCCTGCTTAGTCCAGATGTTTTCAAAATAAATGTCAATTAAAGTCTTGTTGCTGTGGCGTCAGCAACATGTGAAAGAGTATGAGGAAATCATGCTGCTACAGTTCTTCAAAGACAAAGGCTTCTCTCATTGAATTTGCTGTCAGCAGGAGGGCATTGCAGAAGCTGGGGGACTTGTTTTACTATACACCCATGTTCAGCAGCAACAGAAACTGTTCTGCAGGTTTCATGCTGATGGTTTAGCTTTTATGTTGTGCTGACTTATGGGGTGATGGGAGGTGGGAAGACAAGGCTTTACATCAGACTAATGGGGAATATAGCATTAGAAAAGATTGCCATGCACCTTCCGTTTGTTGTGGACATCCATACAATAAATATTTAGTTGGAAATTCTTAAAGAATATATACTCCCTAAGTTCCACAATGTGATTCCCAATATGCAATAACAAACGTTCTCCCTGCTTACTCCCTGCAATTAAATTTATGATTTGGAAAAAAAAAAAAAGTCCTTCCTATTTGTTGTGTCAGGTAGCTGCAGAAAAAGCATAGTGCAAACAAACACTAATTCGTTCTCCTTTCAAAGCTGGGAAACTTTCAAGGAGAGTTCCTGAAGAGTACATACCAGTGGTGACTAGATGGTCTTTATCTAAAATGTGGAATGTGAACCAGTAGCGTTGCTCTGCAGCAAAAATGGCATCGCAAAGTTGGGCATCATCTGAATTGGTTTACTAGGAAACAACCAGACAGACAAGGCCCTATTTAGTTGGAATCCGGTGAACCAGCTGGATTAAATTAAGGAAGAGAGAATATTGGGTATACTGATGACATACCTAGAAGTTAATGCAATTTTGTCAACTTCTGACATTTTATTAAGATTCCTGGACACGATATTTAATTCAAACCTGCAGTTTCTGGATACCATCTGGAGACAAGCCATTCCATGAGATCTTCAGGTTTTATGTTAAATAATTCACTTTCTCACCTTTGTGGGTACAGAAGAAAAAGCATGCAAGTGTGAGTAAGTGTGACTTAAGTGTGTGTTAAAATAAAGGCAGGCTTTTAAAAATACTCTTTAGGATTTTTGGACCAGTCACTTTACTGCTTGGCAAGCTTGACTTGTTTTATTAACATTTGACATTGGCAACAAACTTCAGACCTCACTGTAGAGATTGATACTGGTTTCATGCAGAATGTATAGCCCTGTAGTTCATAGTATGTGTAGCTGTATTTGCAGTATGGTTCTAATTCTCAGAAATGTGTTGAGCACTTGCTAGGACACGGCTCTATCTGAGATCAAAGCTGAGCCTTTGGCTTGTGACTAAAGTAGGATTCAGTCTTTGTAGCTCAGGAACTTTCTGAGCTGATGGCATGTCAAGATGGCAGGAAAATGCAGTGGCTAATGGTTAGAGTGTTATATTAAAGGTAATTTTTATTTGGCGCCCTGTGAGCAGTATGGTAATTGGTGACTTACAAAGACATTGCGAAGAAGATAGCACCTTTCGCTATGCAGGGCCTCTTTGAAGAAAGGGCTTTGATGATTCCAGTGGGATGGAAAGGAGGTGGTTAATGTTTAGTCTAGTGCTTTATCTCATACAGAATAATAAATTAACAGTTTTCAACATAGAGGAATGTTTACAGGGATATATACTAAGGATAGCTATTGCTTGATGTTCACCCAGTTGTGACTATTTATTACAAGGTGAATGATGATTCTGAAAATGGCACAAATCATTTTGCTTTGTTAAGAGAAAAGATGAACTGAGAAATCTAACAACAAAATTAAAGGATGGCACAATGGGAGGTAAAATTCAGTAGTGATGGATGCTAATTTACATTGGCAAGAGTTGTTTGAATCGCTGATAAATATTGCTGAGTTCTATTTGTTGAGAACATCAAGGCAGAGCTATAGTCAATGAAAATGCATGTAAGATAGCTAGAGCTGTATTATGCAATAAACCTGTCAAACATAATGCCACAAGTTACCATTTAACCCTAGAGTCTAAAAGGATTCAAGAAAGGCTCAATAATGAGTATCTAATCAATTACACATTTTGTGGAATGTTAATATTCACTTCTATCCTACAGAGTGCCTAGAGTGAATTGCTAACTTAGAGGGAAAAGGAAGGTGTTTCCACAGATGGGTATTTTCTGTTCTGATGTTTCATACAGATACTGACAATTTTCTGAGATTGTGGAATGGCCAAGTCATTGGGCTGATCCAGTATAACAATTTTAAGTCAGAGAAAACAAAACTTAGCTTTATTCATATTGCTGTGTAGGAAATCAGTAAGATATTTTGATTGTTTTGAGCAGTGCTGTCAAATATATTTTAGTAGATTAATGATGAGAGGTAAGGTAAACTTGCAATATTACAAAATGAATTGAAAAAAATGTACAAAGAGATTAATTCAGAAATATGATAAGAAAACCCTAGTAGAGAAGGGGTCCCATGTAAATACATTTGTATTTTCTCTCCAAAGTAAAATTGAAAAATTGAAAAGAGTAATACTAACTATTTGTGTGTATACATTTGTTTTATAGTTTTCAGTTACTAGTAGGACCCTGTGCCTTAGTGATTGAATCACTGTGGAGTGTATTTTAGGAGGTTAAGAATTGTGTTGTCCAACCCACGAATAAGTTAGTAGGGTAGGTTGATGTTACATGTGATTTTTGCTTTCTTAGTTATCTTAGTTTAGTTTATATTCTTAATGTCATGTCCTTTCCCAATTCTAAAGTGACTGCATTTTCTCATCCTAACTAAAATACATCTTGATTGCTAACTTTACGCTTCTTTGTTTTGTTTTGTTTTCCAGTTTAAAAGAATGCTCAACCGGGAGCTAACCCACCTATCTGAAATGAGCAGGTCAGGCAATCAGGTCTCAGAATATATATCAAACACATTCTTAGGTAAGACTTATGATGGGAGTTAACCTTTCTGCCTTGCATTTTTTATCTCTCTCTGGTCTGTGATAGAGCTTAAAAGCAAGTAGCTTTCCATATTAATTTCTGTTTTCAGAAACTACATTTAGTATCTCATGGTTCAGTGTTTGAACAGAGAGATCATGTTAGATCCATTTTCTCAGAGCTCAGTTTGTTTGTGTATGTGGTTTCCCTGTGTATGTAATTAGAGATAACTGTTCGTATACATATTTTCACGTAACATTACCACTACTATATTGCTACATTATTAAGAAATTAATACATAATTAATTATTTCTATGTTAAAAAGAATTTTTCCACTCTGTTTCCCTTCTGAAAGTTACCACAAAGAGTTTTCAGTGTGCTGGAAGCACACATAACTTCCTGAACTCTTGTAGCAGTTCTGATGGTTTGGTATTCCCTGCCTGCACATGAGTGGGTGGATGGATATGACTAAGTCAGCATCTGAACAGACTGCTGCCAGGAGAATTTGGAAGAGCCGCCTCAACAGCTTGGCATGGTGGGATGTGAGCATTAAAAAAAGCTCAACACAATATTACAAAGAGTCTGGTTCCTCCTCTGTGGCTTTGCAGAAGGAAGTATATATTTTTTTTGCTAAAACTGGTGAAAATGAATAAAACTTGAAGATAAAGACAATATACCAATGTCAAACATATTTTGAGCAAAACACCATTGGTTCCTAAAGACTGTGCTTTTAAGGGGAGGCACAGCTGAGTACATCTAAATTAGGATAACAAGTACTTTAAAAAGCACCAGTCATACATGTTAAGATACATCTTGTTTTATTTATGTGAGATACCATAGCTGGTGCTTTTTGTGTTTTTTGGAAGAAGCGGGGTTCTTAAAGTACATTTTATCCTGCCTGTCACCATATCCTAAATGGATCGATTAATGTGTCTGTTTAGTTTACCCATGATTGCAGTAGTGTGCCTGAGCACTGCGGCACAGCAGGGTTTCAGACAATAAGAAGAAAGGGATGAGCTTCTGTCATGGAGAAGCAATATTGCGCAGCTTCAGGAGCCCTGAAAGTCACAGTGTACAGTTGCCTGAGAAGATGACCCACTTAGGCTGAAAAGACTGAGATACCAGTTTCTGCTTGCGTTTACTTGAAAACTTAAGGCTCATTTTGACAGGGTAAGGAAATGGATCTGTCAGTCTTTCACATGAGACGTCAGTCTTGAGCAGAAAGAGGGCTGGAAAGGCAATCGCTTAGTTACTGAGCCATGGGTACTGTTTTGTGGCTGTATGAAAAACTAGGATACTTAAAATTGTAGGTGCAAGAGGAATACAACACCTCATCTACAGAATTATTGCTTAAATAGAGTATTTTCAAAATACTCAGTCTAAGTATGTAGGTTCTGAGCAACAATGTGAAGAGGGAAAACGTTCTCTCCATAGAAAATGTCAATGAGTCTAGTTAGTTAATTTTTTTAATACATAATGTATCTCCTGAACATCTAGAGACTTTCTCACATTTCAAAGTTAGGAACATGTCATGAGAAAACAAGTTTTTCTGTTCTTCTTATTCTTAAAAAAAAAAATAAAATTGTTTTCCCAAGTAGGGCTGTATGACATGTATGAAGTTATTCATAATGACAACAAATATATTCCTTGTGTAAGAATAAGGCTCCTACATTGAGTATAATAATATGCAAGGTTTTTGTTTTTCAGTGTCATTAACCTGTTTTCCTATGAACAGAAAATCTAAGAGAACCTGCCAATGAGCATAGCATAACCAGGGTCAAAATGGCAAGCTGTCTTTTCTGGATATTCAGATGGGCGCAGGATCCTTTGCCCTGTGTGCTCGTAGTTAAAACAGCAGAGGCAGTCCCATGGAATTCCTCTGGAGATCTAAAGTCGTTCAGACAGACATTTCCTTTCACTTGAGTTAATCTGACAGCTTGGCTTACGAACCTCCCTTTGATGGGTCTAAACTTTGTACATATGACTGAAACCATAAATATCAAAGCAGGAACACGAGTCACTGCTCCTCATCTGTTGTCGGTTTGCACCAGTCAAGAACTGCAGTGCTTTGCCTCCCCCTTTTCTTGATTGTCCCTGTGAGGAGAGTGGTGAAGTATGGTGGGGGCAATTGGGGAACTCGGTGCTGCAGGCTAAAGCTTGATGACATTTCCACAGTCTCTTCTTCGCTGTGATTTGTTTGGAATTTGAGGCGTCCAGTAAATGTGGCTGCTAAAGGGTAATTAAAAAAATGGGAAAAAGAAAGGCAGTGAAGGAGCAAACACAGTAACAATCTGGTAATTGTGGACTTGCTATCCTTGTCTGGTTTCAGTGTCTGTATTGAAAATGGCTATTGCAGGAAGGAAAAAATAGACATGTTTTAAAGAGCTCAAATTTTCTTTCTTTTTTTTTTTTTTAATTTCTTTTGTTCTAAGGTGTTTTTTAAATCATAGTTTTTGCTAGGCTCCTATGTTAGAAACATCTGTTCTGGATTTTCCTGGTTTTGCTGGCATATTTCTTGAGGACTAGAAAAGGTGCAGGTACTTTTTGGCAAAAAAGAGGTAATTTGGAGGGAGTCGTTAAAACTCTATGTTGAAATACAGTATGAATAAAAAGAAAAAAAATTAATGCAAATTCTTAGCAGTTTTGGCAGGAGAGTCCTTTGTTGCACTAACTTGGGTTTCTTTGGGAACCACAGATGTCAGCAATGCCCCACACCCCCATACTGTTTCTGCAGCAGTCAGCTGGCAATTCCCTAAATATACTTTACTCTCAGTTTAATCCTTGTCTAAAGTTTTGCTGGCACATACACTGATGAGGTATATGAAGTGATGCCGATGATACTGCTATGGAGGCAAAAGCCCATAGCAAAATGTTGGGTTTTAGCAAAACAGCCCTTTTGTCAGTATTACTTATTCTGGTTGGGAGGTGCAGAAATGCACTGCATTGCTGGGGTGAACTGCCTCTACATCCAAAGCACTTGCAGATAGAGCTGGCAAAAGGCTTTCTGAGTTGTACAGTGTCTTAACACAAACAGGAGCAGTCCCCAAGTATTAGGTCCTTCAAGTCCTGAAAATGTTTTGTAAAGGTTTACATGAGATACTGTTTTGATTGTTTTTGAAATGCCATTTCAGAGAGTGTTTTTCCTGGAAAAGAAGAAATTTTAAATTTTCTTGCAAAATGGAAGTTTAGATCTCTGTTCAGTTGTAACAGCGTTTTTATAATGAAAAGATTGCCCCTTTCTACAGCACTGGGGCTGCAGGAGAAGTGGAAAATAGACAGTCACAAGTCACTTATAAAGCCAGTTCAGAAATAATGAGGCAATTTGTAAAATAGAGATCTCCTTATACTGAGTTACAGGTCTGTGTTTATCTTTTCCTGTTTTTATTGCTCTTGATACAAAGTATCTGTTGCAAAGTCTCCAAACATAAAAATAAAAAAAGTTTTTTAAGAATTACAATATCCATAAGATGCAACTCAACAGCGAATTTTGTAATTTTTGTAATACCTTTAAAAATTATTCTCTGTTTCTTCATTCTTTTGAAGACAAACAACATGAAGTTGAAATCCCTTCTCCAACGCAGAAAGAGAAAGAGAAAAAGAAGAGGCCAATGTCCCAGATCAGTGGAGTCAAAAAACTGATGCACAGCTCCAGCCTAACTAATTCCAGTATTCCCAGATTTGGAGTTAAAACAGACCAAGAAGATGTTCTTGCCAAGGTAGAGAATATATAAATACTTGAATTTAAACCACCGAATTAAAATAGAGGACTTGTCAGTATTATTCCATCATCTGCTTATAACCACTGATTTCAAGCTGTAGCACTAAAGGCTGGTCTTGCTTAAAATAATATAAGTTTGGTGAAGTGGAATAATAACAAGTAAAATCAGAATCGGGCCATAAGGGTTAACTTCTGCGTGAACAGGATTTCATCTGGAGATGGAATGTAAATTACCATTTGTGTATGCATTAATAAAGCTGCTTATTCATAAATAATACCTGAAGAATGAAGAGTAAACATACCATATACTGTCACAGGAATGAAAATACATAGCAGCCCTGTGTTTTTTTAAAAGGTACAACTGGTATATAGCATTAGAGTATCCTTGCAGGTCCTGTCTTTAGCTTTATCATTTTATGTACATAATTTGTGTTTCTGTTTTTAGTGTCATTTCCTATGATTTTTGCACCAGCAGCTAACTAGTTGGCAATAATCTCAAACTGGTGTAAAGTGATTATTCATTTAATTTTAGAGTTTTGCATTTTGAAATATGCCTATCCTTATGTTTTCAGGAATCTCCCCCATTATTTGAAAAGTGTTTCTGAGAACCAGGGAGACAGCAGCAGAACTGCATCATCTCTGGAGGTTTCCTCCTTGCCAAGCTCTGCTGTCACTGGGCAGTGAGATAGCAAAGTGTGTCAGTTCAGCTCATTCAAGATACTGTAGCATTTTTCCCTCTGGAGCAATCCCTTTACAAGGCACTCTTTCTTGCTTAGTGAATTAAAATCTGAAAAGTTGGTAGCTGCAAATTCAAATATTGCAAGATTAGTAGCCACAGCTTCCCCCTTCCAGAGTTTAGCATATAACTTTCATAGCGGTAAGGTTTGAATCTTCACAGGGCTGCTGTGTGTAGCTGTTTCAGTCAGAAATCACTGGAATTTATGTGTTAGGTTTCAACATGTTTGTTGCTTGGTTCTGCTCTAGGAACTAGAAGATGTGAACAAATGGGGCCTTCAGGTTTTCAGAGTAGCAGAGTTATCTGGAAACAGACCTCTGACAGTCATCATGCACACCATTTTTCAGGCAAGTAGCAGCAGCCATGCTGCTTTTTGCTTATTTTAGGGATTCTTCTGTGCTTTGTAATCTTAATTGTTTCTCTTTCCCTCTTCTAGGAACGGGACTTGTTAAAAACATTTAAGATTCCAGTTGATACTTTAATAACTTACTTGATGACCCTAGAAGACCATTACCATGCAGATGTGGCATATCACAATAACATACATGCTGCAGATGTTGTTCAGTCAACTCATGTCCTGCTATCAACCCCAGCATTAGAGGTAAACTATGCTGAGGTGGGAAAGAGGCAGGCATGAGAGAAAGGGACATACTAAGACTCTTCTAAATTAAATACTAAATACCTTAGTTTCTGCAATGTTTTTAAAACAAATCTTAACATTTCATTCATTTCATGAATTCTGCTCTTTTAAAGATATTTTGTGAGGATCAAAGCTTATTTACATGTAAATATTGTGCAGAAATTGTCACATGGTCTTTTAAATCATGCAGATTTGTCCTGTCATAACCTTTTTCATCATAACACAACGCATAACTTGTTTCCACCATCTCATTATTAATACTACATTCTGCTCTGTCGTTATTTCCCATGTGGCTTTCTCACTGACCACTATTAGTGGAATAGCTTAGGAAAGATAGTGATAAAATGGGATTCCCTCAGTAGGGCCTTTTGGTTTTTATTTTTTTATCTTGTCCATATTTATTCTGGTCCTGAAAGGCTACTTTTGTGTTTGTTTCTCAGGCAGAGTGGAATATGTGCTAAATTTTTCTTGGACTATTTTTTTTTTTTTTTCCATAAATATTTCAAAATTGTCTGGAAAAGGATAACATTTCATATGTTCTTTTCTGAGGAATTCTCCTGTCGGAAAGTGAGTCAATCTTTGAAGTAAAAAGAAGCGGAGGAAAGATGGAGATTACTTTCCCTTTATTAAGCACAATTCGAGTCTTAGTATAGCAAAAATTGATACATCCCAGTAAATTGTTGGAAATAGGCAGATAAAGCAAGCACTTGAAATTTTAGTAGTTCAGAAGGATTTGCCCTCATTTTCAAGGAGGGCTGCTTTTTGCCTCTTTTTCATAATGACCAATCTTTCATGTTACTGAATGCTTCTGCTTTACTTTCTTCTTGAAAAGAGCATTATAAGTGGACCTTAAGACTGTTGGCAGGTCTCGATCCTCCAAGACTCAGGAATTCTCTTGGGAAAGATTTTATCTCAAGAAGAAAAATCAGATCATGTTCTTAAATCACCACTGGCTTCACCAAACAGCTGAAGTGGTCATCAGTAGCATTTTTGGTTTTTTTTCCCAGATGAACTGTTTTTCATGGCCTTGTTCTTAGCAGAGCTTTAGCCAGTAAAGTAGCAATGTCTGCCCAGTGCCACTGCTGACCTACGCACTTCTGAGCTGTTCTTGATCAATTACGAAAGCAATTATATAATGTGGATGCTTGTGACAACAGGGGACTGGGCTCAGTGACATGCCAGGTCCATTGCAGTCCTCTCTTCCTATCTTCCTAATAATCTCATACAGAAGAAAAGTCAGTAAATGTTAAGTAAGATGGCTTGTAGTCTGTCACCATTTTCTTTAGCATCATTTAGGAGATGTGCATCTTTCAAGTATAGGACAATACGTAGGAATCAGGCTGAAATTTTTAACTTCCATTTGTGCTATAAGTCAGAAACCTGTACTTAATGATCTAATCTGTATTTAATGATCTAATAGAAGTGGATTTATTTACAGACTGAAGCTGAAAAAACTTCAGTTATGGAAAGTAGTGAAGCTGTCAGTGTGAAGTAAGGATCATTTTACGTTGGCAAAACTTGAAATATTTATGAAATTCTACATAATTGACAATTATACAAAAGGTTGTGATAGTCTGTATGTAAAATCTGTTGAGATCTGTGATATATTTCAAATATATTTTGCTGGTTCAGATCTAGATTCGAAGTAGAGTCCTTTTTATTGAAAATACTTTTTCATTGTTTAGTGATTGTCATTTCTGTTTCATGATTTTGTAGGCAGTGTTCACTGATTTGGAGATTCTTGCTGCAATTTTTGCCAGTGCAATACATGATGTAGATCATCCTGGGGTTTCAAACCAGTTTCTTATCAACACAAGTAAGTTTGATATTCAGTGGTTTTCTCAAAAATTTGCTGCAAGATCTGCACATAGCACCTGAAAAATACACAGTTCATTCCTTGTTTGCTTCTGTCTGTAACTTTTCTCAGTAAATAGATAGGTGTTTGTATTTTAACCTGGTTATTATTTTGCATTTCTTGTAACTTTAGAAATAATTTTCATAGTACCCCCTAGCAAGAATTACTAAGACATGAACTACAAACCTGGCACTGTTTCAGTGTATTGGATATGGCCCCTTCTGGAAGTCAGTTGGTTTACATTAAATAAATAAAGTTGTAGGAGAAAAAGGAAGGATGATTAAATAAAAAAAAAGGAAGACAGCAATTTATGTGTTTGTATTGGAAACGTATGATGTGACCAAGGATAACCATACATTTTTAAGAAATTCAGAAAGCAAGTTTCTTTTTAGCAAGAAGACTGGCAGGCCCATCTTTGTCTCTCCCTGGCTGCTGTACTTGGTTTCTGATCTCTGCACACTCACGCCTTGTGGACTGAATTTTCTTAGCCTGTCCCTGCAGGGGACATTTTTGGGGTTTTTTGGGTTTTGGTTGGTTGTTTTTTTTTTGTGAGTCTCTTGCTGGCACTCCATGTGTGGAGGAAAAAAACCCTAATGAAATGAGACCCTAATGTCATCTCCAAATTTGAAACCTAGTGTACTTGTTCTGCATTCCTCAAGGCTGTTCTCTGCAGCATTGCATGAACCTCTCCCCCCCTCTTTATTCTTCTACTTGAAGAAAAACAATGTTAGCTTTGTTGGACCTGATCATGACACGTTTACTGAATGGCTCGTTGCCCCAGTGTAACCTGCTTTGATTTCAGTGGCGTATGTTACTATTATAAGTGGGTAGTACATTGTAGGGTCAGTGCAAGTTCCGTCATACAATGTTACTTCTTTTGCCATCTGACAACTTTTCCTTTTATGATAACTGACCCAAAAATGCAAAAGTTGAAATAGTACTATATAATCCAAGCACATAAGAAGAAAAAGCTACAGAAACAGAAACATACCTAGGGTTGTGTATTTGACCCATCTGGTTGCACATTTACAGGTACTGTCATTCCTGCACTTGGGTTAATCTATTGCACTGGTGCTAGAATAGCATGACCCCAAATCAGCAGTACAGTTTGAAAAAGGGAGCTCCTCTTCTGACTCATTGCTGCTGTATGTTCAAATAAGACCTCCACTCCAGTTTAGCCTGCATCTAATCTTACTTGCCTTAATGGCCTGAGGGCCACCCTGTAGTGAAATTTAATTTGATGACTCATCTGCATGGAGGAGGATTGGGATTGACTCTAGATTTCTGCTGCTTTATTGGTAACCAGTACAGTTCAGCAGCATGGTATAGGAAGGGAGCTAATCAAGCTTTGTGCACAAAACAGCATGTAATACCTGAATTCTTAAGAGTGGGCATATGTAAGTAAAGTTTTTATTTGTTTAATCAGAAATTGAGTATCAGGATATATTCATGGCTCTGAGGTGCTACGGGGAAACCACCAAGTTGTTTAGGTTTAAGCAGGATGACTGGCTAGTTGAAGGGACCAGTAGTGATACATAAAGCTTTCACTTTTAGGTAGACAGTTGAAATTCAGCTAAGTTAGGAGTGATTCTGATGCTGCTTATTTAGTGGCTCAGAAGAAATGTCTTGTTTTTCTCAATTCAGCGTTCGATAGAGAAGGCTGCCAGGTCAATCAAGTAACTAACTGGAACTGCTGTCGCCAAGCTGAAGGAGGCAAAGGGGATTTTATCCCTTTTGATTTGTTCTGTGTACAAGGAAGAAACTGTAGGGACAGAGACAGAGATAAAGACCACCTAATTCAGGTCTCAAATCCTACATTTTCCTAACTTTTAGAAGATCATTTGCTTCCACCTAGGTTTGTTTTCCAGTGAACCATACAAAGTATTAACATTTCAGTAAGAAGTATATGAATACGTTTTAAAAAAGCATAATAGACTTAAAGTTACTTAAAGTATGTATATATTTGCCATATTTCAGCTTATTCTTTATAATTACTCACATGTGATATTTCTGAATATTATTTCCCTATTTAAGGATTTAAAGTCTATTACACAGTTGTCTAAAAATCTGATCCCTCTTGAATGTTATTAAAGAACGAACAAATATGGATTGTATTAGCATCAGAGGAGATGCTTATTTGATCACTGTAACTCTGTCCTTCCAGACAAATACTTTTGAAGTTTATAATGTGTTACAGAGATTACCATTACCAAGGGGGAACTTCATTCCATTTCCACCTCCATTACAACATTGAGCGTGTTTTAGCTCTGTCTGTAGCTCCAGCCCTTCCAAAGTATTTTGGCAATGTTGAGTGTTTTGCAGTTGGGGCTCATCAGAAGGCTGTTTGAAAGGGAAATAAACTAGCACCTGTGTTCTTTGTAAGAAAAATAACAAGTAGACAAGCCTTGTAAATGTTCTGTGAAAGATGAAAGAGAGATCATTTGACAAACTCGCTTTCTTTTTCCTTTTTCTGTTTGGTTTTGCTGCCGTCAGGATAAGGAAAGGTAGAGGAAGTGTTTCCTGATTCAGAAGGTCGATGTATTCAAGACAGGAGAGGAAAATAGCAGGAGAATGGATAATGAGACTAATGAATTCTGAGGAGCAGAGCTTTTATAGGCACCCCATTGAGCCA
Source organism: Aquila chrysaetos chrysaetos (assembly GCF_900496995.4). NCBI lineage: Eukaryota > Metazoa > Chordata > Aves > Accipitriformes > Accipitridae > Aquila > Aquila chrysaetos. The sequence goes on from NC_044030.1 coordinate 66,648,502, forward strand.
GAGGGATTTTAAAACAAAGCTGCTGTAAGAGAAGATAAAAGTGGACACAGAGTAGAATAGACTGACGTATGGTTAGATTTAGGATAGAACAGCTGTAATAAATAGAAGTTAAGATCACACATGACAAGTGTGATTGCATAAAAACTATTTGTTTTTTATGAGAGATTCATTTGTAAGCTGTGTCTTAGAACATACACAAGCTGACTGCGCAGTATCCCCAGGTAGAAGCTAAAGCTGTGCAGAAAATTGTTGTAACTGCCTTTATTTGTCAGAGCTGGCTGTTCAGCAGGTCTAAGCAGACAAATGCAGACCTTGCATGTGTGCCTTAGCCCAGGCATTGCTAGGAAGCTATATGTTATTCTTGGGAGTGACAGAGTCAAGAATACTTTCTGTTGGAGAAGGCAGCATTACGGCATCAGGCATTGACCATGCTCAAGTATGAGGCAGTAGACAAGGCCACTACTTGCATTTTCAGCCCACGTGACCCTCCAAGAAAAAGACCAGAAGCGTAACTGTTACCATCCTACCAGCCTCCTTTCAAAATACCAAATTGTCATGGACTAATGACCCATAGGCCTAATTGGGTAGGTGTCTGAGAGCCTTAGATAACTGCAGAAGGACATGGTTTGAAAACCAAGATGCATGCTCTCTGCTTGACCTGCAGCAAAGCCTCAGCTGTGTATTCCCAGGTCTGAGTGCTGGATAGCTGCAACTTGACTTAAACAATGGAATTTTCATAGTCGTGATGGAGAGAGGCGTGAGAAGAGAAAACATCAGAGAGTGTTTTAGTTTAGGTGTTTTTGTGCATATAGTATTTTCCATATGACCTCATACAGATAGGAAAATGTATTCTGAAAAATACCTTCCTTGTATTTTTTCTAACTTGTCACTCCAGGCACACGTACATGCTTCACTGCAAAATGTTTTCTTTATTTTCCTCAACATACTTTGCCTTGATTTGTTAAGATGTTCAATCATTAATTCTGTAACTTTTGACACTGTGTGAACTACAGGAACTCTGCTTCTAAAAGTTTATCTGTAAATCTTGTTACAAATGTAATGAATTTGAAAAATTTTAAGGGATTTGGTAGAAGCAGAGGCTTTAGTAACACTCTGCTGTGCGATTGTTATTGCAGATTCTGAACTCGCCTTGATGTACAATGACTCATCAGTACTGGAGAATCATCACTTAGCTGTGGGCTTCAAGCTGCTGCAGGAAGAAAATTGTGACATTTTCCAGAATTTGACCAAAAAACAGAGGCAATCATTGAGGAAAATGGTCATTGACATTGTGAGTTCTGCTTGAGAGTCCCTCTTCCATAGTGCTAGCAAATTGAATAATGAAGCACAGAAGCATTTTTATGATAAATTACATGTCATTAGACCCATAACCAATGAAGTAAAAGTTTGAAGTTTTATTCTATCTTATCCAAACATGAATAGTGGGTTCATTTCAGTTTCAATAAATATCTGTACCTTTTTAGAAGGTATACAATCCTGCTTCAAGCTGTTTTCGTACTGACATGTATGCCATTTCACCACCACAGATAGAAATTTGCTACTGAATTGATGATGAATTTAGGCTGATCTGTTCAGAATCAGATAATCCTGAACAATCATTTTATCGTATTCTTAAAATAACCAAAATGAAAACCTAACTATTTTGGACACTAATGACATACAGGACTCAGACTTTTATAGTGTATTTAGATACAGAAGTTATGGGTTCCACCAGAACTGTTTATGTGTTCAAAGATTTTTTAAAAAATCAATAGAAAATTTATGTAATAGTCATTTATTTGTTTCTTTCAAGGTACTTGCAACAGACATGTCTAAGCATATGAATCTGTTGGCTGATTTGAAGACTATGGTTGAAACCAAAAAAGTGACCAGTTCTGGTGTCCTGCTTCTTGATAACTATTCAGACAGGATTCAGGTAAGAAAATTCATCTGCAGATGGTCACTTTTATTAACTTACATCCTCAATATCATTGGCCTGCCCATTCACCAGCATGGGTTAGATCAGCTGTCCATTCTCACACCATGACTCACTACCTTCCTTCTACATCCTTTTATGTTTCCTACCTGTGAAATACTTAGGTACTTACTCTGAGAGAGTAACGAGGTGCTAGAGTACATCTGGACTAAATGAGGCTTTGGCCTTCCCTCCAAATTATCAGCACCTGGTTGGTCTTTCCCTCAAAGATTTTCTGTCCCTTATACAGGCAGAAGCAAGGTAGTTCATGGCTACTACTTCAAGTGTGAAAAACACCCAAGCAGATAAGTTTTTGCTCTTTAGAATAAATCTTGCACTACATGTATTTTCAAGATTCTGTTTCACAGCCACCGAAAGTGTAAATGGAAAAGGAGCTGTTTTTCTCCAGAGTAATAACACCACAGGTGTTCAATCTATTTTAGGTTCTTCAGAATATGGTGCACTGTGCAGATCTAAGCAATCCAACCAAGCCACTCCATCTCTACCGCCAATGGACAGACAGAATAATGGAGGAGTTTTTCCGTCAAGGAGATCGCGAAAGAGAGAGGGGAATGGAGATAAGTCCCATGTGTGATAAGCACAATGCATCTGTAGAAAAATCACAGGTAATTGATTTGAGTAGGCAGTTAAATAACACAGTGTGACATTTTAACAGAAAAGGATGGTGCATAGCCATGTTTTGATTAATTTCTGAATGCACTATTTCCCTTTTTTCATACTAGTTAATTAATTCAGCTCCTGAGTAGTAAGTGAGGGGAGCTGAGATTTTTACTGTGAAAACACAGTGCATGGCAGTGTGTTCACTGAAGGGATTCCATCACTGTCATGATCTGCAATGTAGCATGCACATCAAAAGAGAGTATTGTACAGCTGCTCATTAGGGTTTCCTTCAAAAACAGAATTAAATATAAGGCAGCTGTTTGGCTCACTAGATGCAGTGGAGTTGTTTGGAATGAACAGTTCATTTGACAACCAAATCCTTTCCAAGTCCTTATCCAATATCCTGAATCAGACTTTTGAAATGTAGAAGACCCTATTTACTATATAAACCAGCATGGTTTCCTTTCAGCCACCAGTAAGGGTAGTGCATCTAGTGTCTCTTACTAGCATTATATTTCTCATACTTTGCATGACTTACAGGCATAGTTGTTTATTTCTTTGTGAATAAGAGGTCATCCTAATTTTGTATTATTTTAAATAGGTGGGTTTCATAGACTACATTGTTCATCCTCTGTGGGAGACGTGGGCAGATCTTGTTCACCCAGATGCCCAGGATATCTTAGATACACTGGAGGACAATCGAGAATGGTACCAGAGCACAATCCCTCAAAGTCCCTCTCCTGCACCTGATGACCAGGAAGAGGGTAGGCAGGGCCAAACTGAAAAATTCCAGTTTGAGCTAACACTGGAGGAAGATGGTGAGTCAGACACCGAAAAAGACAGTGGAAGTCAAGTAGAAGAAGACACCAGCTGCAGTGACTCCAAGACTCTTTGCACCCAGGATTCAGAATCCACTGAAATTCCTCTTGATGAGCAAGTAGGGGAAGAAGTAGAAGAAGAGGAGAATCAGACAGAGCCTTGTGTGGTAGAAGACCATTCTCCTGACACGTAACAATGAAGACTCAGTCTCTTTCTCTGTTGCCCTCTCCCTTTCTTTTCTTCTTTCTCTTTGTGGGGGTTTTTTTTGGTTTTTTGGTTGTTGTTTGCTTTTTAATTAGGTAATGGTTTCCAGAGTGTATGTCATATGCTACAACCATGGTCACAACTCACTGTCATCTTGCCAGAATGTTTGTTGATCAAAACTGACCTTGATGACTCAGTTTGGCACTCAGGAATATTGTAACCAGAATTTTCACCTCCATGGCATCAGAAAGCAGGGGGGATAACATCCATAAACTACATTTTAATAAGCTCTCCATTTGGCAGATTTGATTAAATAAAGCAAATGTTTTCAGAGGAGTACCACCTGCCAAGTGAATGCTGGTATGCTTTGATAGTTTTTGAATTCATTGTATTTCAAAAGCAAAGCATTGGATAATGTTCATCATGAGAGGAAACAAAATAAACTGAGGTTCCTTCTGGAAAACAAAGTGCACATAAATGATGGCACACAAGATGATTCTGTTACCAATAGGAAGATGAGCTGTGGAAATTGCATAAATTTCTAATTTCAAGTCTTCCTAATACGTGACTGAAAAAAGTGTGACCCAGTGAGTTGCACTAACCTCTGCAATTTGTATAGTATGCAAAAGAGAGATCTTTTGTAGAGCTTACTTCTATTATTAAATGTACTGAGGTATTCTATTTAAAGAAAAACACTTTCAGACTTCATCTGCCACTAGTTATTTTTTTTCCAAAGACTAACTTGCAAGTTTTCAGTACAAATCTGTGCTACACTGGATAATAATTCTAGGTTTTTTTCCTTTCCTTCTGTTTTTGCACCTTATAATCTCATGGTAATATTGAGCTATAAGTCTATTATTTTATATATTAGTGAGTTCCATGAATATCCTTTATGTTACATAAAACTCTTTCAGTATGATAGCTTTTTGTTCGTTTGTTTTTCATCACAATTTTCCCAAACATATTAGAGGAACTTAACTTGTGCTTTTGCCCTCATAGTGGACTGATCCTGCGAATTCTGTCTTACTACAGGAAGTGGTCCCAGTGATACCAACTGGGACCAGTAAGCTGTGGATTTGCAGGACTAGAGCCTGTAAGAAAGGTAATGAATTGTCATCTTAATACAAAAGCAGCTCTTCTTCTCTACTAATAAAATTCGTCCCTCTGAAACATGTTTCCAGATCATTTTCGGCTGGGACCTATAGACTGCTAAGTCAGAACAGGCTAATACAATGTAAGGAATATTTGTTCTGGTGAAAAAAGCATTAATGTAGTATTTCCAATTTTGACTCTCTTAATAACTTTTTATCTATGTCAGCTATCTGGTTAAACGATTTGCTAATCTGACATGTGTACAACATAAAAATCATGATTAGCTTTTTTTTTGTCTTTGTTGCAAGAAGAGCCAGGTCAGTCTTGTCTTTCTATGTTTTTAAGTAAATGAGCAATGCATAATGAGAATTGTAGTTCACTCCACATTATTTCAATCTCAGATCTTTTCATCCCTTATCCACCTTGTGCTGAGGGAATCCTGCATTTCAGTTTGATTGGTACTGAAAGCTTCTGTAATTTGGAAGGTTAAAGGGAGGTAGGAGTTCATATTTGTCATTTTCCAGTCCTGTTGTTTGGTCATGTGAAAGAAGAAAGAAATCTATTTCCTCCACTTTACTCTTTATTAAAATTGTAGTTTTGAGCATAGAAGATGGGAAATAGTTGCCTAGGGAAGCTAGCAGACTCCCACTCTGTAAAATTCTGGTAAAATGACAGTATCAAAATGATTCTTTACAAAAGATAGCAACACCCATTATTTCCCCTTTGGATTCATTTTGTAATAAATTTGCAACTATGAATACAGGGGATTTTTTAAGTGTCTGAGATCTGGAATAAAAACCTTTTTAAAAACAATTGGCTAGTAATTCAGCTTTTAAGTGCATTTTGCATTATTCTATATCCAGGTCATAGTTTTCTCTACCTTTAGCTCTCACAGGGCCTTAGCACAGAAGATGCTGAAGGAGGAAAGAGAATGAAGAGAACTTACGGGTTTTTTTCAGGTTTTGACTGTTTTTTTTGTTTTTCATCATTTCTTCCTGAACCTGCTCCACCTAAAAATCCTTTCAATCCCCAAGAGTGCCTGGAACCTTAATAATGGAAAAGCAATATAAATTCCAAAATAACCAATAGGGATGTGGAAAGGTTTTGTATCTGCACTAATTGAAAGTAAATGGAAAGAATAACCATATGGAGATACATATACATACATGTGGACAATCAAATAATTGAAAATTCTATCATTTCTTAGAACTGGGGATATAATGCACTGTACAATCTTTTTTCCTCTTTTGCCAAAGTGTGTTTTAGCATTGTACACTGCTTTAAAACAATACAATTTACAAGTGGCTTTATGTGTTCTGAATATTTTTGCCATAAGTAAATGCAGTGAGTGGGTATTGAGTGGGGGAAAAAAGAAAATTCACCTTGCTTATAACAGTACACTTTAGCTTGCAAGTTACTGTACTCAATAATGCTGTATTTGAATTAAATTGTTTTGTGTCATTAAAAAACAATAATGAAAGAATATAGATAGAAGAAAAAGCATTCAGAAGTTTAAAAAACTTGAATGAAATGGATTTTACAGAAGGCTTTGATAGTTCTTTTCAAATGTATTATTTATTTTATTTGTGCCATGCATTTTTCTCACCAAATGACCTTACCTGTAATACAGTCTTGTTTGTCTCTGTTTACAACCATGTATTTATTGTAATGTACATACTGTAATGTTAATTGTAAATTATCAGTTCTTACTATAACATCATCCTTGTCAGGGTGGTGTTGCTATCTTTGGAAACTCTTGGTGAGAGAATGATTATTGTGTATACATATTCCTTGTACATTTTTTTCTCCTGTAATATATTCAGTGTCACCTTAGAGCTTGTTTATGGAAGATTCAAGAAAAGTATAAAATACATAAAGATATATCAATAAAAAAAGCTGCAGGTCTTTGGTCCCAGGGCTGTGCCTTAACTTTAAACAATATTTTCTTCTGTTTTGCTGCATTTGAAAGTAAGGTAGCTGTGGGGCTAGGGCTGGGCATTTCTACCATATTTTTAGTTGCTAACTGATGGGGTTACTTGTACAAGCTAATATGCATGATACTACAATGAGCTTTCATTCATGACCCTACCGGAAGTTCAAGCTTTTCCAGACATCTGGCAATATAATTGTATTGCCTGTCTGATTGTCTTTTTACAGGCTATCATGAGGGATTGTTGCAGCCATTTTTTGCTCCTAAAAAAAAAAAAAAAAAAATGGATGCTGTATTTCAGTACTGAATTGCACTGAAACAGCTTTGGAAAGCATCTCTAATAAGCATTTGATTTTAATGCATATTGGGAAATGGAGTGATCAGAATTAAAAGGGTATAACTCATACACTTTTACAATCATCTGTAATATCCCTTCTTTATTTAGTAGCACAAATTATCATTGTATAAGCAGAATCCATAAAGTAGGGCAGAAGACAACTTTAATCTTGGAAATGCTTTCCAACACCAATATTAGTGTTATAAGCAGCCAAAGTTTTATTTTATATAGATGTATCTAAGGCTTTGTACAGGTGTGTATAGCATAATGCACTAGATCTACAGGAGAGTGGTAAACCTTTAGATCAGTAACACTAGTATTAGGTTTGCAGGTTGGACTGAGCATCTCTCGCTGTTTGACTTGGCATGTTGTCACTTGTCAGACTACTTAGAGCTGATACCAATGAATTTGCCAGAGCGGGGTAAATACCTCCTCCATTCCAGCGATGCCCAGCCCTTGTAGCATGCGACTTCTTTGTGAAAGGAGAGATTCTTTTTCGAGGAAAAACAGAGCCTCCTTTTTGACACAAACTGTAGATTTTAGCAGCCCTGGCCCAAAGGAAATCGATTGCTTTTGTTTTAAACGGTATAAAAGGGACACTATAACAACAGAAATCCTGAACAATTTTTTGTTATTGTTTTAATTTGATTTTTCCTTTGGGGATGTCTTGAGAGTGGCAACTTGTGTGAACATTGCACATGACTATTCTTTCACTGGTTTCTTAGCCTCTCTTACAGCCTATGGGATAGTACTGTACATCAATACCTTCATATGAAATTTTATATGCAATGGAAATAAAAGCATGGGTTGATTCTGCCTAGTTACTGTATTTGATTTTCTTTTGCAAGTTAAATTATTTTTACATACATCCCATAGTTGTGACATCTTAAGAGAAAGCGTATTTCCAGAATAATTTGATTACTGTGTTTTTGTCATCGTACTGTTTGCATAGATAACACAAAATAAAGTTGGGGAAAATCAGAAAAGTCAACCAAATGTGGTACTTCATAAAGAAGTCTAATCCACAGAGGTGCTATATAGTTATATAGAAAGGTGTTTAATCTCAGTTTCCATGAAATTTTACTATTGCCTTCAGTGGCAAAAGCAGCCTATCCTGAGGAAATAAAACTTCAGCTTTAAAGAAACTAGAAGACTACAGATTGCCTAGAGGAGCAATACCCTGGGATACCACAAAGAAAAAAAAAAGAGTACCATAGTTAAATATTGACCAGACAATCTCTGCTCTAAATGGATGATTAAAAGAAATTATTTTTTAAATAAAATTCACAAAAGACAGCTGTTGCCTTGAAGAAGAACTGTGGTCTTAATGCAGGTCTGGCTCTTCAAGCGGCTTTCACATACCTCTCCTTGATCAGAGTGTGAGGGTTTTGTTGTTTGGGGGATTGCTTGCTTAACCGAAAATAGTTTCTGATAGAATTTTTTTGTATTCAGTGTCCCTTTTTTCCTTAAGTCTGTTAGATCCTTCTTTGGTTTGGGGTCAGTTTGCAAAGAGTACCAATCCGTAGGACTCCTTTTTAATCACACCTTGGTGGCAGAAGCGGCTGCTAAGTGCTGTGCTGGGAGGATGAAGGATGCTGCGCTCAGCCCAGCAGGGCCGATAAACCAGGTGGTGCCTGTTGCTCTTGGCAGGCTCATCCTCACATGTTCCCAGCGGCCCTAATGGGAAAATGGTTTGCATACATCATGGTTATTATGAAGGGAAGCAGGAATCCCAAATTCTTGATGGCACTACTGAAACCTTCTCAGTAAGGATCTTGGGTACCACAGCTGTGCATGTGGTGAGCCTGAAGCTGGCCAGGATTAGCCCACTGCTTCCTACATCCTCTGGCAGCACTTTTGTCAGTCTCTGTGCTTGGCATTAATGTGTCAGAATAGGCAAGTTTCAGAGCAAAACCGAAACTGATCCCCTGTTTCACTGCAACCAGCTGCTGCTATAGGAGTTGAATGTATTTTTTAATGACCGACTCCTCTATTTCCTAATGAGACAAGTAGTCTGAATAGCTGCAACTTCGTTTGCTTGATGTCTCTGCTGCACTGAAAACAAGTCACAGCTGCTAGCACACACAGTGTTTACTAGAATGACCAGCCCAATTTCTCTACCAGCTGTGAATAATTTTGCTTAGTTTTTTCAGGAAGAAAAAAAAAAACCACAAATGAAAAAGTTCAAAGATGTTATAAAAGCCTTTAGTTAGTTCAGTTTAGTTTAGCCTGCAAGGTAAAGAAAATCCCCAGCTTCCTCCTGTCAAACTGCTTGAGAAATCTGCAAAAGTAGTAAAGGGGGAGAGGAAGTCCAAACAGAAATCAGAGTGACAAATTGGGAACAAAACCTGGTTAGGGAGAAGCACCCTCTAGCTAAAATAATCTCATCTTGTCAAAGGCAATCCCATGGCTTAGATATGGACGTTAGGAGAACTGAGTTTGAGTGTGATTCTGTCTCAGTTCCCCAGGTTCAAAGCTGTATTTTTTCCTTCTCACAAAGCAAGTATTTTGAGGTCCTTGGAGTTACTGTGGTAGTAAGAACTATGTATGTGTGTAAAATGGACATTTAGAAAATAAATAATTGTTGATACAAAGCAGAGTTCAGCACAGCTTTGAAGACTAAAAATGTGGGATGACTATCACTGCTAAACAAGCCCTTAGCATGGCAGGAGGAGGAGGGTGATGACATCAGACCTGGGTAAACAGCCCTTGGTGAGAGTGAGAGGGAGAAGGTACAGGACGCATGGCCCCAGATAGCATTAACTGTCTAGTGCTGATGAGCTGTGCAGACAGCAAATGCAGATCAGAAATTCAGCAGTCACACTGCATGGTTGGTTACATCCAAATGTTGAACTTCTCACTCCTACCAGCCCATAACCTGTCCTCCAGCATCCATGGAGTTCAGATGCCTACAATATCAGCATCTCTAATATGCAGCAGAGACCATTGTTTAGCTGAAGAAGGCTGGAAAAAGAGGTTATGCAGCACGTAGTAATCGAAGTACAGTTGGCATGTGTGTTGTACATGTGTAGGACTTGGTTTACAGCAAATGCCTGTAAGCCGTCATTACCTGGGGCTTGACAGAGACAGTTAAAGGTGGCTTAAAAACTTCAGTACCTTCTGACACTTGAAACTCTCCAGAAAACTAATACTTCAAATCTCTTGTAAACTTAAAGTTTTCAAAATCTTGACTGACTGCAGCGTTGACCAAACTAAGACCTGTGCATAGCCCATTGCATTCTCAGACTGTGGTTAGTGGTTTACATTGGCTGTCCTGACCGCGGCTAGGGGTAGACCTCCTAAACTGTGGTGTTGGTTGAAGTCTGATACAAAGCCTGCTTGATACAAGGGATCACTTGAGTGCAGGGACACTGAGCAGTGCCCCTCCCCTGAAGAAAAGAGCAGGGCCAGCTGATGTAGAGCTGCCTTTATAATCCGGGTGGCTGTGGACCTCCTGTGGCACCTGGGTTTGTTAGAGGGTTTCACATAAAGCAGTTCTTGGTTTTAGGCTCTTTGCAATGGCGTGGAAAGAACAGAAGCGGCCCGTGCTGTGGAGTTTTAAAATTGTATGTGTATTTATTACATGTACCACAAAGACAAAGCTTGCAGCAAACGAAGCAGTCCTAGCCCTGCTTAAAAGCAATCTTGCTTGCTCTCTCACTTTCTCTCTCTCATTCCCCCCATAAGCTGGAGTAGTATGTCCCTAATAAACACGTGCATCTGGAGATAAGGAGTATGGGAAACATTTAACAAGTGAGAGACTATCAAGAGATCAGTGATACAGCGTGTGTGTGATGATGCTGTGCTGATGGCAGCTGCAGAGAAATATCCCTTACAAAGCTGTGCTTGTAAAAGGGCTAAAAAAATGCTTGAGAAGCAGTAAATGGGAGACTAAACAACCTTTAGTATTGCTAAGGGTGTGATTGGAATCACGGTGCTGTTCAGGTTTGGTAGCGATGCCTGGAGATGCAGTTTGAGGGGGGGGAAAATGCAATGGAAAAATAAGTTAACAACTCAGAATCTTGTTGTCTAGCAGGATTCCAGGAATATGACCTATTTATCTTATCCAAGGGAAGGTTAAGATATGGTTTGATCATGTGGGGACAGAAATGTAATAGTCCATTTTTTGTCTAGCAGGCAAAGCCAGCTGCCGGCAAGGGAGCCAAATCACTGGAAGCTGACGTGTGACAAATTCAGGCTGCAGGATGGAACAGTTGCATCAACTGGTTTCATTTACTCTTTGTGCTTGCAGGTACCTCCCTGGGGACCAGGACCTGAGGAAATGTCACTGATAGAAGTGAGCGATGTGCTGTGTGTGCTGGGAGCCACACACGCTGCTTAGTGCCACAGGTCCTCCCCTTCAGGATATTTAATGATAGCTGCAGTTCACTTTGGTTTAGCTTTTTCTGGGAATGGGCTGGTCCTTTGGGCAAATGGTGGGGTTGGGGGCAAAGGAGTGGGAGGTGCTCTTTGGAAGGACTCTTTCTATTACAGTAAGTTTCAAACCAAAAAGCAGTAGGCCTATTTATTGAAAAATAGTGAAGTATTTTCTCTGCAGGCAAAAAGCTTTCTGTCTCTAACAGCCTCCAGTCTGACCCGATACTCTCTTTTAACCTTCTGCGTTGTTTGGCTCCTTCCCCACGTGCTTGTAGGAGGGAAAGGACATCGCTGGATTTAGGGGTGCTGGCAGTCACGTCCCTTCTAATGCCAGTGTGGAGTCCTGGGCTTGTGAGCCACGCGGGGAGGGGAGACGGGGCTGCAGCGCTCCGACCATTGCATTGTGCTGTTCACGGCAGCGGTTGTGTGTCACCCTGCATTAGCAGCACAGCATTGGCCCCGTTTTCCTCAGCTGAACTGAGACAGTGGGGTGTAATTGCACATGTGCCTCCCCCCCATTTTTTTAACGAGCACAGCTCCCATCAGCTGGGCTACCAAGGGGGTTGAGGACCGGGCTGGTCTGCTTCTTTCTGTTACCGAAACCTGTGTTTGGGTTTGGGTTGCTTTCTCCTCTCATCATCAGGTAGCTGAGTTTGAGAGGGTTGGTTCACTGTGTTGGTCAGCGTGGCTGCGTCCAGCCAGGAGCGAAGACACCTCTGTCGCGGGAAGGGATGGGCACAGTTCATGGAGGCAGGCTGCTGCTTTCTGCTCTTGCGGTATGACTAAGCTGTACGCACAGATGTTTGTGTGCATTTTCAAACGTGTGTCTTGCACTTCCATGTACATTAAATAACTTTGCACTTGGGTGGCCTCACCAGCTCCTGGAGCTTGTGCTTCACGTACCACGCTTCCCTCATCCCTAAGGAAGGCAGCTACATCTCTTATTCAGGAGCAGCAAAGCCTCCCTCCTGCACTTACTGCTTAGACACTCCCCACAACCCACAACTGGGGGACAGCCTGGCCTCTTCCCCCAGCTTCTTGGTCTCTGGGTAACACTGTGCCAAAATCCCTGTAGGAGGGAGCACTGCACTGCCAGCACTGGAAGAAACTCTCCCTGGCTGGCAGGAGAGGAGCGTTTTGCAGTTTGTCTGGAGACATGCTAGAGCACTGTGGTGGGCTGCGTGACGATGCGTGGTGTGACGGCATCCCTCCTTGCACGCTTCCAGGGGCTCCTTCTCAGTGGGAGATGAACACTCGCCGTAAGAGAACTGCGCATTTCTGCGAGTTGCAGAGCTTATGAGGCCGGTTTTCTTCTGTTCTGGTATTTCTTCTGAAGTTGTAAGCTCCTGACTGAGCCTACGGCTGCACAGGCAGATACACGTGGGGGTTTTCTCCTCCAGCTGGCTGTTTATTTTCATGAAACTATTAGAAATTTAGGCCCTTAAATGTGATAAAATTTGGCTATGGGTTCAAAAGTTAGAGGACAGACACGTGGGCAGCTGGTGCTGGTGTGTGGGCTGTGTTAACCTGGTGGGGGGTGGGAGGGGACAGGGACTCCACTCCTTAACAATTGGCAGCCATCTCCTGGACCCCAGAGGAAAGAGCTTTTTTGCTGGAGCATCATTTCCCTGGCAAGTACTGTCCATTAAAGAAGCGTGATGGTTCCTGGTGCATCCCAAATACAGAAGGAGTGGCAGATGCCCTCCTGGGGAGCTCTGCCTCCTACCGCCCTGCACCAGGCGGCTGAGAGAAAGGGCAAGGTGCCATGCAGAGCAGGGAGAGGCACCGGGCAGTGAGTGCCACCCTCTGGTACACTTCCATTTAATAGAACAAGTTAGTACCTGTATGTAGAAGGAGCCACAGCCATGCTTAGGATACAGTAGGTGTCAGCTAGCATGTTTTTTCAGGAGAAGAGTATCACTGTAACACCTCCAGTTTTGCTGAAGGGTATTCATATAAGCTATCCTCAGGTGCAATTAGGTAATGAGATCTCACTGAAACCTACCAAAAATGGCCTGTCTAGGATTGCCTTGAAGTCGAGTATGAAACCCTCAGGGCAGCACACAAGTGAGGAAAGGGAAGGGGGAAATGTTTCAAGGAAATTTAGAGAAAATCGGGGGAAAAGTATGAAATGAGATTATTGCCATCTGGCCCAGGATTTTGACGACGCTTAGCAGACTTACAACCTCCTGCTGTGTCCTCTGATCTCCACAGTCCCCCGGTGCTCTAGGCACTTGGGCCTTTCTGCTGAAAAGCTGTGGAGGGGCTGGGGGAACTGAGGACAGAGAAGGAGAAATGGGAGGAAACCATGGAACAAAGTCTCACTCCAGGAATGTCTCAACCACAGACATTATCCTGCTCTGGAAAGGATTAAAGAGCTACAAATCTCAACCAAAAAGCCCCACTGTGATCTGAGGCTGTTACGTACACATGTTTCAACCTGCACAGTTGCTCTCTTGCTCACGCAGTGCTGCAGCAGCCTTGCCTGGGCTCCGCCAGAGTAGCTGCTCATTGCTAAATGCAGCGCATAGGTTGGGGTGTCAGCTGCTCTGAAGTTATTGGAGGGACGGGTCCCCCAGAAAACCACCAGTGCCCTGAGGCTGAAACACACCCCCAAAAGTCTGCCCAGTGGTGCTGGCAGCAGCCGTGGTGGGAGGGAAACCTGCTATGCTCCTGTGAGTCGCCGTGCAGCATCACTGTCCCCGCGACTGCAGCCAGCCAGCACCGGACAGCATGCTGTCTGTAAATTGTCTGTAAATTTAAAGGGTCTTTAAATCCTACTTCCCAAAATGGGAGTGGGGTGCCATGCTGTTTGCAGCAAACTGCAGCCTCTGATCTGCAACGCTCAACAGCACTGCAAGGCCAGGGCAGATGTGGTGCCAGGCAGTGTCCCCAGCAGGGCCACAGGAGCCGTCCTGCGGGAGCCGTAAGACCCAGGCCATCTCTTAGTGCCCCCTCCACACTCAGTAATTAGTATTAATGAACACCATTAGTATTCAAACAATTTATGCATTAGACTGTCCAAGCTTAAAAAGCCTTCAGCGGCATGACTTGTAACTGAACTGGTCATAGTTTGGTTTTTTTCCCCTGCAGGTAGGCAAAGCAACTCTCAAACTCACACTTTACTAGAAGTATTTGATAGCATTGTCCCTTTTTTCCTCACCAAAACTCCCTGTGCAAGCCCCACCTGCATAAATATTAATACCTGCTGGTGCTTCTCACTGGTCTGCAGCTGATCAGAGAGACTAATAGGGATGCCCTTTTAAAATATGTTATTGCAGATCCCATTCAGCCCTCATGTCTGACTCGGGTGGCTTCAAGCCTCAGGCCTTCTGCTCTGCTGGGTTTGCCAGTCCTGGCGCTCTGCCAGCCGGGGATGGTGGCGAGGCCCCAGTGCTGTTTCCCCATGGGATGGCTGCAGCGGCAGCGCTGGAGTTTTTCTGCTCCAGATGGGCTGTTTGCACAAGCTGCCAGGTGGGAGGAAGCATGGGTGGCGATGCAGGATGTTTCTCTGGCAGGTTGATGGGCTGGCAAAATCCTCAGGGCTTCGTGCTTGGTGAGCGGCAAAAATCACAGCCGAGTGCAATGGCAGTGTTGTGTGGGGATAAGTAGGGGGTGGCACGGCGAGCAGGGTGAGGTTTTGGGCTACCTGTACTCTTGCCTGGAGGTTTATTTATTTTTAGACACATTTGGGCAATTTTCTGCTGCCTCTCTCCAGAGTTCTGCAGTTCTCCTTGCAGTCACAGCCCTCCCTGGCAGCACTAATGGCGGCTTTTTTCATTTTAGCAAAAGGTATCTCCACAGTGGTACCCTTTCCTCTGCTGTACTGGATTCAGGGAGAACAGAGATAAAATCCCAGTGCCTCCCCTTCCCCTCCCAGTATCTACCCAGTAGCAGGCAGTGGTTTCCCACTGCTTTCCGGGGATACGTCATGCACCTGTGGGGACCCTCGCTGCAAGGGTGCTGCCAGCTGCACCGCGACCCTGGGCTGCACAACCTGCTGCCGTGCTGCCGGCGCGGTGCCACAGCGGAGCAGCTGGGCCAGTCACCAGCTGCCACGGTGGTGTTTTGTGTGTTCATGGCAGATGGGAAGTGCTGCTTTGGGCACACGCGAATCTCTACACATTTGTTTCAGTATAGAGCAGCATATTATCGTGAAAAATAGATCAATAGGTGAAAAAACCCCCTCTGAAACAGGCTTCATATCCAAAACCCCATATTGCATTTCAGGGGCTGGTTTGTACATGGCCTGATGGAGTCATACACAGACCACTCTGCCTCCGATAAATTGTAGAGTTTTGTGCCTGATTTAAAAAAAGGGAAGGGAAGGGGGATTTAATTGTGGGTCACTGGAAATCCAGCAAATTACTCTGAAAGCATTAGTGAGAGGCGATATGAATTACTCCTTTCTCCTTTGTGCTGCTTCAGCTGAACTGCTCCAGTGTTCAGCTTCATTAATAATTAATACAGTGGGGAAGCAGGGCTTGGCCTCATTGTCTTCTGTCACCGCCAAAGGGGAGAGCCCGTCTGCAGATCCTCACAGCTGCTCTTACGCCAAAGCTCTGGAAAGGACGGCTGGGTGTGTAACAGAAGTAAACAAAATCTGTGCCTCTTGCTGTAGCTAACAGCAGCAGGTGAGAAAAGGTAGGCACACCATCCAAGGTGAAGTGAAGGTTCCCCAGGACGAAACAAGTGCACGATAGAAAAGACAACCTTGACATCTGCAGCAAGGCTTGCACAGCAACATAACCATGCTTGTTAGAGGAGAGAGAAGCACAGGGCTTCTGAGGATCCCTTAATTAACAGCTAAAAGCCTGAGTTTGTTCATGAGGCGGGTTACAGCAAGATGAAGGACTGGCCAGCCCCTGGTGCCCCGCGACCTCCAGGACCCGCTCTGTGAAGATGCCTGGCTCCACTGCTTGCCTGGTCCCCACCTCCCACCTGGGCATCTCTCAGGGAGGGCTGGTGGATGGGGCAGGGCAGTACAGGGGGGCATAATCCTGGCTGAGGCATTATTTCCCAGTGAGCATGTGAGCACAGAGGGTGATGGTGCATGGAGGGATGTGGGAGCACCCTTAGAGTAGGGGTAAAGCTCCATGTCCAGCAGGTGTTGAGAGCGAGGGGCCAGAGCAGGCTCACAAGGCAAAGGAGGGACCTCCTGCTGTCACGGTCCTGGGTTGTGGAGGGAAAAAAATCCTTGGAGGAATGTCTATGGGACAGCTTGTGTAGAGTAATTCAGGCCCTGGTGAACAGCAGTGGTGAACAGCTTAACTGTGGACATGGTGGATTGGGATCTTATTTTAGTCCATCTACAACTTACTTTATCATCTCTTCTTACCAAGAATAAAGGAGCAACTTCCTCCAATACAGAGAGAAGTTAATGTCTGCTTACTTTGAGCAATTGTCCATGTCAAGGTGGTGGGTTAGTATTCGACATCACCTAACAAGCTTGAGTTCAGCATGGAATTTGTTGTACATGTCTGTAAGTTAAGGCTTTCCAAAAAAGCTTTTACAGGACCGAAATCCCTATTGCTTAATAAGCTTTTGAGACTAGTACCTTAGGAAAGCTTATTACATTTCTATCAGTGAAAGACAAACAAAATAATCTATGCTTGGTGTGAAAAGCATATATATGTATATATACACATATATATGTATATGTACACATCCCTTTTTTGATTGTTGAGAAGGGGAAGCTCTGTGTGGGTGAACGTTTCTCTTGTGGAGTAGTTGCACTAAGCAGGAAACAGCTGCCCTGCACAGCTCATTAGTGCCCAGGCTAGTGAGGCTACCTGGAGCAATTCAAGCAGTTATCAGGAGTGAACGTCTGGTTGGGCTGTCTATAAGAAAGGACCTTCCTTGCAAAAGTGTCAACAAGAAGGTACATATGAATGTTTATTGACAGCTTCAATGCAAGGCCTGCAGGCTTTGACTAAACTCACTGCTGCCAGCCATGCAAGCTATGGAGGAGGACTATGCGCTGCTGTGGCTGGTCTCACTCCTCCAGCTCTGCTGCGAAGGGGCAGATAGCTGGAGGATGAGTACAGTCCTAAGCCACCATCACCCTTGCTCTGGACACAAGCAGCAAAATGCACGCACATTAGATGCAAGATTTAAGACATTTAAGTAGCTAAACACAGGTAATTATGAACACACACACACACACACACACACACACACACACACACACACACACGCCTACAAGCTAAAATGTTCTGTGTTATATGTAAGAACACAGCCCAGACATTCCTTAAAATGGCTTACACTAACGGAGCCATGGGGAAATCATGGAACGGAATTAACTCTGCCTAGATTTTAAATATATTTCATACACTCCATATTGGGGTGGTCAGGAAAAGTCTCAAGGGTCGAACAGGTGATGGCATTTTGATGATTAAAATAGACTTTGAATTTAACACTCAGTTGAGACAAATGGCGCAAGTTCACAGCCCTGTTTCTTCTGTGTTTACCCTAGCTGGAACAGGAGCGAGCTGGCCAGGGAGTCACAGAGACTGGCTGTGCAGACTAGAATGAGTGGTAAAATACTGCCTCATCTTTTTCTTTCTGTTTTTTTTTTTTCAATTTTAAATGAAGAGAGCAAGCAGAGCAGGCTCTCTGATAAAAACTGAACAAAATTGCAGAACTCTATCATTGTTTATGTCTGTTTTTTGTTCATGACAAAGTCACTGGCAGTAAGTTTTGACAGGGCCATCTTAAAAACTACCTAATGAATCAAAAGATGAAAGTTGGTTAATCCTGTGTTCATCTGCAATGGTCAATAAGGTTCCTGGATGTCAGTGGGGTCCCTGTGCGAGCCTGGAGCTTGCTGCAGCAGCTGTGGTAAAGGGACTGACACCCTCTACCACCCCTCTCCTGGGACTCACTGCCAGCATTGCTGCTTAATGCCTTGTTTACTCCAACCCCCTCTGGCTCAAATAATGCACGTTAGCCGGAGCACTTTTAATAACAGAGTGGGTTTTTTGTACCACTAAGCCTATCCTATGGGCAGAGTGCAAAGGCCTGTCACTGTGGCTGTGTTAGCACCATACTCATTTTCCTAGCTTCCGCACCCTCACCCCCAAACATGTTATCTCCAGTCTTCACTCCTTTTCCTGTCAGGCATTGAGAAAGGGATTAAATATCACCTCCCCTTCAGTAGCTAGGCTGTAACAAAATCCCTTCCCCGAAGCAGTACTCAGCCTCTGGGAGGAGGGAAGGGGCTGCAAGAGGTTGCAGAGCCAGAGGGCCTGCAGCGTCAGCCTGCCCTCCCCTCCAAACCCACTTCTCTTGCAGCTCTGCAGAACTAACCCACTTGTCAGCTGTATTTTAACTGCAGCTCATCATATTCATCACATTTCATTACCACTTCTCACACCTTTCCTCTGAGTAACTCTCTGCACTCTCACAATTTTGCTGCACACATGGGTCCTTTCCTTTTAGGCAGGGGCATTCAATAGCTATCGTTTTCCCTCGTCCCATGAGGCTTCTTTCTTTGTATGTCATCACCTTGACACTCTTATACCTTCCATTTCCTTGGTTAAGCACTGCAAAGGATGTCGTTCTGCTTTTTTTGCTGTTGCTAGGGTGGAGCGACTCAGCTCTACCATATTATGTTGTTTGGAATAGATACCTATAGTGAGTGATGTAGGTAAATAGATACATAACAGACAAACTTACTCTCCTCGTGGCACTGAGTCTCCCAGAAACGTCCTCCTCAGATGTTCCTTCCTGGTAAACATCATTCAACAGCAAGTATTTTCAACCATAAAGTGTGTCTTTGATGCTGCATTAGAAATAAACCCTTGCAGCATTTATGCAAAAGGATTTTGGCCCCATTCTCCCATCAGAGCATAAGCTAGCTCACTCCAGGTACCAGGAGGTGCAAGGTTCCCTCTGGTGACTGTGGATGAAGTAGGTATTAAGCATGTGGGATCCCTGACCTGCCTGCTGTACCTCTGGGAGACGTACCCCTTCCACAGCACAGTCACCCGCAGGGAACATTGCCCATGACTCAACCATTGCAACGCAAAGCCTAGCGTCACCGATGACACTGCCACTGAAGGTGGATTTGTGCAAAGATGTGGAAATGTGCACTGAAGCGACTAATGTTTGGGTGCCTGTTCCCTTCCCCTGTCTCTGCAAATGAAAGGGGCAGGCAAACTCTCAAACAGCAGAGATGATGCTCATCAGAGAATATAGAAGCCAGCCCAGCATAAATGGCATGCTGTCATCGCATGCTCCTACCCACCCAGATGGGTGTAGCTGCGTTCACATTGACGCTATCCACATCTCTGTACAGGATGGAGTGGGACGGTTCACTGTGCGTGCACACAGGCTCTCTTGCTGTTCACTGAGCGTGGGGCTGTGATCCATCAGTACAAGGATGACACCTTGCATTGAAGCACCCAGAAGCCTTCTCTGCTGCCTGGAGAACTGCAACCAGAACATAAAAACATAGAGGTAAAAAGCTGAGCTGGTCTCGGCAGATGTCAGCATAGGAGAAAGGTAAAAACAAAAACCACACACCCCACCCACAAAAAAGGAAAATACAGCCCAAGTGCCCAGGTGTAACTGTGGGATGGCTCAAGGAGGCCCAGCAGTATCAAAGCTTTTCAAGGCTGGTTCTCAGTGCAGAAAAAGCTGGTGATCCACTTGGAAAGGGATGAAACCTGGGCTCAAGCCCATATTCTGATCTGCATCTATTCGGTTGGGGCAAGAGCATCTTCTGCCTGCATTAAAGCTATCTGCATATGCCTGGATGAGGGACAGGGCAGAACAGTGCCTGGGACAGGCAGACTTTTACCACCAACTGCAAAGATACCTGTTAAATCTAAGGTTATATGACTTGGACCGTGCTCCGAAGCCCTGTTTGATCCTGAGTCTCCTCACACTGTATTTGGAGAGATAGCCAGAATCAAAAGGGGTTTGAGTGGCATATATTGGGAAAAGAAGAGGTGTTCGTGCTTACACCATGCCTTACTGTGGGCTGCCTGGGTGGGAGCGCTGTGCCTGGCCCCGGGTATGAGATCATGAAGGCAGGTCACTTGGTCTCTGTAGAAGTGCTGTGGGGGAAGGTGGTGCCTACAGGCAGTCAGATCCAGGTGCACCCTCTGGCCTGGCAAAATGGCCCATGAACTGGGTCTGAGCAAGTCATTTCACATGGCCACCAAGATAAAATGTAGACGGGGCCAACTGAATAACTGCAGAGATCACTTCACAGGAGCGTTTCAAGCAGAACACAGAGGGCCAGGACACTGGCTGGCCTGGAAGCAGGGCAGTAGGCTCTGACAGAAGTCTCTCTCTGCGTTGCAAGGGAAGAGGCCCTACTAGGGACTGGAGAAGTGAAAGAGAAGGGCACTGCTGTGCAAGCTGGCTTCCTCTGTCTCCTGGAGACAGCCCAGGGCTTTGCCCTATCTCATGGAGGGATCTCCCAAACAAAGGAATTTCCTCTGCAGCCCGGGTTCCCCCTGGAGCATGGGAAAACATGTGCTAGTAGCCAGATTATGGCTGGGTGCCTTAGTGCTAGTTCTGGATATCCTCCCAGTATTTAATTAGAGACAATAATGAAAATAGCATGCTGTTCTGCACTGCTGAAACGAGCAGGGAGCTGCGAGGCCGGCAGACATCACACTGACAGGTCTCCAGGACACTCATGACTCACCCTACAGCAAAACACCTGACACAGAGCAAGACACTCCTTGGGAAATCCCGTCTGTGTCTGAAAGGATTCCTTCTCCCACACTTGAGAAAAAAGCAAAAGGAGGGGGTATAGAAAAAACAGTCATAAGACCTATTTTCCTTTAGGGATGTAGAAAAACAGTGACTGCAAGGCAGTTCTCCCTGCAGCCTGTGCCAGCTACCACCCTTCTACGCAAGTCTGCTGACCTAGATCAGAGTCCATGTATCTGGATGTGAATTGTGCAGCACAGACCATTGAACAAGCTCTTTGAGGACATGTGTGTGCAGTGAGGCACAGCTATGCCAGCGCAGGTGCTCCTCCTGGGGTGATGCACACTGTGACATCTGCCTGTGTCATGGGTGCAGCTGTACAGACCCGCAAGTAGGACACATGTCTTAGGGTCCCACCATTTCAGGGAACTGCCCCATGCAGAGTCTCTCTGCTCTGTACCCAGCCCTGGCAGCAAGGACACCTCTTTAGGTACTGAATGCCTTGTGGAAAGCTCATCTCAACAAGTGAGGGAAGCAGATTGTGAACCAAGCGGTGGGGATCCCACGCTGACAGCCAGCCCCAGGTGGATTCAGCCTTGACAAATCCCCCATCTCACTTGTGTGACACATAAAACCCGATGAGCAAATATGCTACCTGAACCAGGGGTGTACAAAAGCCCAGACACTCTGCCTGTGAGTCACCTGCTATTCCTGCCTCTGTCGAGTCCCCTGATGCACTGGTGACATGCTAATGCCAAACCATGTGAAACAACGGCTGATACCTCCCACCCTCTTTTCTCACCTATGTCTTCTGGGCAGGTATATGTAACTTGACAAGAAAGTGGAAGATGAAGGGAGGGTTATGAAGTGACAGGTTTTTATAGGGAGGAAAAATAAGGTAGTGTTTGGTTTTCTGCTTTCTCACTGAGACATCTGACAATACAAATACCTGTGAATAGAAGGAGTGGTGGCAGGGCAAGGCAAGCATGGATAGCTTTGTTAGTGTGCACTGGGTCATGTTGGCCTCTCAGGTGAGTGTGTGAAATGTCCATTAAAGCAGTGGGAGCTATGCCAGCCTGTTGTCGTGGTTTAACCCCAGCCGGCAACTAAGCACCACGCAGCCGCTCGCTCACTCCTCCCTCTGCCCCCGCAGTGGGATAAGGAGGAGAATCGGAAAAAAGTAAAACTTGTGGGTTGAGATAAGAACAGTTTAATAATTGAAATAAAATGTAATAATAATAATAATAATAATAATAGTAGTAGTAGTAGTAGTAGTAGTAGTAGTAGTAGTAGTAGTAGTAGTAGTAGTAGTAATGACCAGGGAGATAACAAAAAGAGAGAGAAACAAACCCCAAGAAAGACAAGTGATGCACAATGCAATTGCTCACCACCTGCTGACAGATGCCCAGCCAGTCCCCGAGCAGCGATCAGTCCCTCCTGGCCAACTCCCCCCAGTGTATATACTGAGCATGACATCCTATGGTATGGAATATCCCTTTGCCTAGTTCGGATCAGCTGTCCTGAGGACATCCTGGTATGAAAGCAAAAATTGTGCCAGGGGCTTTTTTGTTTACAACTTACTTTTATAGCACTTGAAAGTTGGGGGTGGGGGGGAAGATGCAAAGGGATGAGGGTAGTACATAGACCTAAGTCCCTGCTCTGTGCATGGCTTGATGCTGTGAACAAGCATAAGCAAGCAGATGTTTTGGCTTGATGTGTTCATTTTCCTCAATACCCTGACAAGCTTGAGGTGTCTAGCTTGGCCTGCACCCTGTCCCGCACCCAGGACATTTAGGATGTTGGGAACAGAACGGGGAGCAGGAACTGATGTCTTTACCACGTCCCTAAGGAGGCCATGCTTAGGGCTGAATCCGTTCTGTGACCTGGCAGGACCACTGTAAACCACCATGTGCACAGTGGCTTCACTTCTGATTGATATCAAAGATGGGTGTGATTCTTCCCCCAGATCAATACAAACTACTAAGCTGTTCAAAACACTACTTAAAAGAGGGATGTAAGTGGAGCGCTGGTCTTCCTGGATCCCCCATGAAGGTGCGAATTTCATCTAGCTGTCTTGTAACTAGAACCATAAATGTCCCTTGGAAATTTGGGCTCCTAACGAAAATAACAGGAACTAGAGAATGAGTATTATAATGTTAGCTCATTGTCTCTATTGAATCACCTCCAACACAACCAGCATCACGTTGTGTTAAAGCATGGCAGTGCCACCTGATCCTAACCTAATTCAATCAACTTAAAGTAAAAATCTTGTTATGCAGACCTCAGGGGACATGTGCAGAAACAGTTATATACCTAAAGGATATTTTTTCTTCCAGCTGAAGCTATGCAGGCCTCATTAGAAACATGAAGAGTTTTAAATGCCTCCCATGGAAAACTGAGTAAGGCTTGCTTTTGGGAAGCTGACAGCAGTAAATTCATTCATGAAATTTTTTTTCCTCTAAGTACTGAAAATATGTCCTCTAACATGCCATCATGTGAAAACAAGCTGCAAGCCAAAAGTATTTCACAGAACGGTCAAACAAAATTGCACATTTGTGGGCACATGAGGATTTTTTTCCTTCTTTTCCCGCCCCCTGATATCTCCAGCTTTTAGCAGCTCCTGCAGTAGGAAAACATGTGAGGCTTTCCAGTCCGGCAGGCAGCAGTGGGGATCTGGGCTCGTTGCCCTAAGATCTGACTTGTGCTTCCAGAGGTACTGGCCGAAGTTGTCATCCCAAAGGAAAAAAAAATAGCCCTAAGCCATGGTCAGGTGTGCTTGCTGTGTTTAAACCAGGCTGCAGGGCTGCAGCATTTTCGGACCCTTGAGAATGATAGCATCAGGGGAAAAGATTCAGGGATTTTAAGAGAGTTTCTTTATGCCCTTGTCTGATGTATTCAAAGTGTGGTTTTTGGAGAGCATGGCTGAATAGCAGGTGACTCATAAATGCCTATTTTAAAGATGGGCTCTAGTTAGTGTGTCATATATGAACTAGACAACGTGTGAATCCACTGGTGAAAGCCAATGACATGATCTGGTGGGGAAGAAACTGTCAGTCCTGGTGACAGAAACGCTATAGGTACTGAAAGTGGAGGCAGAAATTCTTTGCAGTTTTGACTTCAGAGTCATTCAGCTGAGAAGAGCCAAAATCCCCAGCTCCCCGCTCATTTACTTATCCACATGCAGACTTGGAGGATTGCAGAGTTGTTAGATCATGTAACCTGACCTTTCAGCTCTTGGAGTCACATGTAGTTACTCAAAGTGGTTTTTGACTAAAAAAAAGAGAGGGATCTTTGAGGCCACTAAAGTAACAGCATGGTTACAACGTGGGTTCTTAGAAAGCCTCGTTGAAGATCAGGAGGGACACAGCGAAGCATATAGAAGTAATGCTTTGGTGGAAGTGGTCTTGGGGAAGGAAATGGATGATGCAGGTACCTGATCCTATGCTACATGACAGAGAAGGGCTGATACACCAAGCTGGCCTTTGAAAAGTAATACCAGTGATGTGGTTGCTTCTGGTTAACCTGAAAGACAGTATCAGACCACCAATAGCTTCAGCCTTTTATGAAATTATGGTGCATGGACACCTGTTTGGACAGCTGCAGACCTGATACCAATGCCTTTGGCAAGGCAGGAGCAGCTGAAGGCTCTGAATAGGTACAGGAGTGAGAAGTACACAGATTCCTTCTTGCACTGATTCCTGACTATTGCTCAAGTCCTCCTTCTCCTCCAAACCAAGCAAAACCAAATCTGATTACATTGGACCCACCTGCACTGGTCTCTCTCTCCGTCCCTCTGTTTTTCCACAGGTTTGGCAGTGCTTCTCCCTCAGACCTCAGCTTTTGATCCTCTTTCCTTGCTCCTGTGCACACCTGGTTTCCTAAATCTTAAACAAAGATGCAGCTGAGGCACACCCACAGATCTCAATGCATATAAATAGAGAGGTGAGAGTAATCTTCAGCATTTAATTGAATAAGGATTTTGTGGTTAACCGTTTTATCACTACCATATCCTAAAGCAAGTAACACACCTTGTTGCACCTAAGTACTGGCCAGCACCCTTCAGCCTTCATTCTACATGCAGCAGCACTAAAATGCCCTTTTTGGAAATAAAACAGCACGAACTGGTAACCTTGCAGTAGGTAATTTTGGAGTTTTATTGAGAAATTCTTGTTTAATGTGAGCATGAAAGGTGAATCAGACTTCATACATTTAATAGGCACTCATCAGTATGCTATGCTGTGTTAGATAATTACCGTTGTCTTGTGTTGAACACCTCTATTTATACATGCTGTTGCTTTTCTCTTCTTTTTGTGTAGATTCTGACCTTTTTGCAGGGGCAAGGCAACCTTTGTTAGCACATAATGACAGTAGACTTCAATTTGTGTTGCTCTGCTGACTCAAAACTATTTTTGAAAAAAAGCAACTGAACTAAAAATTTATGTAGCAATGTAAAAAAATTGGGAAGCACTTGGCATTTAACAAATGCTTCATTGGATTATGTTAAAAATTGCTTTTTCTGGAGACTTCTGTTTCTACTGTGACCACGTAAAAAGTGTTTGATGAGCCAGAGGAGCATGGCAGAGAGGAGGCTGACTCTCTTGGGAGGCTCTTTTGCTTTGCTGAAAGGGGAAAATGTTACACTCTCTGAGCTTGCTCCAGAGACAGTCATCATGATAACTGATAGCGAAAACACAGCTGTTTTCACTGAAGAGTGCCTCCTGTTTTGAACCTGAAAATAGCAGCATTTATTGATGAGCATTAAGTGACTATAATACAGGTAAAACCTTAATGTCCAAAAGCCTAAAATATAAAATAAAAAAGAAGCTTCAGCCTAGGTACTGGAGAATTAAAGAGACTGTTGAATATTTATAAGATTGCAAGCATGAATTTGAAATTATTTTTATTTGGAGAGTTATAGCCTAATTGTCATAAGACAATGCTAACTTGAAACTCTATGAGAAGCCACTATCTGCTGGAACTGGTGTGTTGTGGGGAAATCTGTTTGGGCATCAAGAACTGGAAGGCTCCAACACAGCAATCAGCATTATCTCATGGCAAGTCCAAGACATTTCTTTTTTCAGTGTGTGATCTAGCTTTAAGGGATTTTGGGAGAGCTAACAGTAAGAACCCATGAGTCCAAGGAAGGGACTTCCCACTAAAATGACAGGAGATGTCTCTCCTCCTGTACGGCTCTTCTCCACTCAGGGTTTTCCTGGGAGGAACTGCTGCCTGAAGGCTTTACATGAATTTTTTAGTGTTCTCTGGCCATCCGCAGAGGCATTCTGGCAGAAGCAGCTTACACTGTCATTGCAGATGTGTTTACCATCTCCAGCAGTTTTTCATGGCCCTCCACCTCCTTGGGATTGCTGGATCCTGCAGCAGAGTTTTGTGCAAAGTCACTTCTTGGCCGCTGCAATTCCTGGACCCAGATTAAGGTAGCCCTCATCCAGTGTTAGGACAGGCAGTAGGGGAACAACTGACCTCATGACAGCATTGGTATTGGCCCTGGGGGCTGTTCTGTTGTAGGGACTATTGAGTCAGTCACAACACAGCAGGCTTCCAAGGTCTCTTGTCAAATGCAGGTGCAGGACATGACTGTGGATGACCACAGGTCACACAATGTGAAACCTCTATCAACCTGGCCTGCAGAAGCTCTGCTTCCCTTTACAGAGGGGCAGCAGGGCAGCATCTTCTCTCGCTCAAAAAGGAGCAACTACAGAGGTGCCTTGTATGAAAAACAAGATGCTTTCATGGTCTGAAGAAGCTCTCGTTCTCTGTTTCAGCTTTTCTTATTGTTTGCACTTTTCACTCAATATCTGCAAACTTCACAACCTGCTCTGTACCCGATACCTCCTAATTCTCACATGCCATTTCCTTTACCCAGACACTTCATAAATGGCTCTGTTCACTCCCACATCTCTCAGTAAGGTCTAAGTTTGCAACCTCTGCCATGCTGCCCCTTACGCTTGCAAGCACCTCTGCTCCACTCTGCGGTGAGACCTCACTCTGCTTCCTTGGGCGTTGCCAGTCAGACTTAGTTTATGCTGAGAAACTGAGAATGGGTGGAAACTGCAGGGGAGGCAGAACCAAGATGGTGCTGGGAGCATGGCTGAGCTCTCCCAGGCTGCTCTTGGCCTGCCAGGGTAGCAAGGTTTTTACAAAACAGCTGTCTCTCTCAGAGACACTGTTCAGAGGGAAAGCCTTGACAGGTGCTACAACCAACTGATGGCCAAGATAAAGCAGGGGCATAAGAGGGTGAAAGTGGACATGGCAAGTTCTTTGGCTGGTCACAGCAGTCCTCCCCAGGAAAAGCCACTGCACAGCGAGCTCATGCCTCAACTGAGTTGCTCTGTCTCGCCACCATTTCTGGGTTATGCTTTTCCTGTTTTTAATGCTCATGCTCTTGTGGGCAGTGATCGCTGCCATTGCTATATAAATTAGAGCTGGACTATTTCTCTTAATCCCTCCCTGCAGGCATATTAAGGCAGGATGCTGAGAGCTGGGAGCACAGCCCCGGCAGAGCCAGGCATTGGCAGAGCTGTCTGTGGCTGTGGGCTGGATCAGGCTGTCTCCCTTGGGGAAAAAAGGAGTACAAAAGGAGTGACATCTTTAAATGAGAACTGATGGGGAAGACTGGGAGGGAGAAACCCATAGCTTTAGTAGTTTTTACATGGAACAAATATCTTCCCCTCCCTTCCCCCTCGGTGAGCACATTTTTGGGTAGCAGCATCAGCACTGCCCTTTTGCTCGGCCACTTTGGCATGCAAAGGGCAAAAGCATATGTACCTCCCCCAAAGCCTTCACAAATTAGGTCAGCATCCTTTCCAGAGTCATAAGGCAGCACTGGGATTCACCCCTGTGTGTGTCCCTGCTGAGAAATATTTCTGTGTTGTCTGCAACAGAGGTTAAGAGGGGACAACACCAGGCTCTGCATGAAGGGAGCCTTTGTGCTCCTGGCTGCCCGCCCTGCCAAAGCCATGAGACTGGGGCCTGGGAATGCACTTTGCTCCCTGGTGAGGGCAGGAGGATTGAGCATCGTCTGTCTGAGCTGAGCATCTTCTCACTATGCCTTCTGGCTGGATGGGGGCGGATCAGTAGGTTGCAATATTTTAGATGTGGGGGACACGAGGAGAGAAGCAGTCGCTTCTCCCAGACAGGAATGGGGCAGGCTCCCCTGACATTTTCAGAGGAGGTTCACTGAGCATTTGCAACCAGCTCTGCTCTCTCTCTCTCAAAGTTTTAAAACTCCAGTTAATGTAAATGCTAGCCCAAAGCCTCCAAACCTGGTGGCCCCCATCTTTGGGACAGATGGATGGATGGGGAGGACTGAGATATCCACAGCCTCTCCTTAGTGCAGAGGGAGGCTGGTCTGTCCCTGATCACTCCACACACCCATGCACTGTACTGCCCATGTGGAAGACCACAGGTCAGGAGTGGGCCTGCTTCTTCCGGGTGCCAAGTTAATAAGAAATATAATCGGTGTTCCTGCTGTTTCACTAGTGGGTCTGGTAGCCTTTAAAACTCAGGTTTGCAAACTTATCTCTATAATAAATGTTCTGGAAAATGTAAACATTTTATGAGCATTCTGATGGGTTAGTCTTAGGGCTAGGGTTTTAAAAGAAAACCTAGAAAGTGTGTGAACTGCAATAATGTCATGTGAATTAGCAGTGGGTTACACCATTTTTGTTGACTGTAGCCTCATGGATCACATGACTGCCATGTGGTAAAGCAAAGGTAACATGGGATCCTTCGTAGTGTGCTAAAGGGTGTTTCCTATACACTGTGTGAAGTGTCCTTGCTTTGCTATCTTGACAAAACCCCTTCCCATGGCATGTCAGGATACTTTATCCACTGTAGAGTGGGATGCATTAGGCTACAAGGAAGGGCGGGAAAGGTGTTTCCTATATCCCCGCTGGAACAAGCTCTGCCCCACTCCTATCCCTGGGGTCAGAGGCGGATGAGAAATGGCAGGGCGACAGACGTGAAACCTCTGCTCACACAGACAGCACACCCTGCACCATGGGTCCACATTAAAGCTGTGTGTTTCCCTCTCTCTGCTGCTGCTGTGGGTGGGAAGCTCTCTCTGCCTGCCAGCCCCCTGCCCAGGCCACTGTAGGCTGCAGGTCCTGTGCAGCAGCACCTTCTGCTTCTGCCTGGGTTGCAAGACCTGAATGGGAAAGCCTGTCTGGGTGGCCCTGTGATCCCACCTGGAAGTGTTGGCAAATGCACAACAAACATTTCTGTCTGAAAAAATGCAGAAGTTTGGGTAAGCCTCCAAGCTTGTCAGTGCTGAGGTGTTTCTGCCTATAGAACCATAATGTCTTGTCTTAAAGCTGGTAGGAAAAGCTTGAAGAGTCTCTTGGCACTAATCCTCCAGGGAGTTTCTAGCCCTTGGTGCTTGGAGCAAGGCTGACAACATGGGAGGTGTCAGGGGCCGATGGAGCTCTGTGGTGCTAGGCTTGAACAGGCAGGCAGAGACCGGGATGCCCACAAGGGATGGTAGGACAGCATCTTTGATCACTTGTCTTCATATATAGGGGAGAGCTGACAGCATGAAGTTTTTCTCCTTCTTGCTCTTTCTTCCCTTCACCTAAGCAGCAATTCTTAACACACTAAACATACATCTCAGGCACACTTGGAGTACAGACAAAAACCCCTACGCATCAGACAATAGAAGGGATGAAGCCAATATATTATATAGCTTTTAGGCGCCTATCTCACAGCTTTCCTGGAGTCAGACTCATGGTTTGGGAAATTAGAAGAATGACAATATTGAAATCTATAATTAAAGACAGAGTTGAAAAGCATCAGCAGCTGCTGTCAAAATGTGTGCTGTGGATGAAGCAGGATGGGGTCGGTGTGGGAAAAGAGGAAAGGGCTGCAGCGGAGCAGAAATCTTTCCCACGCTTGGATCTGGACAGGTAAAAGGTAGCAGATACGTATATCTGCAAGGGATTCAGCAGACCGCACGGAGCAAAAAAAAAAAAAAAAAAGCCTTGTCGCCACATCGTGGCCAAGAGAGGTCACTCATTTCTGGCGTGGAGAAAACAGCCCTTCTCCCTCTTCTTCTGAAAATAAAAGAAAAAAAGAGAAAGAGCCGCACAGAGACGTAAAGGCGAGCTGCAGAGAAGCGTACATGGAAACATTAGCTAAGTATAAAAGGGGCACCGCAAGCCCGGCTGCCTCCCGAGAGGGGCGGCGGGAGCGGGGGGGGGGCTCCGGCGGCGGCTCCGGCGGCGGCTCCGGCGCTCCCTCTGCTGCCCGCCGCGGCTCCCAGCGCAGCCCCGGGCCGGCGGGAGGGCGAGTCGGCCCCCGTCCTGCTGCGCTCGAAACGGCAAACGCCGGGGAAGGGCGCGTTCGTCAGGTATAATCGCTTCTCGGTTTAGAGCTGGGCTGTTCATGGGGCACAGTAACGCCCGCCTGTGCCGCATGTTCTCCAGCAGACCCTCTCTGGCACACAGCCGTGGGGTGAGGCAGAGGAGGGGGGTCAGAGCGACTGTACGTGGTCGCCGGCGCGGCAGTGTGCATTGCAGGCTCACTGAGCCCCCACTTCAGCTCTTGCCCCGGTCAGGAGAGCAGCTCTTACCCCTCCTCTACCGAGGGACTGTGCTGCACGACTGCTTGCCTTGTGGCTCGCGGTGAATGACAGGGCAATGCCGCAGCCGGAAAAATGCAGCCTGGCTTGGTGCTCAGGCCTGACACTACAGAGATCAAAGTGATGGGAAAAGTGAATTTCACAGGATGGGCCAGCTTGATCTATCGACCAGGCTGGGCAGCGGCCTGGTGTTGTGTGAGTGGATTAAAAATTGAAACTTCTTCCCATGAAAGCTGAAATGACAAAACTGCTCCCAAGGCAAAATGCTCTGGGGGGAAGAAAAAAAAAAAAAAAAGAAATTCTGCTGTATGAAGAAAGGGATTTCTTCACTGAACAAAAAAAGTTCAGATTTTTTATTCCCCAGAGCTGGCCTTTGTAAAGGATTACAGTACTTTGACTCGCTTTGTCCTAATTTTTAAGTCAAACAAAAAATTGTCATGCCTTAAAGTATTTTACACACATTTGCTGAAACAAATTGGGCAGCCTTTCCATAACCTATGAACATCCTAATGTGACATCTAGCTTCTGAGCCACTTGTGGCTGCACAGGTGTCCTCAGCAGCTCTGTGGTGAGACTCCACTCTTGCTTCCCATCAGCAGGGCACTCTGCCAGCTCCTCCATCTTCTTCCTCCTCCTCTTATTCCCCAGACTGCTCAAATTCCCCCTGTTATCAGGTATTCCCTCAAGTCCACATTCTCCTGTCCTGGTGTTTATTAGCTCTCCCCACAGCTCTACATGCCTGTGCCCCCTCCACTGCCACCTCCCCTGCTGCTCCCCAGCTGCATACCCCAAAGCTGCCCCCTTTTCATCCTGCCTCTTGGGATGGGTCAGCTCTGGTGCCCACCTTGCCCTGTGCATGCCTCAGCCTCTGCCCTCTCCCCTGATTTCTCCCAGTACAAATCCCTGTGGAGTTCCTAAAACCCCCAGCTTTGGTGGTTGAAGTTGCTGCTGGACAGGATCAGTTTCTGAGCCAGTCCCTTCCTCAATGGCTTCCAGTTGGGTAGGCAACAGTAATCTGGGGAGGTGGGTGGGTGGATGCTCTGGTGATCACAGTAATACCCATAACAAATACAGAAGTAATAAATAACAACCAGCCCTTTGACAAGCAGATCTCCCCAGCATGCAGGAAGAGGCCAGCAGTGACCTCACAGCCTCAGTCAGGAAGGTCACTTCTGATCCAGATTCCTCTCAACTGCTTTCTTTTAGGCAACCTGATACAAAAAGGTTAATTTTCCCCTCTTATGTGCCTGTGTCTCCCCTTGCTGTCTGGCAGGTGACAGGTCCAAGGACGGGGCCCTGGCAGGTGGCTCCAAGTGGCTGTGATGTGCAGGGAGGTGTGTTTGCAGTGCACACACATTAGAGGGCTATCTAATGCAATTATAAACCACACAGCTTAAAGGCACTTGCTGCTCCTTCCCAACGGGCCTGGGGAAAAAGGGACTGGGAAGGAGGTGGGAGAGATTTGAGCCTGCAGCACCTGTATGGGTTATTGGGTAACACAAGGGCCAGTTCTTGCTGTGAGACCAGAAGTGACAGTGAGTTAAAAGACATTTCTGGCATCTGATTTTCATTTCAGTGCAAAGAAAAGCACAGAGGCAGAAGGGACAAAGCAAGATTTTTAGATAAGCCTGTCAGCAAGAGGCAGTTCAATGTTACGCTGAAATAACCCAGCTGATTTGAGGACTGGCCATGCTGACCACAGCAGCGTGGGGCTGCAGCAGCATGTCCTAGTGACCACTCTGTGTGATCTCTGTTCCGAGGTGCACATAGCCCAGGGTGTAAGACCCATGTCAATCTTTACCAACTCC